>NC_080041.1:9657915-10257915 GCF_012489685.1 Lotus japonicus | reverse complement strand
TTTAAGTGTTTTTGGTACTATTATTCTAAGATCCTTTCAACTTTCAAGATTGTTTTCTCCATTTGAATTGTCTACCACTCATCTTTTGTTTTCACATGAATACTTAAACTCTCAAATTCTTATTTATTAAGAAACATCTTCACAAAGGGACTCAATCAATTTAATCATCATAGAGCTTATTCCCATTAAAACCTACTAACCAAAATATTAAATTTCAATAAAAAAAATAAAAATTACCAAAATCTCTCAAATTTAAGTTTCAAATTTTTTATTTTTTTACTTTTTATTTTTTTATATCAAATCATTCATAAACTCTAAAAGTATTAAAGAAAAAAGAAAAATTCTTGATTTTATTCATATGAATGGACCAAATTTGCTTAATTATAAAAGTAGTAGAACTTGATTAGCTAGAGAAAACCTAGAAGGACCTTAGTCTAACGCAATTAGGCCTTAATATGAAATTAAAGAAGTGGATAACTGAGTTTTTCAAAGTTTTGTCCTATTTCTAATGCTAACTATCAGCCTTACCTTGAGAGGGGTGTTCTCTTGGATTTCTTTATGGTTAATTAATATTATGTTGTGTTTTCAAAAAAAAAACTATCACCCGAGTTAGATAACTTTGCACGATATCAGCACCAGAAAACAAGAGAGCATAAGCAATTAACATCTACAAGTACTGTTTAAATTTAATCATCAACAAAATCTGACTAGTTTTTATTTAAAGCCCACTTAGGATACTAGCTATCATGCAAATATCTACTCTTGAGGACAAAACAAAATCTGACTTGACTCCAGTCAATATTTGTGCAAGCATATCAAGCTCTTCAGCTTTTGAGTTTAGTAAATCATATGTAAAACATGTTCTATAATATCAATATATATTAGTTGTTGGATTTTCATCCAAATGGCCGAGTTGCTTGGCTGCAGTGACTGCACCAAAAATTGACTGCATAGAGTCCATTTCCAACAGAAGACACCAATACACAACAGGGCTTTAAAATTCAAAATTTGCAAGTAGCACACTCCAATGCTGTAAAGGGTTCAATGGTGTCTTTTGCCGGAAAAATTTGATTACGCATACAACTAAGTATGGATTGAAAATGCTCCTTAAGGATTCTAGTTTCTATATTCTAGTTCATAACAAAAAGTCTGATCACATGATCCAAAATAAAGTAACAAAATAGTATAATGAAGATGGAGAAATTAAGAACCAGTAAATGGAAATGTCAAGATGAGAAGATTCTAACCTCTCAAAACATGCCAAAAACTCTTCTTGGTTTATACTAAGCCTACAAAATAAATAAAATGACCATCCCTAACCTGGACTTCTGACTCAGCAGGACAATGAAAGTCTAAAGATTATTGAACTTCGAATCTAAAAAGACCCCACAGCCTGATACCATTTTCTTGTGACATGATGAGGGTGGCTTAACATCATTCTAGTCAATGAAAGTCTACAGATTATTGAACTCAGAATCTAAAAAGACCCCACAGCCTGATACAATTCTCTTGTGACATGATGAGGGTGGCTTAACATCATTGAAAATCTACACAAAACTAGCCCAAGCTGCACCAGACTCAGCAGGACAATGAAAGTCTACAGATTATTGAACTTAGAATCTAAAAAGACCCCAAAGCCTGATACCATTCTCTTGTGACATGATGAGGGTGGTTTAAAATCTTTGAAAATCTAAACAAAACTAGCCCAAGCTGCACCAAACTCACCCAGCAATTGCATCCAACAATTATAGAATCGAACCCCTTCACTGAAAAGTAAAATCTATATACACAGAGAAAGCCACTTAAATTTCCTTGTATGTTAGGGCCTAGGGGGCTATAGTAAACTTACAAAATTCAAACCCAAAACATGTCAGAATTTCTTCCTAAATTGAAAGCCACACATGTTTCCAACCCCAATTTACCTATATTACAATCAACACCATATAAGATTTCCAGAAACTTGAATAGCTGATCATGTAAACTAGAATAAGTACGCAATGTATAACGACAATCGATAACAAAATATAGCAGATTTCACAGGAGTCTATCATTTACGTTAACATCGAAAAACCTTCCTCATTCTCTGAATCTCACATCACATCCTGATTCAACAATGAAAACGTTTCATTACGATTACGAACAACGAAATTAAAAAATGCACAAGCAAATTCAGATCCGAAAAATCGGTAACTAAACTGCATTAATTGATAATTTGATATCACAGTAATCTCCTTGCATACAGAACTAAACCCTAACCAATTCGCTTTAGATCACAAAAGCCAAAGAATATCTCTGTAACAAATTTCAATTCAGCCTAATACAACAAGATAGGTGGAACAACCAACCTCACAACGCTCCACCGGCAACAGATCCCGCCGTTCAAACGCGCGCGACTGCTGGAGCGGCAGCGGAAGCAGCAGCACCGCCGAGGAACGAGAGGAATCCAGTGTTCATCGGCTCTTGTTCATCAAGGAAGAGATCCTCCGGGACGCGGAACGCGCCGTGCGCACAGACGATGGCCAAGCCAACCATGAGAGTGGAGATCAAGAGCGATCCAACGTTGGTGAGGAAAACAACGAAGATTGTGAGCAAGGCGAGGATCCCTAGGGTTTCGCGATCTGCGAACGTGCGGCCGAAGAGGACGACGGGTTGATCTGCAGGGCGGAAGAGGTAGAAGAACGACCACGACGCGAGGAGGCCGAAGAGGACAAGCAGCGAGAACGGATGCGTAGCGAGCGACACCGCGAGCGCGATGGCGATGAGGGTGAGGTAGTTGACACGGAAGTATGAGAAATTCTTGCGGATCCGAGAGTACGCTTCGGCGAGGGTGTCAGGCCGTGACAAGGAGGAGCGGTCAACGAGCTCCGACCACGGGCGGCGGTAGGAGAAGCCTTGGCGGAGGGTGGTGGAGACGCGAGTGATGAAGTTGCGGAAGGCTGGGGTTGCGATCGGAGGTTGGGATTGTGCGGCGTTGTTGTTGGATTGGGAGGTGGAAACGGGGAGTGTCGGTGGGGATGACATGGTGGCGCGTGATTCTCCGATCGCCGCGCGTGGTTGTGGATCGATAGAGAGAGAAAACAATGGAGATTCTGTGATTGGGCTTTTTGGGTTTGGGAGCAAGAAGCGTTATTATGAGTTTATGATAGCATGTGGTGGTGGTAAGTGGTAGTAATTAATTTGCTCTAAAATATAACATTGCTAATATGGAATGGTTGGATCTATTTACAGAAAATTCACTGCCAAAAAAGTAATATGGAAAACATCCACCAATTTTGTTTTTTAATTTTATTTTCCCTTTACAAGACATTATGGATTCAAAAGTGACTATATTTGTTGTTTACTAATTGGAAGAATGGAACAATGACTCAAAAGTTGAGCTTCGTCTCCTACTTAATTTTGAAAATGTTAATTGATAATGTTTTGGCTAAATAGCACTTTTGGTCCCCCACGTTTCAAAAATGTGCAATCTTAATCCCCACGTTTAAAAATAGCATAATGGTACCTCAACGTTTAGCTCCGTTAGCAGTTTTGGTCCCTAAGCTAATTTGCCGTTAGAAACTTAACGTTTTTGTTTGACATGGCATTTTTTTTTTCTGATGTGGCATTCAGACATAACATGTGAGGATCACGTGAGTCTTATCCTAACCTAATCCATTCCCAATTGCAACTTGGTTCCAAATCGCGACGGTGACGACCAAATCGAGAGGAACGAAGCCCGGCGGTCGTGAAGGAACTGCGATTGCGAGTGTGAGAAGACGGTTTCTGGGTAAGAAGGTCATCGGTGGTGAGAAGGTGGTCCGAAGGCAAAATCGAGAGGAAGGAAATGGCGACCGACAAAAAAGGTGTGTCGAAGAAGACCCCTCGAAGGCCAAAGAAGAAAACTCCGACAAAAGAGACGGTGGTCCCAGAGACGGTGGTCCCAGAGAAGATGGTCCCAGAGAAAACTCCGTTTTCAAAATTGGACTTTTGGCTCAATGGAGATTTGCCCGCAAACTATGTTTCCAGGTATATATTTTATCCTTTTCTCTATCTTGTGAGTCATGGTTGTTGAAGGATTTAAGTGCATTGATGTATATTATTTAAGTAGGTGCCTTTCCTAGTCAGATTCTCTATCCTTTTCTCTGCTTTGTGCTTGCATGTGGTCCACGAGATTCCCTCTTCCACTAAAGTTTACAAAGTTTATTGTATTCTATTGTATTGTCTCTTCTGCAGGCCTACTGCTCCCCATAAGATAACCATGAGTGTGTATCATGGGGGTGAATTGACATTTGACCCAACTATGCCCTATCCAAGTGGGCTTTGCGAAGTCTGGCATCCGTATGATGTGGATCTCATTTCATCCATTGAATTGGGTAAGATTGTAAAATATCTGGGATATGCCAGGTTCAAATGTTTGTGGTATAGGCATGTTCAAAGTGATGGCTCTGTCAGCTTTAGTCCACTTTCCAATGATGAAGAGGTTAGACAATTCATTGAAGATGTTAAAGATATAGCTGAAGTTGATCTATATGTTGAACACATAGTGGAAGAGGCAGATATTGTTCCTCTAATTGCTTACAAGAGTGCTGAAGATACTCCTGATGTGTTGCAAGTTGATTCTGATAGTGATGATGAGGTATTGCAAGACAAAGAAACTGAGGCTGTTCAAGTGAAGGAAGCTGAGTCTCAGGCAGTACAAGACAAGCTTCCTGAGGTTGTTCAAGACTTTGATGCTGAGGTAATTCAAGAGAAGGAGACTGAGACAGTCAAAGAGGCTGAGTTAGTGCAAGACAAGGAGGCTGAGGTAATGAAATTATGAATGAAATTTTTGTCTAAGTTGAAATAAAGTTAATATAATCTTTAACTTGTCATGAAAAAATAGCTTGATCCTGTGTTAATGTTTATGATAATCCTCAGGTTCTTCAATCTGAAAGGGGAATATGTGCCGAGGTAGTGCAAGACAAAGAGGCTGAGATTATTCAAGACAAGGAGGCCGAGGTAAGGAAATTATGAGACAATTTATGAATTAAATTATGTTTAAGTTGTTTATGTAAGTTATGTAAATTAAATTATGATGAACAGGTTGATGTTGTGGAAAAAGACAAGGGGGTAGATAAGGGAAAAAGAAAGTCCAGTCAGGTTGTTCTCAGTGATGAAGATGATAATTCTGATGCTGAATTTGATCCAGATGATGAAGACACACCCTCTGATTTTTCAATGGATGACAGTGATTATGAAGAAGATTGGGATTGGCTCTGCGTGCTTCCTAAAGAGTCTCTGTTGAATATACCTGAGGCCACTCCAGATCCAACTTTTGCAGAAGATTCTACTGAGCCATATACACAAGCTGTGAATGAGTCAAGTAACCAGGAGCCCAGTACATATGAGGACTTTCAAGATGAGGATGGTGATTCTGAGGACTTAGAAAGTCCATCAGAAAGTGATGATGAAGGAAAAGGTTCAAGGAAATATCCTAAGTTCAAGCCTACTGCAGATGAGGAGTTTGTCCACCTTGAGTTAGGTATGACTTTCAACAACAAAGATCAGTTTACAGATGCTGTCAAGGATTTTGCAATTCAAACGAAGAAGAATCTGACAATAACAAAAAATGATAAAAAGAGGGTGGTGGTTAAATGTGTTGATGAGTGTCCATTCTACATGAGAGCAAGCAAGACTCCCTCAAGGCCTACATGGCAAATTGTAAGCTTCTGTAACAACCATAATTGCTGCAGGCTAGCCACTAACAGGCAGGCAACGACATTTTGGCTTGCTAAGAAATTTATGCAAATTCTGAGACACACACCAGATCTGAAAGTGAGGGGCTTGATAGAGGAGGCAAGGCTCAGGTGGGGCATTGTGATAGGGAGGTTCAAGGCTTACAGGGCAAAGGTGAAAAGTCTGGAGATGTTGCATGGTGCAAGTATGGAGCAATACAGTCATCTGAGGCAGTATGCTGCTGAATTGCTGAGAAGCAATCCTGGGTCCACAGTCGTTATAAAATCAGCAGTGGGAGTACATGGGCCAGTCTTTGAGAGGATCTATGTCTGCTTTGAAGCTACTAAGACTGCATTTGCCAAGCATTGTAGACCCTTAATTGGGTTGGATGGCTGCTTCCTTAAGGGACTGTATGGTGGTCAACTTCTCACAGCTGTAGGCAAAGATGGAAACAACCAAATGTTTCCAATAGCATTTGCAGTAGTGGAAGCTGAAACTAAGGATTCCTGGACTTGGTTCTTGAACATTCTTCTACATGATCTGAATAGTGTTAAACCTCAAAATTGGGCATTCATCTCTGACCAGCAAAAAGTATTTGGTTCTTTACCTCTAGTCTCATTTAAATTTAGCCTTTAGTTTTATTGTGTGGTTTGTTGATTAACTTTTTTTATTGTTAGGGATTGGTGCCTGCTATTGCTGAACTGGGTCCAGATACTGAACACAGATTGTGTGTCAGACACTTATACAGTAATTTCAGGAAGAGGTTCCCAGGAGAAGAGTTGAAGAATGCTTTATGGGCTGCTGCAAGGGCTAGCACAGAACCACAATGGAAAAATGCTATGGACAACATGAAAGAATTGAATCAAGATGCTTGGCTGGAAATGATGCATGTACCTCCTAAGATGTGGACAAGATCAGCTTATAGCACACACACACACTGTGATCTCCAGGTTAACAACATGTGTGAGGCATTTAATAGGACCATCCTGGAGCATAGAGACAAGCCTATTATTACTCTGCTTGAGGGGCTCAAATTTTACCTCACCAATCGCATTGTGAAGCAGAATGATCTAATGCTTAGGTGGAGAAATAGTCAGTTGTGTCCACTGATTCAGAAAAAGCTTGATGCAATAAAGGACTATTCAGAAGGCTGGAGACCTAACTGGAATGGTGACACTGTACATGGACTATTTGAAGTTGAGAGGGACAAGGATAAGTATGCTGTCAATGTTGCTCTCAGGTCATGCGCTTGTAGGAGATGGGACCTGACTTGGATTCCCTGTGTGCATGCTCTGGCTTATATGTGGTATAATCACCATGTTCCAGAGAATTATGTGGACATGGCATACAGGTTAAGAACTATCAATTTTGTCTTAATTAATACTGCATTATGTTGATAAACAAAGTTAAGAACTAACAACTTGTTTGTATTTTTTTCAGAAGGCACACATTTCTGAATACCTACTCCCACATAATCCTCCCAAACAATGGGCCCAAATTATGGCCAGAAGTGGAAGCTGCACCTCTAAATCCACCTTATGTGAGGAGGGCCCCGGGAAGGCCTAAAAAACAGAGGAACAAAGCAAATGATGAGCCTAGGAACCCTAATAGGCTGAGGAGGATTAGTTCCACTGTGAGATGTAGAAGGTGTGGAGAGCCTGGACACAACAAGAGAACCTGCAAAGGTAAAACTGCAGCTGATAGGACAATCCCAGTAGGAGGCAATCAGGTAATGAATTTAATTGTGCTTATCAATTAAATTTTGTTAAAGTTGTGAATTTACTTATGTGGATTGTATTTGATTACAGGCAAATACTCAAGTTCTTCAACCTGAACAAAGAAGGACTCAAGGTACGGGGACTAGAACTAGAGGTCAGAGGAGGAATGCTCAATCTGAACCAGGGGAATCTTCAGCTCAAGGTGCTGCAAATTATCAGCCTGCACCCACTCCTCCAGCAAATTTCCAGTCTCAAAAAACTGCTGCTCCATCTTCTCAGCCTCAGCACATAGCTACTGCATATTCTCAACCTGCACCTACTGCGACAACATCCCAGCCAAATGCACCAAGGAGGAGAGGAAGAAAGAGGAATGCAGAAGCAATTAGTGGCACTCAGTAGTGTTTTGGATTGTGTGTTCAGATTAGTGTTTTGGATGGTCATGTAATGAACCTATTGTCCTGTGGATGGTGTTTTTATATATATGTTTTGGATGGTCATGTAATGAACCTATTGTCCTGTGGAAGGATTTATGTATCTTTCTGGTATAGACCAATTATGTAGTGTTTCTGGTTGTGTTTTTGGACCAACTTTGTTGAACAGTATATAGCATTGTTGGTGGCTGACTTTGATTATATATGACAAATGTTGGTAGCAGTTTATTAGTTTTTGAGGTCAAGTTATTTTTTGAGGTGAAGTTATTTTTTGGATACATTTAACCACAGACTTAATTGCATAACATTGATCTTAATAGAAACATATTAGCCAAACATATTTGATGAAATTTCATTTCTTGCATCAAATTGAAGTACATTAACTTTCTGCTTGGATTTTTTCCCATCTAACTGCAAGTACATTCACTTACAGGATACATGTTCTGCCCCCCTTACTTATCTAACCCCAAACTAGTATTTCTACTTCCTTACATAAGCTACCAACAACACAAGGATCACAAACATTGACATGAACAAAGAGGCAACTAGGATCCTCTCTTTCTTCTGCAGCTCTTCATTCTTCTTGTTTAAGACAACAATCAACTTCTTCTCCCTAGCATTACAATTGTCATCATCAGCATCATGCCATTGGAAGAAGTTGCATACCTTCTTACGATGCACCTGTAATTTTAAGTTAGTTATACAGATCAGGGAAGAAGAAATTAGTCACTGATTCAATAACCAATTAACCATACAAACCTCAAACAGCCCACAACCATAAAACCTCCTTCCACGATTGACCCCAGTCCATGTTGTCACCAATGGACTTTGAACACCACAATCACACAGCACTACTCGTCGCCTCGTCTCAGAACTAGTCGAGTTGGATGAAATATCGCGAAAGCCAGACAACCCATGATAACCTTCATTTCTTCTTTGCGATTCAGGTACCCTGCAACTCGAATCAGCTTCAAAATCCCTGAAATTAGGAGTGGCTGAAGATCCTCCCATGGTTAGGTTTCGCGATTTTGGGATTTGGAGGAGAAGAAGAGAATTAGGGTTCGCGATTTTGGAATTTGGGGGAGAAGATGAGAATAGGGTTCGTGATTTTCAGATTTGGGGAAGGAGATAATCATGTGAGGGGCATGTGAGCTCATTAAAAACCGGTTCTCTCTCCTAGTCTTAATGCCACATCAGAAAAAAATGCCATGTCAAACAAAAACGTTAAGTTTCTAACGGCAAATTAGCTGAGGGACCAAAACTGCTAACGGAGCTAAACGTTGAGGTACCATTATGCTATTTTTAAACGTGGGGGATTAAGATTGCACATTTTTGAAACGTGGGGGACCAAAAGTGCTATTTAGCCTAATGTTTTCAAGGCAAATAATGAAGCTGTTGAAATTGATCGGTGTTAGTGGATCGGAACAAACGACCTTTTATTATGGCGATATCTTCACAACGGACGACCTCTTTATTATAGGCAATCTCCTTGCTGTGAGAAATCTTTCACTCGGGCAACCACGTATGACATGGACAATCTATATGATAGGGTCATTTGAATATGTAATTTGTTGAACCTTTGGATATTCTATTATATTAAGTGTTGTTACCCTACTCGTCCATACTTGGCACTTGTTGCTACATAGTAGAGATGAAAACATTAGGGGTTAAGGCTTTCACTATATATATATGATCAAATTGCCTTAGAGCATTTCCAATCAATGGCGGAGCCAGAATTTTTATAGAGTCTGGGCAAGGTTAAGCATAAGCTTAACTACCCACACTTGACGTTGGACTCAAGGTTTTAAATTACGGTTGTGGTCGCAGTTGCAGGTGTTGCGGTTGCGGGTATTACAATGTTGTGGTGTGAATAACCTGTTGCAATTCTCAATCAAACACTCAACCCAAACATATAGGTTTTTTTTTATAAGCGAATGTTAATCGTTAGAAATATTAGTAAATTAATCATTCTCCTCTAGGTTCGAACCCGAGACCCTTCTGTAAGATCAAGATTTGGTCATGTGGTACAACTCTATGTTTTGATGATAACAAGTATTTATTTGTGGATGAACAACTATGATACTCTAATGTTTGTCTTGAGTGTTTTGACAAACAGGTTCTGATTCTGACACCAGAAGATATATTGATAAGAAGATCTGAAGATCAGAGGATCAGAAGATCTGAAGATCAGAGGATCAGAAGATCAGAGGATCAGAAGATCAGAGGATCTGAGGATCAGAGGATCAGAAGATCAGAGGATCAGAAGATCTGAGGATCAGAAGATCTGAAGACCAGAAGCTCTGAGGGACCAGAGGTTCTGAAGGTTCAGAAGCTCTGAAGGTCCAGAAGCAGAAGTTACGAAGGTCAGAGGATCCAAGCATCCCTCTGACTCTGATCACCAAGCTTCACAAGTTCCAACACGAAGCATAACTCTGATCAGAAGTCAATGGTTAAAGGCAAAGGTCTCTATCGAGAAGTACAAGAGCAGTGTACTATTCTGAAAAGCCTACCTACCAAGGTTCAGCCACAGCAGGTTCTGGAAGTTCCAGAAATGCCCTCCAACGGTCATATTCTCTCAACAGAAATATCCTTTGCACCTTGGACTATAAAAGGCTGAAAAAAAGAAGAAAGAGAGAGAGAAAAAACAAAGAGCTGCAATACAAGAAAAGATTCAAGCCTCTACTTTCTTCATCTGTTCTTATTTAGTTTACACTCAGCTTATTTAGAAGCAAACCTTTGTAAACACCTACCTCAAACAGTTGTTTGATTTTCCTTAAGGGACCGGGTAGGTCAGTATCCTTAAGAAGACTAAGAGAGTGAATCTTAGTGGTGATTCCTTTAGGAGATCAAGGTTGATCGGATCCTAGAGAAGACTAAGAGAGTGAATCTTAGTGATAGCTAAGTCAGTGTATTGTTAGTCACTTGTAGGTTTCAAGTGCAGTTGTAACAATTATCTGATTAGTGGATTGCCTTCATTCTAAGAAGGAAGAAATCACCTTAACGGGTGGACTGGATTAGCTTGAGGGATTTATCAAGTGAACCAGGATAAAATACTTGTGTGCTTTTCTCTTCTCTCTATCTTTATCCGCTGCACCATCTATATCAGAGAAACCGAAAAGATTTACTTTAAATCTTAAGGGGAAAGTTTTTATATTGAAAACGCTATTCAACCCCCCTTCTAGTCGTTTTTCACACCTTCACCCTTCATCTCACCCCACCCGTATATCCTTAGTTCTTACCACTTAAGCTATCATTCTCGGTACATGGTACGAGTACGCTGTACGCGAAGTATACATAATCGATTGTATATATAATTTAATGTAAACTTAAACTTTACTACAAAAATTCAAAGTTTGTGTATAACATAGTAATGTCCAAGAGAGTTTTATCACATTAAAAAGTTATATATTTGAATAAATGGGTATTTCAACCAATGGAATAATTACAAAGGATACCAAAAAAAAACAAGATAGAAAATAACCAAAACGTTTTCTTCTCTCTACCTTCTTTTTCCCTTCTTCTTTTATTTGTTTCTCGACTTTTGTTCTCTTCTGGAAATGATAGGTTTTTTAAATTGTGTAACTTGTAAAAGGTGGGTGAGTGAGTCCTATCCTAGTATCCTATGTGTTTATTAAAAAAACAGAAAAAAAAGAAGTGCTGGCATTAAACGTGTCAAAAGAAGGTGCAGTACAGCAAAAACTGAATTCAGAATTCATCAGGTGCATGTTAGGTTAACTGGGTTTCCAGAATGTCAATTTTCGGGTGAATAGTCACTTTGGTCCCTAAAGTTACATCAGTCGGGCAAATTCGTCCCTATTCTTCCAAAATGGCTCCCATCGTCCCTGAAGTTTGAAAACGTCGGTCACGTTGGTCCCTACCTCAGCTACCGTTAATGAACGTTAACAGAGATGATGAGTTGGCACGTTAAGTGCTCTGATGGCCAAGTCAGTCCTCAATGTTTCTTACAACAGGCAATTCAGTCCATCAAATCTAAACAATGAATTGCATTATCAAATACCATTACACAACTAAATAAAACTAAACAATGCAAACAAGTAAACACATTACCTTCTGCATGTCTGATATGAAAGTCCAGTTATGCTCATTGTGGTCTCCCAAGTCCTTAGTTGTTAGAGCAGCAGCGTCGGACTCGGATGAATCCGCTAACAAGATTGCTCCTCTTCAGCTCGAGTCCCCGATTGGACAGTTCCTTTCTCAAATTTTGATCAATCACCCGCATCTCGTGCCTGCTGCGGTTGACCAACAGCTTCAACAGCTCCAAACTGACCGTGATTCTGAATCTGATCCCAATAAACAAAATCAAGATCCTTCTTCTTCCTCCACTGATTTAGTTTTGTACAGGTAGGTTTGTTGCATCTTTTCTCATTTCTCTCTAATTTCTAAATCTTATGCGCCCTGCCCTGCCCTGCAAATGCAATTTTGATTTTATTATCAAGTATAATAGAATTTGTTTGATTCATGTCAAGTATTTTTTATGTTTGAACTGGATATGTCTAGTGTAGTGCTTTCACGGTATATGAGAATTTCACTTTTTATGGTTTAACCCGAGGTGATATGCCATTGCTGATTGCTGTCTCTTCTCATGTGAAAAACTGATTAAATCAATGAATATGACTTCAATTCTCAGCAATCAAATCTGTTTGCTTCAAGGATATTAGCTGTGTGCCATTTCATGATGTGGATTTGACTGTGTTCAATTTCAATCCTGCTTAAAATACAAACTCAGTATGCATGAATAGCTTAATGTGCTAGGGAGATGGTTTGTAACGCTGACTTCTTAATCTTCTTTCTCTTTCTGCTTTTTTCTAAATCTGATAGTTTTATTATCAAGCAAGTCAGTTGTTGACCATTGTGCTGGATTGCAAACTTTTTTAGGAGGATTGCTGAGGTGAAGGCTAATGAAAGGAGGAAAGCACTGGAAGAGATTTTGTATGCACTGGTGGTGCAAAAGTTCATGGCTGCTAACATTTCCCTCATACCCTCCATAACCCCAGACCCAACCGGTAGAGTTGATTCATGGCCAAATGATGATGAGAAGCTTAAGCAGCTTCACTCATACGAAGCATATGAGATGCAACACAAACAAAGAGGTTCAATCAATGACAGTGTCACAAAAATAGAAACCCTCATCAGCGATTACAATGTCACCATTTGCAACATACACAAACAATCTTAATCTTGAATCAATTAAGTGCAATTGTTTGCATTGTTTGCATTGTTTAGTTTTATTTAGTTGTATAATGGTATTTGATAATGCAATTCATTGTTTAGATTTGATGGACTGAATTGCCTGTTGTAAGAAACATTGAGGAATGACTTGGCCATCAGAGCACTTAACGTGCCAACTCATCATCTCTGTTAACGTTTATTAACGGTAGCTGAGGTAGGGACCAACGTGACCGACGTTTTCAAACTTCAGGGACGACGGGAGCCATTTTGGAAGAATAGGGACGAATTTGCCCGACTGGTGTAACTTTAGGGACCAAAGTGACTATTCACCCGTCAATTTTCCATTCTTTACTTTTCTTTTGGTCAAATACAACTTTGCATTCTTATTTGGTGATTTACTTTCAAGTATATCCACAGTAGTTCTTCTCCTAACATAATCAGATTCATTGATTTTATAATCTCCAAGCAAGAGGACCAAGACTCCAACGTCAAATGCCGGCCCATGTACTGCGTTGTCCCTGGCAAGCACTGTGCTTCTGCTTCTTCCCTTTCCTCTTCTGCGTTTCTGCTTAGCTCTTCTGCCTCAAATTTTTGCCCTTTCTCTTTTTTTTCTTGTGCCCAAAATATGATCTGAGCCAAAGAAAAAATTTCTTTTTTTGGCCAGAAGAGCCTGGGCTGGGCATAGGCCCAAGGTGGCCGGGCGGTGCATCCGCCTCTGTCTCCGATACTAGTTCTTATTTCTTAGTTCTTAGCATTATTCATGTGGGTCTGTATTGCCACATGTATTTAAGCAACTCATTAGTAATTTCGCTCCAACAATGAGTTCTTAGTTCTTACCACTATTCATTTGGTCTCATCAACCACATTATTTATACTTTTTATTTTCATAAAGTAATAAAACAAAACTCATAAAGTAATAAAAACTCATAAAGTAATAAAGTAATTTGGATGAGAGAGAAATAATTAATATTTTAAGCTAGGAACTCAAAAAGCAAAACTCATTATATAAGAACTGAGTTCTTATTTTTTAAGAACTAGGGAGTCCATGTCAGCACCTCCAATGGTAAAGTTTTTAGTTATTAGTTTTTAACTCAAAAATAAGAACTAAGAACATTGCATTGAGCATCTCCAATGGAGTCTTTATTTTGAGATCTTAAAATAAGATCTGGATCTTATTAGATCCCACCATTGGAGCTGTCATATATGACATGAGATCTTAGCAAAAGCTAAGTGTAACACCCTGATTTCGGTGGCGTCACTTTAGTAACCAAAAAGAAACTTAAAGCGGAAAAACGTAAATATATTTTTTTTTGGATAATAGAACCAAAGACTGAAAGAAATAAACTCCCAACAAAAGATAACAAAACTAGTATATAACATAAATACAGCCCCCGCTGTAAGTAGCAACCTCGTCACGCGTAACCTCCAGTGACGGAAAGTACAAAAGTGTAACGCCCGTAGGCAAAATGTACAATCCCAAAAAGGATAGGTCAAGTGTCAGCAACACAAGCCCTCAAAATAAGAATAAGTCAGAGCTATGACGCTAACCCCCCAACCTTAGTAGACTCTAAACACCCATCCCTAAACTTCCATCGTCGACCCTCATCTGGTCATGCATTCCGTCCGGGTCCACGTCGAAGGCTCAATAATAGTCATTTCGCTCCGGGTCTTCCCCGTACGACGAAGCACCACGAAACAATCCGTCAACGGCATCTGACAAAAAGGGCATACATAGCCCCCCAAACACAGGTAGCACGTGCAAGGGTCAACTTATGGAATATAGTATAGAGAATACAAGACAACAGGTAAAGTATAAGGGGTATATATATATGTTGTATATATACATATAAGTTCTGCATTGTCTACCCTAAGGTTTAAACATAGCATGTTATCAAATCTCTAGTACAATTCAATCATCAAAGCACGTAACGATATTTATCAATATCTACTCATCAAAACACTTAACGATATTTATCAACATCTACTCATCAAAACACTTAACGATGTTTATCAACATCAACTCATCCAAATCTCAGCGAATACAATTAGAGTGCATGATATGTCAATGCAACGTCACTCTTGACGGTTCCAGAAAGAGTAGGCCGGGCACGATCGAGTCGGTCCTAACACTAGCATTGTGTCGACCATAACCCTCGAGTGTCACTTACCACCTTGACATAGCCGGATCAGTCCTAACCCTGCGGGTCGACTTTTCCCTCCGCCATGCCCGACAATCAACAGGTCGATCCTAACCTCACGGTCGATCCTATCCCCCGTCGATGTCCGAATTACCCGAAGGTATAAACTGTACCCGAAGGCATAAATTGTACCCGAAGGCATAAACTGTACCCGAAGGCATAAACTGTAACTCATGATGATCTCCAAATCATCCGACTCATCTCCATCCGATGGTCAACACTGCTCAACGAGCAAAGAGCATCAACATGCTCGGAAACTACCTGTTTCCCGGCTTATCTCTCAGATAGCCCAACAACACAACTGCTCCCAGAGCACAAGAGTATCAACATACTCAAAACCTCTCAATATCTCGACACTTGGATCCGACGACACTTCTCATTTTCCAAAAACTAAGATTTGACTCCTAAGCTTTCCTTCAAGATTATTATCATTATTAAAAGGTTTACAGGTTGTTTAATGTCTTATGAGTTTTCCTTACCAAATAGTTTCCACTTTATCTTATCGCAAATCTTATAAGTTCTCGGAATCTCCAAATCCCAAATGACTCCAGAGAATGTCTCAATCCACTAAAACCATACAAGGCCCGAATCCTCGTTCGTCCTATCAAACTTCCTCAAAACTCAAAATAAAATCGGCATGACCTGCCCGCTATTCTCACTCCTCAGAATCCCAGATATGAGTGAAAGCATAGTTAAATCAGTACAGTCAACCAGCATGTCATATATCCACATATTATGCAATAACCACGTAGCACTTAGCATATAAAGCATGCACCACACATCCTAAATTACCCACTTAGCACTTAGCATGAAATTCAATCTCAAAAGCATTCAGTAGATGAATCATCTACATTGTCAGCCGAAGCCTCAGAAAACATTTTACCAGTCAAACACAAACAAGTGCATAAACAATAAATCAAGTCGAACTCATCGACACCTAAAGCATTAACTAGCAAGGTAAGTTGCCCTTACCTCTAGTTATTTCAGCATTCTCCTCAAACGTTCCTTCACAATGAGCTCCTTGATCTTCAGGAAATTCTTCAAAAGAACCTTTAGAGTAAACCACATAATTCCATCAAAATCTATCGGAAACTAAGCTATCAATACTCACTAAAGTTACACGAAGTAGTACATACTCCGAGGTACGATAATCTAGCGCGAAAGGACAAGTTTTCGAAAAAGGAATTTTCCTCCTCCTCCCCTATAGGGCTCGGCCACTTTTGGTAATTGTAGGGTTCGATTTTTCTTCGATCAAACTTGGTTCCTATGCTATCATTAGCCGTAACTAAGGGTATTCTGAACTCGGAAAAATTATCGGATAAAAAACTGTCGCAGGGGTATTTTGGTCATGATTTTTAACTTAGAATTTCAAAACTGAAATCCCAAAAAGCAAATTTGACAGGGACGTCACCAACGACGTTTATGACAACTAATCCTACTAGCACTAAGCTAAGGCGATAGTTTTCAGCCTAAAGGTTGAAGCTTTACTCCAAAAATGGGTATTTAAGGCGTAAATTGATTCCGGCGGAAATCCGGCGACATTACGGAAAATCTAATCCGGCAGAAGTGATCTTGGGCACATAAGGAAGAGGTTTAGAATCAGAAATGAAATATTCAGGATAGTTTTGCAAAAACCTCAAAACTATCAGCTCAGAAAAGTCTATAGAAAAGCTATGGAAAAAGCGATCAGAGGTAAGGATTAGCGACTATACCTCGAAACCTTGAAGCAGCAACTGATTGATCGACGATCAAGCAAGAATTGAACAAAATCTTCTCTTCTCCCTCCCTTGTGAAACTCGCGGCCTTGATGAAGAAAATGGGTAAGATTTTTGTGTTTTTCTTCATTTCTTGGCTATATATAGAGGTTGGCAAAACGCGGTAAAATGAAAGTTTCGTGAATCTGATTTTTCCGGCGTCATTCTCCGTGAATTCTAAGATAGGTTTTGGCGAAAGAATTCCAAAACTAAAATGAGGTCTCCTTGTATTTTTGGTAACTAATGCAAAGTCGGTGTAAAACTATTTTACCCGATAAGTTGCTTTTTGCATCGAATGTCGGAATAGAAAACTTCCTTCTGAAGAAAGATTGAAATCATCAAGAGAAATGGGTGTACGCGTGTGGAATCTTCATTTGATGTTCCGAATAGAAAAAGTCTTCATTGTCGGGTGATTCTAGGGTTTTGAAATACCAGGGTTTCAGTTTCGGAAAACTTCCGATGATTGGAATCGGACGTTCGTAGATCCTAGAGTTTCGCCTTGAAACGATTGTGATATATGGAAAAAGAGAAGTTCTAACATTTCTCTGAAGATTTTTGGAATTAACTTCCATCATGCCTATAAGTGAAAACTAGCTATATACTAGGGTTTCTGACCTAGGTTTAAGCGTTTAACGATCGGTCTATAACTTAAATCGACTTCGATACAATCCTTTGACTTTTCCTGAACTTTCTCCTTCATAAATTTATTTCATTTGGTAAACTCTAGTTCAGGTTTCCCTTCACGATACATCAACCCTAATCGTGAATAGGATTCTATTTAGTTGGCATAAGTTTAAAAACTTGAGCCTTACATTACTACCCTCCAAAAAGAAAGTTTCGACCTCGAAACTTAAGGGTCAGTAAAAAGTTCTGGATACTGTTCTTGAATCTTCTCCTCTAATTCCCATATAGCACCGTCCGTGTCTTTGTTCCAAATACTTTTACTAAAGCACTCTGCTTTCCCTTCGATTGTTTCACTCTTCTAGTCCCAATGTTGACTGACGGCGTCTCAAAAGACATATCATCGTCCAGCTCCATGTTGTCCAGTTCGACCACTTGCGTCGGGTCTCCGTTGGAAATAAAATATTGTTGGCATTCGTGCAATCGCACAACTTTAGCCACTTGCTCCTTTGCTTTTGTTCGTCCAAACTGCTGATTAGAAACTCGGTACATCTCTATGTTCCGGACTGAATGCTCAACTTGTCCTCGTGACGTTCACTCATGGTCCAAACTCAACTCGATCGCTTGATAACTCCTAGACGAAAGATTGCGTTGGAACCTAATAGTCCATTAACGTCACTTCCAACTTCATAACTATCGGCCCTCGCACCATGAAATCAAACTTCTCCTTAGTCACCGTTCAAATTAAAACTCGACTTGAGTCTTAATACCTCGTGCATGACAAGACTCGTACCCTTAATCATCAATTCATCGACCACTCATAAGCTAATCATCCTCTTAATATCCAACAATCCATTATTGTTGTCTTCGTCCTCAAAACCTTCCTCACTCAAACCAATTTAGGCTTACTGAAATCCCTAACACTTCGCAAAAATCGAGATTTATCCTCTAGAAGATCCAATCATAACTATACCTCAAGTATCCATCTTGATACGAACACTTCCCTTTCTGTAATTTGACCATCCTCCAATCATTTCAAATACTTAGTCTCTCGATCAAAACTTGACAAGACTTCATGTCTCATGCGTTCGTGATTACATCGATTGTCTTAAATCTAAACCTTCACTAAGTTTGGACCTCTAATGTCCTTTAACTCTCCAACACTTCTCAAATGAATATTCATTTCTTAAAACTATAACTCCTTCGCAAGAAAACTAATACTTAACGCGAACTTTTACTTCCAAACTCGACTAATCTTCGATCCAATTCAAATTCATCTTACACATCCTTCTATCAAAGTCCATCGCCAGTTGTGATTCCGAATATCACCCCCTCAATATTAAGTTGATCAGGCCTAATACATCGAAGGTGGAAATCTAGAAAAACCTACTGGAACAGTCAATGAGTTCCTATCATCCAATAGTCACAAATATCTTGATATTAAATCCTCAATGATGTCGCTACGGAACTACACACTCTCGACATCATACGTATACTATCCATACGAAATCTCTCTAAGATTCATTCTTTAGCTTCTAGCTTCTGGTTAAACGCATCGGTACAAGACTACTTTCTAGACTTAACGTGTTATCTTAAACCTCGTGTACTTCTATAGCTAAAATACGAGCTACGGTCAAATAAGGTATTAATAGGCGTAATAACTATAAGGTCAAAGCTCAAACAGTATAAGTAAGTTAGGTGTGTTTGCACACGCTACGAGAGTAATGGAATATGTTATACTGAAATGAGAAAGAATGGTTAGAAGGTTACCGTCGTTCTTGCGCTCTCCTCTGGCTAACTTCTTCGATCCTCCTCCGTCCATGATATAAACTCTTCCCCTAGTAGTGAGGCGCTTTCCCCTTACAGTGTTAACAGATGGCTCCCTCTTGGGCGCCTTACAATCCACGGCTAGATGTCCCACTCGGTTGCAATTAAAGCATCTTGGTCCAGTCGCTGGGCACTTGTCAGCAAAATGTCCAGTCTTCCCACACCGGAAACATGTCACATCCGTGTTGCCGACTTGATTCCCTGCACCTCCAGTAGCAAGGGTCATCGGTTTGTACTGTCCTAGGGTATAACCTTCCCCCATAGGGCGCTGATAAGGCTTCTTCATCTGAAACCTTCCTTTTCCAAGATTGTCTTGGGAACTCGACCTCATCGGTCCCCCAGTTCCTGCTCTATTCATCCTTCTATTTTTCATCAGCTCCACCTCTGTGGCCTTCTCCACCAAAGCTTGAAATCGTATAATCCCCAACGGCCTCACTGAATCTTCGATGTCTGCTCTCAGTCCATTCAGAAACCGCTTACACATGTAGCGTTCATCAACATGGTTGTTGAAAAACTGGAAGTGCTTAGCCAATGATTCCAGCTTGGAAGCATACTCAGGTACGGTCATGCTCCCTTGACAAAGGGTCAGAAATTGTGCCTCTCGCTCGTCTCGAGCGCTAGTTGGAAAGTACTTCTCTAGAAATGCAGCACGGAAAGAGTTCCAATTCACCTCTTCGTGGTTAGCTCCCATAATTCCTCTGGTACCCTTCCACCAGTACTCAGCATCGCCCAGCAGCAGATAAGTTGCCAGGCCCACCTTAGCCCCTTCAGCAGTCTGCAGTACTTCGAAAATCTTCTCAATTTCTTGGATCCACAGATCCGCATTGTCCGGGTCAGTCCCACCCGTGAACTTGGGTGGATCCTGCCTTCTGAAATCATTCAGTCCCCTGTTCTGGTCCAGGGCTACTTCTCTCTGAAGCCGGTGTAGCTCGCGTGTATCCTCAGTAGCACGCCTATGTGCATTGTCATTCGTCTGTACAGTCATTGCTTGGACCAAAGTGGCCACCATCTCAGCAAGTTGGTTAGAGTTCACCATGTTCTGTTAAGTTAAGCAAACAGTTAGTACTCATCATAAGATAGTATCTAGCATGACTATACAATATGATTAAGCAATAACTTCAATCAATTCTAAGCGAAAAATCGCTTGCAGACAATCAATTTTTACTCTTTGCAGAGTCACACGACCTAGCACAGAAGACCTATTCCCCAACAACTCCCGAAAGACTCGACAAGCTCTGATACCACAATGTAACACCCCGATTTCGGTGGCGTCACTTTAGTAACCAAAAAGAAACTTAAAGCGGAAAAACGTAAATATTTTTTTTTTTGATAATAGAACCAAAGACTGAAAGAAATAAACTCCCAACAAAAGATAACAAAACTAGTATATAACATAAATACAGCCCCCGCTGTAAGTAGCAACCTCGTCACGAGTAACCTCCAGTGACGGAAAGTAGAAAAGTGTAACGCCCGTAGGCAAAATGTACAATCCCAAAAAGGATAGGTCAAGTGTCAGCAACACAAGCCCTCAAAATAAGAATAAGTCAGAGCTATGACGCTAACCCCCCAACCTTAGTAGACTCTAAACACCCATCCCTAAACTTCCATCGTCGACCCTCATCTGGTCATGCATTCCGTCCGGGTCCACGTCGAAGGCTCAGTAGTAGTCATTTCGCTCCGGGTCTTCCCCGTACGACGAAGCACCACGAAACAATCCGTCAACGGCATCTGACAAAAAGGGCATACATAGCCCCCCAAACACAGGTAGCACGTGCAAGGGTCAACTTACGGAATATAGTATAGAGAATACAAGACAACAGGTAAAGTATAAGGGGTATATATATATATATATATGTTGTATATATACATATAAGTTCTGCATTGTCTACCCTAAGGTTTAAACATAGCATGTTATCAAATCTCTAGTACAATTCAATCATCAAAGCACGTAACGATATTTATCAATATCTACTCATCAAAACACTTAACGATATTTATCGACATCTACTCATCAAAACACTTAACGATGTTTATCAACATCAACTCATCCAAATCTCAGCGAAAACAATTAGAGTGCATGATATGTCAATGCAACGTCACTCTCGACGGTTCCAGAAAGAGTAGGCTGGGCACGATCGAGTCGGTCCTAACACTGGCATTGTGTCGACCATAGCCCTCGAGTGTCACTTACCACCTTGACATAGCCGGATCAGTCCTAACCCTGCGGGTCGACTTTTCCCTCCGCCATGCCCGACAATCAACAGGTCGATCCTAACCTCACGATCGATCCTATCCCCCGTCGATGTCCGAATTACCCGAAGGTATAAACTGTACCCGAAGGCATAAACTGTACCCGAAGGCATAAACTGTAACTCATGATGATCTCCAAATCATCCGACTCATCTCCATCCGATGGTCAACACTGCTCAACGAGCAAAGAGCATCAACATGCTCGGAAACTACCCGTTTCCCGGCTTATCTCTCAGATAGCCCAACAACACAACTGCTCCCAGAGCACAAGAGTATCAACATACTCAAAACCTCTCAATATCTCGACACTTGGATCCGACGACACTTCTCATTTTCCAAAAACTAAGATTTGACTCCTAAGCTTTCCTTCGAGATTATTATCATTATTAAAAGGTTTACAGGTTGTTTAATGTCTTATGAGTTTTCCTTACCAAATAGTTTCCACTTTATCTTATCGCAAATCTTATAAGTTCTCGGAATCTCCAAATCCCAAATGACTCCAGAGAATGTCTCGATCCACTAAAACCATACAAGGCTCGAATCCTCGTTCGTCCTATCAAACTTCCTCAAAACTCAAAATAAAATCGGCATGACCTGCCCGCTATTCTCACTCCTCAGAATCCCAGATATGAGTGAAAGCATAGTTAAATCAGTACAGTCAACCAGCATGTCATATATCCACATATTATGCAATAACCACGTAGCACTTAGCATATAAAGCATGCACCACACATCCTAAATTACCCACTTAGCACTTAGCATGAAATTCAATCTCAAAAGCATTCAGTAGATGAATCATCTACATTGTCAGCCGAAGCCTCAGAAAACATTTTACCAGTCAAACACAAACAAGTGCATAAACAATAAATCAAGTCGAATTCATCGACACCTAAAGCATTAACTAGCAAGGTAAGTTGCCCTTACCTCTAGTTATTCCAGCATTCTCCTCAAACGTTCCTTCACAATGAGCTCCTTGATCTTCAGGAAATTCTTCAAAAGAACCTTTAGAGTAAACCACAGAATTCCATCAAAATCTATCGGAAACTAAGCTATCAATACTCACTAAAGTTACACGAAGTAGTACATACTCCGAGGTACGATAATCTAGCGCGAAAGGACAAGTTTTCGAAAAAGGAATTTTCCTCCTCCTCCTCCCCTATAGGGCTCGGCCACTTTTGGTAATTGTAGGGTTCGATTTTTCTTCGATCAAACTTGGTTCCTATGCTATCATTAGCCGTAACTAAGGGTTTTCTGAACTCGGAAAAATTATCGGATAAAAAACTGTCGCAGGGGTATTTTGGTCATGATTTTTAACTTAGAATTTCAAAACTGAAATCCCAAAAAGCAAATTTGACAGGGACGTCACCAACGACGTTTATGACAACTAATCCTACTAGCACTAAACTAAGGCGATAGTTTTCAGCCTAAAGGTTGAAGCTTTACTCCAAAATGGGTATTTAAGGCATAAATTGATTCCGGCGGAAATCCGGCGACATTACGGAAAATCTAATCCGGCAGAAGTGATCTTGGGCACATAAGGAAGAGGTTTAGAATCAGAAATGAAATATTCAGGATAGTTTTGCAAAAACCTCAAAACTATCAGCTCAGAAAAGTCTATAGAAAAGCTATGGAAAAAGCGATCAGATGTAAGGATTAGCGACTATACCTCGAAACCTTGAAGCAGCAACTGATTGATCGACGATCAAGCAAGAATTGAACAAAATCTTCTCTTCTCCCTCCCTTGTGAAACTCGCGGCCTTGATGAAGAAAATGGGTAAGATTTTTGTGTTTTTCTTCCTTTCTTGGCTATATATAGAGGTTGGCAAAACGCGGTAAAATGAAAGTTTCGCGAATCTGATTTTTCCGGCGTCATTCTCCGTGAATTCTAAGATAGGTTTTGGCGAAAGAATTCCAAAACTAAAATGAGGTCTCCTTGTATTTTTGGTAACTAATGCAAAGTCGGTGTAAAACTATTTTACCCGATAAGTTGCTTTTTGCATCGAATGTCGCAATAGAAAACTTCCTTCTGAAGAAAGATTGAAATCATCAAGAGAAATGGGTGTACGCGTGTGGAATCTTCATTTGATGTTCCGAATAGAAAAAGTCTTCATTGTCGGGTGATTCTAGGGTTTTGAAATACCAGGGTTTCAGTTTCGGCAAACTTCCGATGATTGGAATCGGACGTTCGTAGATCCTAGAGTTTCGCCTTGAAACGATTGTGATATATGGAAAAAGAGAAGTTCTAACATTTCTCTGAAGATTTTTGGAATTAACTTCGATCATGCCTATAAGTGAAAACTAGCTATATACTAGGGTTTCTGACCTAGGTTTAAGCGTTTAACGATCGGTCTATAACTTAAATCGACTTCGATACAATCCTTTGACTTTTCCTGAACTTTCTCCTTCATAAATTTATTTCATTTGGTAAACTCTAGTTCAGGTTTCCCTTCACGATACATCAACCCTAATCGTGAATAGGATTCTATTTAGTTGGCATAAGTTTAAAAACTTGGGCCTTACACTATGATCCGTGCCTTAGCTCAGGTACTCTCAAATCTGAGATCTTAAATAAAATAATATATTTTTCTCTTTCTTTCAATACCATAACCAAAGTGAAAAATAGGGAGGGAAATAAATAATATAAATATATTGGGTACCGTGAGTCCAGTTAAAAGCAAAATAAGATCTCAACCACTAGAGTGAAATATGCATTGAGACCTTATGAGTGTCTTAAATCCTATGTGGTAATCTAAGCCCACAAAAAATGAGTTAAGTCCCAAAATAAGTTTCTACCATTGGAGATGCTTTTAGTAAATATCATGTTCACTTTGAATAACAAAGAAATTAGAAGTTGAACTTTCTCTTAGGTTTTATATTTGGTCTCTTTCAATTTCGCTGTGTAAATAATTAGTACAAATTATTTGCTGGATGATGTAAGGGCTCCTGTGCCTATTTGAGCTTGGTTTTAATATTATTACTATCTTTCAAAGAAAAAGTGTTAGTATAAAATATTCATCTAGTCACATGGATGCGAGAAATTAGAGATGTTTGATTTACTGTTTTTTTTTTTGAAAGGATGATTTAGTGTTGAGGGAAATGATTTCAAATATAATTGATCATGACAAGTTTAATTATGGTAAAAATTAATTTTTAATTATATAATTTATGTTTGGCTACGTTTATTATAAAAGTGATTTTAATAGGAAAATGATAAAAATGTTTTGTGAGAATAACTAAAATTGCTTTCATGTTTACTCAAAGGTTGGTTGTTTTACTTTGACCTCAATGTGATTATGTTAGCCTGAATTGGTTTTAGGAGTTTCACTCAAACATGTACTAATGATGAAAACTCATGTTAGAGAATATTAGAAGTGTTTCGGTGGATAACCAACGCGAAATCAAATACATAATCAGTTTATGAACTTTTTTGCTTCGATGATTGAAAGTTAAATAATCACTATTAGGTAAATTCCACAAATCACAAATGTAGTGTGCACCCACCCTAAAATGAGTGTTGTGTTGTGAACCTATTTTTCTAGTGTGTTTGAATTTGTGGTGGCACAAAATCTAAAGTTGAGTAACTTTAAAAGGTACACTTTATATATTCTCTTCAAAATTGATTATGAGACTTTAAGCCGCATAACCAAACATGATATAAGCTTTGTTGTCGTGTTTAGTTTTTGCACAACATAATTCTAAACAAGCTATAATTTAGATTTTACAATTAGCAAATTTCTACATTCACACAGTCAATCATTCTAATCGGTCTAATCTTGATCAAGCGATTCACACATAAAATTAAAATGAATAACTTAGAGTAATAGCTTGAAACATGAGTCATTCAATCTTATTCAAACAGTTTAAAACACGTGAATGCGTGTACGTAAAAATCCCCTAATCTTAAGGAATCCAAATTCCTATATATATGCTACAACTTGATACATGTCTATAAATATATATAAAGATTTTTATTAACTTCATTATGTTAATTATGTGCCTGGATCATAGCTAGGCATCTTCTCAAATGAGTTCTTTGTGTATACAACAACACCTTCCTTTCATATCAAAAGTTGTGTATATTTTCAAAGGAGGAATAAATTCCTAGCCTACATTAGGTTTACCACTTTTGACTTTACCCATACACATAAAGACCTGAATCTTAATTAGTGGCTTAGGCAGAAGAAGTCGAAGCATATATGGCATATATGATAGGTTATATACTTTATTGCTTTGTAGAGAAATAGAAGTCATGGAGCATCTGAATTTTGAACCTTCTCACGTATCTAGCCGCATGGTAGCTGTTTGAGAGTGTATTGAAGAATCAAGACAAGGGTAGCTTTGAATTTTGTTTCATATTTTTTTATATATTACTCACTATTAGAGAATGCATCAGTGAGAGATTTACTTTTAAAAATCATTGCTATCACGGTCAATTCAGAAGTAAAAATCTTAAGTAAAAATAGCTTGCTAGCTAGTCCAGTTAATGGTGGTTATCTAGAACTGAAAGGTCAACTTTCTTTTTGAAATTTGACTGTTAGTTCTTAAAGATCAACATAAATATTTAAGATTTGATGTATGTTTGGAACCAATTTTGTTACCACTAAAATTTATGTGGCTGTTTGAACCTCTAAATTTGAGAATTTAATTTTTAGGAGACGTCTTTTTAATGAAACATTTGCCTTTCACTATGTTCAAACTGAACAAAGTCATATAAAATAATTCACTATATGCATATTGAACAAAATCAGATAAAAAAATTCCTCAAAATACCACACCCAAAATAATATTAGTGTTTGGATTGATAATTAACCTACAATCTAAAGCCACACTATGGTTTCTCTTTTTTTTTTTTTGAAGCATGGTTTCTCTTATTAGTGATTATGTTATGAGGTTCTCAAGTATAACAAAACACACTATTAATCAAAGCTATTCAAATTAATAACATTATCTTATTGAAATAAAAATTTCGTTAAATAAATCAAAAAATAAACCACTTTGTTTTCAAATCTCTTTTTAACAATATTCAATTATGTCTTCCTCTTTGTAACAAAAAGAAATATTAATTATATATACAACATCAATTATATCTAAAATCAATTTTAATAATGTTGACCAATCACACACTTAGTTTAATTGTGTATTTTTACTTATCAATTTCCACTGGCCTTCGTAGGAGGAGATGTCTTCTGTTTTAGAACTTGATATAAAGTTAAATTTTTTTTTGAAAATGAAATGTATATTATTAATAGAAGCGCTTGAGCCAATAGCAAACCAAGCGAGAACCAAGTACAATCTGAACTGAACTCGAACGACCTATGAACACCGAACAAAATAAACCCACCACCATCCCACAAAATGGCATAAACGAAATCCCAAGATAGAGCCTCATTAAAACCTTGCTAGACAAAACCCAGTGGGAAAAAGCCTAACAAGGAAAAAGAGTACTACAACCTTGAGATAGCCATTCTGTACCTGAGTTCAATGATATTACATCCGTTAGCTGAATGTACTAAAACAAATACTCAAGAACTAAGGCGTCCACTAGAAATCGAAGCACCAACAGGTTCATCCCCAAGTATCCATTACGACCACAACCTTATTAATCAACGAAACCAGCAACAGCATGTGTAAAAGACCGTCCAATATCTCACCAACAGCAACAAGCAACAGCAGTTCTAATTTGACAGCACCATCATTTGTTTTATAACAGCAAACACAGCATATTTCAGCAGCAACAGCAGTTTTCATTTGACAGCAACAGCATTTGTTTTATAACAGCAGCAACAGCATATTCCAGCAGCAACAGCAACAGCAGTTTTAAATTGACAGCAACAACATCTGGTTTATGACAGCAAACAACATATTTCTTTAGACAGCAACAGCAAGCATCTGTCTCAGCAGGATAAAAACTCCACAACAGTACCAGCAGCAGCTATACGCATCAACAATCACCCCTCAGCTATGCCTCAAGCATAAAAGGACACAACAACCTGCATCTAGTACTCCACCTGACAAGCATTCTGAATCTCAACCACCACTGTCAAAGCTTGAAAACTGGTTTCCCCCCACAAGCACAGAAGACCACCCGCAGTACC
Organism: Lotus japonicus; assembly: GCF_012489685.1. Taxonomy (NCBI): domain Eukaryota; kingdom Viridiplantae; phylum Streptophyta; class Magnoliopsida; order Fabales; family Fabaceae; genus Lotus; species Lotus japonicus. The sequence goes on along the minus strand of NC_080041.1, from coordinate 10,230,137 downwards.
TACCAACTGAACCTCAACCAAACGCATTTGCAAGCTTTGCGTCCACTACACATCTGTTATTAACCGTTGAACATTAAACTTTGTTTCTTGAAGTAAAATTAATTCAGGTTTAAGGTGCTGAGTTGCTTTTTTCACTGCCTCCCTTTTCGTAGAACCTCCTAGCCCACGCACATTCCATGTGAGCCAACGACCCGGCTTGTCAATTAAGATGAGGATGGTTCTCACGGATTTGAGCTTCCAATCCTCTCAACATCAAAGCTTCTGATCCGCGTGGTTTAAGTCCAAGTTGCTTTCCAATCAACCAAGCACGTTGCGCGCGTGTTGACACCCCATCTTCACCTGTCACTGGTTCAAGAAAATCATGAGGCAGAGGTATAGGCTTATTTTTGCTCCCCTTAGGACGACCCCGCTGAGAGTGTTTCTTGGAAGAATTTGTGTTTGGTGAATTATAAGGAGTTGGTGTGGCGAAATCAGCGGGCACCAGTTGAAGCTCTTGCAAAGGTGTCTCTGGCTCCTGGGGGAGATGACGTGATTCACCTGAGGGAGAACAGAGGCCGCTGGTGTACTTTGTCGAACAATTTGGTAAGGCGAGGTCCGATAATATGATTCACGTGATGCTGTGTTGTTTACGTGAACTGCAGAAGCCAGGGAAGGTAGCAAAGATGTCGCGAACCTCAATAAGTCGTTTTTATCATAAAAACACTTAGGCAAACATGGCCTTAGCAATTGTTGTTGGAGAACATGATGTGGGTCCCAATAAGTAGAATAGAGTGGCCAACTGTATTTCTGAGCCAAATCCTGTGTGTTAAATGAGTAACCTGTAACAGAAGTATTTTTATTATAAATTAAATCAGAATTTTGAAAAACATAATTGCTGATTTGATTTTGAATTCCTTCAGCAGTTATATTTCTCCTCCATTCCTCAATCTCATCAGCCGTGTATCCCGTTTCCTGCAAAACACGTAACTGCTCCCCAAAATTGACTCCATCATTAACGGCCTTGATTGTTACCAAGTTCAAATTTGAAAACGGCTCCCCTGGTAGAGGCTCCTCCAGCCGCTCAGCCCCTAGGTCCGGCGCCACCACTGGTTTGGTGGCCATGCTCTGGTTTGCCAGTGACTCACCGCCACCTGCAGAGGTCCCTTCTTCTGGCAAAACCGGAGCCTCAGGTTGTTGATCCTCCACCTCCACCACGAATTGAAGCCCTTCAAGTTTCTCATCCCTAAAAACTTCATCTTCATCATCTGACTCCACATCAATAGCAGACTCATAGTCTTTTTCAATATCATAAACTGGACCACGTGTTTCATCAAACAACATGTCCTCATTATTTTCAGAATCATCACCAAAGTCTGTGGCATCCTCAGAATTATATTCCTTCACCGGCGTAGACGGCATGGTTTCCACCTTACCATAATCATATGCCAAATCATCTTTCTCAACCAAAATCACACAAGCAGTACCCTCAACGTCTACTGCCATTGTAAAACACTGCAATAACGGATGATGCATTTGGACAAGAACGCGTGCAAAATCAGCCCGATGACGTTGCTTGGTTGCCACGTCCAGGCTCACGAATTTCCCTAACCTATTTCCTACTGCCGTGAAGAAAGAGTCCGACCATAGTCCCATCGGAACTTGCCACAGACGAATCCACACTAAGTGTGCAACCCCGAAAGTAAAACGAGTGCAAGGTCTCAACTCTGTAAGTTTCTGCTCCAGGAAGAAACTGCATTCAGCTAAAGTATCCACCATCTCCTCATTATTCTCAAACTCCAGCAGTACCTCATTAGCACCAAGTGGGATGAATCGAAAGTTGTACATGCCGATCTGAGCAAGTTCATCCTGAATAACATCTACTGGCTTCGCCTCAAGAGTGCGTGCTCGTGCACAACGATGATACCAAGCATTATCAAGTTCAGATGCCACAATATTCAAACGACATTCCGCTGAACTGCGTGCTGCCTCATAAGGTTGAGCAGAAGCCTCTTGTTTCTTAGCTTCTCCATTTTTGCCAGTAGCTTGCTGGTTCTTCTTTGGGCGCCACACTTTTTCTTGCACCTGAATTTTGCTATTCTGTTTCTGTGTCTGTAATGGTACTTCTCCTCCCCATGTGCTCTGTTTGAACCTTGCTTTTTGCACAGACAGATGGTTTCCCTCAACCCGCTTGCCATTAAGAGTACGAATTGCCTGCCAAGCCTCTTCATCGCTCTGAAAACGAACAAAGCCATACCGGAATCGCCGCTGGAATTTTTTCTTAAACTGAACAAAAACATCAGTCACTTTCCCTACCTTCCCAAATATCATTTTCAACTTCAGCAAGGTAACCCTATCACTCAACCCATCAACGAAAACAGAAAATGACATCCCACGCAAATTGGAGTTCTGTTGATCACGAGATTGCTTTTGCATATTGTCTTTGCCACTCCCTGAAACAGATGAAAGCCCCTGCTGCTTCTGGTGTTCATGGCTACCCGAACCATACCCTGGCCGCTGCTTCCGTTGTACATGAAACCTGCCTGATGAGTGCTCAAAATCCTTCCACTGCCGTGGTGAATGATGTGGACGCTGAAACCTCCTAGAAGCACGTCGCTGCCATTGATTCCCAGGATTCCTGTAATAGCCTCCTGAAGGAGCATGCCGTTGCCATTGTTGCCTTGACCACTGAGAATTCCCTTGCCGCGACCTACTCCACTCATACGACGAGGTCCGGCGAGGCTGCAACCACCGTGACTGAATCTTTTATCCTAGTTCTTCTTCCTTAGTCTATATTTAATCACATTTTATTCAAAATTTTACAATGTTACTCATTATAAGTTTAATTTGATCCCTCTATAATTGCTGCAATCCGAAAATACCCCCTTATTTTTTTATATGTAGGGACCAAAGTACTTCAACATCTGACATATATATGTTTAGGTCTCAAATCGCATTGAATAATTTAATGAGTCAATTGATACATTGTTCTCTTGCAGATTTTCAAACTTTAATAGAGATATCATTTGGACCAATGCTTCCCCATTAATTATTTATGTGCTTTAAGCGTTTCTTTATCTTCACACATATCGAATTCTACGTCTTTTCTTTCAAGCTTTTCATGTTAAGGTTTGATCATTAATTGCCCACCTCCACCTTAGAGATATATAAATAGAAGATGAGATAACGAGATACATAACAAGTAATATGATGATGAAAAATAAGAGAGGTGAAAAGAAAAAAAAGTAGGTAAAAGTGAAAGTGAATGAAGGAAATGTTTTCCGTGAATGTTATTGATGGGTAAACACCCTATTTATACATATACACCGTTGACTATTAATAAAAACTAAATCGTAATTATAGGCATAATTACATGAGAATTAATACAAGAATATTTTATTCTATCACACCCATGCAGTCAAAGCGGGAGGTTCACCAACGCTGAGACTGGAACGAAAATCATCAAAGAGGACCCGAGGAAGGCCCTTCGTAAATATGTCCGCAATCTGATGGCGGGTAGGAACATGAAGGACGCGAGCCTGGCCACGCGCGACCTTTTCCCGATCAAAGTGGATATCCATTTCTATATGTTTGGTACGCTGATGGTGCACTGGATTTCCAGATAGGTAGATGGCACTAACATTGTCACAGTGGACCAATGTTGCCTGAGAGAGAGGAAAGTGAAGTTCGAGAAGTAAATTGCGGAGCCAACATGACTCGGAGACAACATTAGCAACACCCCTGTATTCAGCTTCAGCACTAGAGCGAGAGAGGGTGGGTTGCCGCTTGGAGGACCAAGAAATGAGGTTGTCGCCAAGGAAAACACAGTAACCAGAAGTAGAGCGTCTGGTGTCAGGACATCCCCCCCAGTCAGCATCAGTGTACGAAACAAGTTTCGCGATGGGGGAGGGATACAAATGTAGACCATAAGGCAAGGTGCCACGAACATAGCGTAAGACACGCTTGAGGGCAAGCATGTGCTCGGTGCGGGGTGCATGCATATGTAGGCAAACCTGCTGAACTGCATAAGAAATGTCAGGACGAGTAAATGTGAGGTACTGGAGAGCACCAGCAAGACTCTGATACAAGGTGGCATCCTCACAAGGAGTCCCAGAAGAAGAACTTAGCTTCTGCTTGGTGTCAACCGGAGTAGCAGAAGGGTTGCACGAAGTCATGCCGGCTCGAGCAAGAATCTCACTAGCATAAGTGCTCTGACTGTGAAAGAGGCCACCTGCATGTCGATGGACAGCAATGTCCAGAAAGTAACTGAGAGGACCAAGATCCTTCATAGCAAATTCTGATGCAAGAAGTGCCATAAAGGAGTTGCGGAGATCATGTGACGAAGCAACCAGAATGATGTCATCAACATAGAGAAGTATGTATGCAAGATCAGTACCCCGCCGGAAGATGAAAAGAGAATGATCTGATGTGCTGTGCCGGAAGCCAATAGAGGAAACATAGTCAGCAAACCGTTGATACCAAGCACGAGGCGCCTGTTTCAGACCATAAAGAGACTTTTTCAGGCGACAGACATAGTCCGGGCGCTGAGAGTCGCGGAAACCCAAAGGCTGATGCATGTAGACAGTCTCATGGAGATCACCATGCAAAAAAGCATTCTGGACATCCAACTGATGAATGGGCCAGGATCTAGAGAGAGCAATGTTGAGAACTGTCCGTATGGTAGCTGGTTTTACCACGGGGCTGAAAGTCTCGGCGCAATCCACACCGGCAATCTGAGACCTGCCATCACCTACAAGACGAGCCTTATAACGCTCAAACAAACCATTAGACTTATTTTTATGGCGAAAAATCCACATACAACGAATAACATTAACATCACAAGGACGAGGAACCAACTCCCACGTATTATTGCTAATAAGAACATTAAATTCAGACTGCATAGCAGACTTCCAATTAGGATCGGATAAGGCTTGTTTTGGGTTACGAGGCAAGGGTGAGATGGACGGGTCATCAATAGAGACCGAAAGACTAAAAGGCTTTTTAGGCTTGAAAATACCGTGCATGCTACGGGTGGTCATGGTCCGAATTGGAGGTGCTGGGGGACCAGAGGCAAGGGTAAAGGTGCAGAAGAAATAGGCGAGGAGGTGGGGGCCGGTGAGGGCGGCGTAGAGTCAGTGGGACTCGACGGTGGGATTGAAGTGTCAGGAGGGCGTGTGGATGTAGTTTGCCAATGATAGATCAGAGAAGGATGTAGGTCCTCGGTGAAACAATCATAAGAGGACGTAGAGGCCAAGGGCAAATCAGCAAAAGGAAATCTAGTTTCGTCAAAGATAACATGCCGCGAAATTATTAGTTTTCTGTTTGACAAATCATAACATTTATAACCTCTATGATGCATCGGATACCCCAGGAAAACACACGGAGACGATTGTGGTTGTAGTTTGTTTATTGTAGCGGAAGGAAAAAGAGGAAAACATAGACAACCAAACACACGTAAGTGTGAGTATGAAGGGTCACGATGATACAACAGCTGAGTGGGAGAATCATTTCTAAGAGTCTTGTGGGGCAGAATGTTCAGAAGGTGCGTTGCCATTTAAAGGGCATGATGCCAAAAGGAAGGAGGAACAGATGAATGAGCCAAGAGGGTGCGGATCATGTTGTTAATGGTGCGGATTTTTCGTTCTGCTTTGCCATTTTGAGAAGAAGTGTGAGGGCAAGAGAAGCGAAAAATAAGGTCATTAGCATCACAATACCGACGAAAGGAATCATTGTCATATTCACGGCCATTATCACATTGAAGACATTTAATATTTGCAGAAAATTGAGTTTTAATAAGTGTAGCAAGAGTAGTAAATATATCATAAATCTGAGATTTCTTGCTAATCGGAAACGTCCATAAAAAATCAGTGTGATCATCCAAAAATAAAACGTAATAACGATGACTAGCAGTGCTTAAAACAGGAGACGTCCATAAATCACTATACAAAATATCAAATGGCCTTAAAGTAATAGTTTCAGAGGAACTGAAAGGCAACCGAACATGTTTTCCTAAAACACAAGAATCACAAACAGTACTAGAACGCGAAGGTTCACAATAAATAAGTATTATTCCTAAGATGATTTAAAGCTGAGGAAGCTGGATGACCAAGACGATTGTGCCAGACACCAGAAGCAAGACCAACAAAATGAGAGGAACGGGTGACTGGGTAGAGGTCGCCGAGGCTGTTACATCTCAGGAGAGACATCCCCGTCTGGAAGTCAGACACCGAGAATCCAAAAGGATCAAAAGAAACAGAAACATTATTGTCAATAGTGAGTTGTCGCACAGAAATTAAGTTTTTAATAATTCGCGGAGTGTGCAAGACATGGTTTAGTGCTAAAGGTTTGTGAGAGGTGGGAATAGAAGTGTGTCCCGAACCTTGAATTGGAATGCCCTGACCACTACCAACTATCAGTTTCTGATTTAAATGACTTAAATTAGAATAAGACATGAGAGTACCTTGAGATGCCACAGTATGGGACGAGGCGCCGGTGTCCATGTACCACGTGGTGTCTGGAGGAGTCAAGGACATAGTGTGCATGGCAGCAGCGATATCAGTGGGTGCTGGAGAAACAGTAATGGTGTAGGCTTGAGGACGCTGACCCAGAACGCCGGGTTACTGCGGAGAAGCCATGGGACGCGACCACTGAGATGTCGGGTAAGGACAAGGAGGCATGCCCCAAGGGGAAGGGGCCCAACCAGGGGGAGGAGGCCAACCCCAGGGATTCCAGGATGCCTGTGGAGGTGGGCGCCATGGTGGAGGCGCTGCAGCAAGGGAACCAGAGGAGCCAGATGATCCAGTATAGCGAGAGCCACCTTTCTTTTTAGGTTTACCAGAACTACCCTGATGGTTACGATTGTGCCCTAACCCAGAACGGTAGTTAGAGTGGCCCTGATTGCTGCGGTTGGTGGTGCGCTGCTGAGAAGAGTCATCAGAGTCCCGTGGATGAGAAATAGTAGTGTGCAAAGCAGTCTGAGAGGCAGGGCCTGACATCTTGGCGAGACCGGATTCCTCTAGAATCAGCATGGAGCAGACCTTGAGGAAAGGAGGCAAAGGCTCACTCTGACGGATCAGGGTGGCAACACCACGGAAAGGCTCAGTGAGACCAGAGACCAACTGAAGGACAAGACGATGGTCACTAACGGGGGCACCAACATTGCGCAACTGATCAGAGATATTTTTCAGACGCTGACAATAGGCCGAAACATTAGGAAAATCTTCCATGCGAGTGGAGATGAAATCCTGGTCGAGAGCGACAGCACGAGAGTTCCGGTTGTCCTCAAACATAGAAGCGATACGGTTCCAAGTAGCCATAGCAGTAGAGCCTTTCTCCATAACAGTGGAGAGAAGGTCAAAGGAGAAGGTGGAATAAATCCACTGTTTGACAGTGGAGTCAAGAGTGGCCCACCGGGCATAGGAAGCATCGGTGCGCGCAGGAGGCTCCATGTCAGCTTGAGGAATGATGTGGTGGAGCACCTGAGTGGTTTGAGCATGAGTCTCAAACAATTCAGCCCACATAGCATAATGATCCTTGTCTATCTCGAGTTTGAAAGGAATGTTGTTTTTTATATTAGTGACAGCAAGGGCCGGATGAAAATCCGGCTTGGGGAGGACGACGACTCCGTGGGCGTAGGGATCACAGTGGTGTCGCCGGTTGGAGAGTCATTGGTGGAGTCGGAGGTAGCCATAGAAACTGCAAAAACAGAAGATTAAAATAAAAGGAATTTAATTTCTTTTTTTTTTGAGTTTCTGGCTGGAGCGGCTGGACCGGGTTCGGTTTAGCCGGTCCGGTCTGGTCAAACCGGTTTCTGGCGAACCGGAAAGGAATTAAAATAAAATAAAAAATAAAAATAAAAATAAAAATTAAAAAACAAAAGTGGCAGTGGGAGACGCGGGTCGGATCCTGGGCCACGGGTTGCAATGGATGGTGCAAACCCTAGGGGCGGCGGCGGCGCTGGTCGTTCTGACCGATGGGTGGCGCGCGCGAGCCGGTGGCGGGCGGCGACGGGGCAGGCGCGGTTGGGGGCTGCCGGAGGTGTGCGGATCGCGAGGAGATGCGGCTCGACTGGGTCGTTTGGGAACGAACCTAGTGCTGCTGCAGTTGGTCGTTGGGGACGAACGGAGGAGCGACGGCGCTGCTGGGAGGAGGCGCGGGTGGACTAGCAGCGGCGGCGGCTGCACTATGAGAGATAGGCTGCGGCGGCTTTTGAGGATGGAGGGAGAAAAGGAAATAAAATAAATGTAAAGTAAATAATTAGGTCAGATAGGGAAGGATCTGAACCTGCTCAATGATACCATGAAGGAAATGTTTTCCGTGAATGTTATTGATGGGTAAACACCCTATTTATACATATACACCGTTGATTATTAATAAAAACTAAACCCTAATTATAGGCATAATTACATGAGAATTAATACAAGAATATTCTATTCAATCAGTGAAGAGAAATTGAGTGTGGGTGTATAAAAATTGGCATATGTAGTGATACTTGGACATCTAAATAGTAAAAACATCTAATAGATATGCAATTTCTCTTTTTATCTCTTTCTTGATCACATATATCATTCTCACTACTTAGCCCTCTTATATGTTGATGATTCAAGTGAGAGTCGGAATCCGACATTAGTGAAAACTTTATAAGATATGTGACTCATATATCCTGTAACGGATCCAGAAAATTGATATTGTGAGGACAATATTTACATATAAATTCGTATAAAAAAAATTCATATATGCTATTAGATGTGAGTGCATTTTTTACTACAAGTAAGGACAATTTTTTACAAAAAAATGTCATAAAAAACTACATACTTTTACTATTCAAGTGAGGACATTTAACAATGTATAATACAAGTGAGGGCATTTAGCAATGTAGAACACAAGTGAAAACATTTTTTTATTAAAAGAGCCATAAAAAACCACATACTTTTACTACTTAATTTTTTTTTTCTAATGATTTTTTAAAAAATAAGTGAGGGCACATGCCCTCATGGGCTTGCACTTAGACCCGTCCGTGCATATATCCATTAATGTCTAAAGGACTTTGGTAAAGATGTGACAGGCTGGTTCTCTTGGTTTCTTTTTTCTTTGGCCGATTAGCTCCTCATGTTTCCCAACAAGTGGTCTCATGGTACAAGCATTTGGAGACTTCCACTTGAGAAAGATTCAAATTTGAGGGGGAGAATATTAGGATATTCGGTGTGTAAGAAGTCATATATTGGGTGAAAATGAGAGTGTTGAGTTTTTTTAAAGTGAAAAGACATATAAACTCAATATTTTTTAAATTTTAGATGAAAGACGTGATGTTTAATTCATCTATAACTATGATTATGATTAGCTCTTTAGCAAATGTAAAGATTGCTCGAGTTTTATACCTCACGCCACAGTGATGGAAAACACATAAGATCGTTATCTTGCACGTACAATTATCCATCTTTGCTTCTTCCAGGTGCTAATCTTCATACCAATCACATGCTTTTGACTTTTCTTACCCCACCAGAATCTATGCTTTGCGTCCATTAAATAGAGACAACTCTCCAAACCCACACTCCATAACAGAGACTAATTGGAGTTTTCTTGCTTCCATGGCTTATCACAGATCTCTTGATGTGTATTCTTGGATTCAGAACCTTCCACCAATCTCACAATGGAAAACAAACTCCATGTCCCTGAGTTTATGCTCTGTAACAAACTCATCATCCCAGCAACAACAACCATCACTCAATCTCACCATATCAAAAAACCACCACTCCCCAAACCTCACTTTTGCCATTGTAGCAGATTTCAACATCCCCATCTTTCTCTGGACCTCAAAACCATTCAAACCAACCTCCAATGAAGAAACCACTTACAATCTCCTAGTCAATTTTGTACAAGACATCCTCCACTATGGCTCAAACAAGAACAGTACCTCCTTCATCAAATTCCCCAAACTCAATTCCATTACCAACTTCCAAGACATTTTCAACCTCGCTTTCCTCACCCTCTTGTTCCTAGTTTGCATCTATGAATCCCCTGCTGATCTTCGCTCTGGCTGTCTCAGCACTTTGAAGGAACAATTATCAGGTGGAAAAAACTTATATAGATCAAGTTTCTTACATCTTTTTCACCATGTTCTCCAATCAATAAATGATAAGTGGATTTTATTTCAAGACATTAATTAAGAGCTTATTGTTAAATTTAAAAATATTATATATATATATATATATATTCGTTATCGAATTTTGACGAAATGAATATAAGGAACCTGATATAAGTTTTGTTTCTTTCTATCAGATTGTGGATCAAGACAAGGTACCAAGTTGCTGATGAAGCTGTTGGGTTCTAACTTGGAAGAACAGTGGATGCGTTCTGTGAATCTTGCTATTACCAATTGGATTGTGGAGCTTAAAGGAGGAGCACATCATCACTACAGCGCGTTGAGAACACCCTCTTCTCTGTTTTCTTATGCGTTCTCAACGTTTGGACTGTGGAAAGTTCAATTGTACTGTCCTGTTATAAGCATGGATGTGGTGAGAGCAAACAACCATTCAGCTGATGAGAGGCTTCAATTCTCTCTCACGTACCAACAGCTTGAAGGTGTTCTTCAATTCAATTACAGGGTCACCATTAAAGAGAAGTGGGTGGAAATCATGGTCAACATTGACAATATAAGGTAATCAAGAATGAAATCTAATCAATCAAAATATTTACATATAATGCCAAGACAATCCTATAGTGCACCATGTTACAATCTGATTAACCTATAAATTATATTTGTACTCATCATAAATGGAAATGGTAAGATTTAATATATGTTTATCATTTGCAATAGGGTTTTCATGTGTTAAAATCAATTTAAAACAAACCTTTTAAGTTATGAACAATATTTTTGTTTTTGTTGAAGCAAATGAAACTTCTTAAAGCAAATTAAAGGGGAAAATGGGTTAATCATTGAAAGGAGTAGAGGTTAATCATTGAATTTACTCATGAATGATCAAGATTGAAATATTAGTAAAGATTGATCATTTGTGCCACACATCATTTGGACGTGTTAATTAGTGACAATAAAAATGTCTGACACAAATAATATACCTATTTATAAACACTCTTATCGCATAACTATTACAAAAATTATGTGAAGTTTTAATCTCAAGCATCTATATATGGATATATGTTCTAAATTTATGCTATCACTTTTTCATAATCCTTGAAGATTGATGAGCATATGATTTGATTTGTGTAGTATCCTTCCGACACAATAATTAACGACAGTTTTTAACCGCCGCAAACTGATGTGGCAGTGATAAATCGTTGCTAATCAGTATGTCCAACAAATACTTCCTCCGTTCATTTTTAAGTGTCGTTTTAGAAGAAATATTTTGTTCCTATTTAACTGTCATTTTGATGTTTTAAGGTTACAATTTGTCAATTATACCCTTACTTTTTCAATAACTTCACTTCACATTTTCCATAAAATTCTCCTTTCTCAATAACTATGAAGAGCTTTATGACTTTATGATTGGGTGAGAGTGGTAAATGATTTAATGATATAGGAGAGTGGAAAAAAAACTAACAATCCACTATCTTGGTTGGAGAGTTTTATGACTTTATGATTGAGATGTGATAGGGTAGAATGAGAAAAATAACTCTAATAATCCACTATCTTAGTTGGAGAGTTTTATGCTAAAACGACACTTAAAAAGAAATGGAGGGAATAGTATGTATATACTATATCTATAAATTCTCTTTCACAGGAAAAAAAACCTCCTTTCAAATTATACGCTCTTAATTCTTAAATCCTGCCGATGAATTTTGGGTTAGTCATTAAATGTCCATCAATTTTTCTCCCCATTTTGTTATCACATCAAATCACTTATTTCACATTTAATTTCTATTCTTATTTCTCTCATATGATCCAACGGTTTATCTACTATCTTTTCCCTTGATTTGATATCTACATTTCTGGCTATAGATGTGATGTTTTCAAACTGGTAGATGACACTCTAATGAGAGAAAGAGGAGCAGGTTCATCTGAAAAACATTTTCCATCAAGAATCTCATTACAACTCACCCCCATGCTCCAAAATCAAGTGCTGAGCGTTTCAGTTGGCAAATCCTCAGAGAATCCCCGAATTGAAATCGGCATGGAGAAGGGCATAGAAGCTTCATTTGAGCCAACAAATCCTTATAATATGGGACTTAGTGTATCAGCTGGAGAGTCCTCAACTGTGAGCCTAAAGCCTTGGAAATTTGAGCAATCTGTTTATGGATATAGTGCAAATCTGAATTGGTTTCTTCATGATAGCATGGATGGTAAAGAAGTGTTCTCCACGAAGCCTTCAAAGATTGCATTGGTTAACCCAAAGTCATGGTTCAAGGACAGGTATAGGTTGTGATAAAAGGGGCGGTCGGCCTTAAGGAAAAAAAATATTCTTCAAGTGATGCTATATTTCGCCTTCTAAAATATTGTATATTGTATTTGATTAGTAAGTATTAATTTTACTACACTTTCTTACTAATTTTTTCTAGTTTCGTCCCTGCAGGTACTCAAGTGCTTATCGTCCTTTCACAAGGCAAGGAGGGGTTATTTTTGCTGGTGACGAATATGGAGAAAGTGTGTGTTGGAAAGTGGATAAAAGTACCATAGGGAAGAAAATGGAGTGGGGGATAAGGGGTTGGATATGGTTAACATATTTGCCTAACAAGTACAAGACATTCTACCATGAAACTCGGAGGTTGGAGTTCAGGGAAATTGTACACCTCAATATTGCTTAAGCTTATAGCTAAAAATATTAAAGCTTTAAATTGCGGTTGATAGGATTATATTACAAAATTGTGGATAAATGCGGGTTTGACGAGGTTGCGGTCCAATACTGGAACTCAATAATCCTTTACATTACGGGTTCAATGATGGTTAGCAAACTAAAGCCTGAAAATAATTCAAAAATCAATGGTGAGTAGTTCTGGCTTCCTCCTCGCTTGCATGACATGAACGAATGAATGTATCATGGGCTTGGTTTACAAGTGAATATTATTTAATTAAACAATTGTGATTGTAGAGAAAACGATAATGAAGTCAAATTAGTGGGGTTTGTTCTACAGATTCATAAGTGCAATGTAGCTATTATTGGATCCTGATGATTACAAGCCACCATTATTTTACAAATTTAAATATTTTTTTTGAAGGCATTACAAATTTAAATTTAAGGTTAGAAAATTCTATGTTTAATTCACATGTTCAAAGTCTCCCACAATTATATAGAATGCTCCATCCAACACATATTAAAAAAAATTATACCAAGTTTTCTAAAGCAAAGCTCATGATATATATATTAAGATGTGGAAACAAGAGTTTTCTACATATAAAGCATGAGTTAAAGGATCGGATGGTTTTACATGAGGGAGCGATAAGGGGAGATGGGGTGGTGGTAGAGAGGTGGGGGTGTCGTGTAGATTTGTGAGTGTGAGGGAGAGGTGCCGGGAGTGAGGTAGGGATGTCAAAATTACCCACACCCGTGGATACTCGCAGATAGAAACCCGCTATGGGTAAAATTACTCATGCCCACGGGTATCCACGGATTTATTTCATGGATATTTTTTATCACTATCCATTTATTAATGGGGCGGGTACGGATATTGATGTATCCATACCCACGGATACTCACCCAATATATAAAATACTAAAATATCTTATATATATATATATATATATATATAGATGTATATTAAATATCTAATGAATTTGTGTTTGAGTTATAGTTCTCTTTCAAGTAAACTTATACAATGGTAATGGTAAAAAGAAGCCCTTAGACCTAAAAAAGAGTAGAAAAGAAGTATTTTCCTTTACACATTGATTGACTGTAAAGTCCAATGTTAAATTTTATATTTAACATAATTTTCTTTTGAACAAATATATGTGAATTCATTTATGTTCATGGGTGTCGGGTGCCCATGGATATCCACGGATAGTTTAAAATCCGGTTAAAACCCACTAAATGGATATCCATGTGGGTATGGATATAATTTTTTACATGTGGAGCGGGTGGTGGGTATATATTATCCATGCCCACCCGTACCCATTGACATCCCTAGAGCGAGGTGAGAGGTGCGGCAGGGCGACACTGTTGTATGTAGGGGTTGTTGTGTTGTGGGGCGTGGGTGAGGGTTATGGAGAGGGTAAGGTTTGAGGAGGAGAGAGAGCTTAGAAGGACGATGGGTGAGAAGAAACCATCAACGTTTTTTGTCAGCGAGACCGACGCTACATTGTGGACTAATAAAATGGGTCAAGCCGGTTCAACTTAGCTTGGTAAGATTAGATGCTTAATTAATCGGTCAGTGAAATTAGCGTCGACGTTGAACTTTCGCTAATTGGCATTGGATGGATAAAGAAGTAGTTGATTGTTTTAGCATCTATCACAACCGACAATAATAGCGCGTTAGCCGGCACTAAGTAGTGTTAGTCAAGTTGATGCTACCATTGAGTATAATTAATTTTTTACTTGTTAGTCTTGCATCGGTTTGACTCATGCTAAAAAGAGAAAATTACAGCCAACTTAAAAAAACTAATACTAATTTTCAATGAGTATTTGTTATATTATTTACGAGAAATTTTTTTAATTTAATCTCCTTAACTTAAGGTGTGTGTAATGTATTTTGTGGAATTTTATAGGGCGATTAAAAGACCAGTATAAACCCTCACAAATATCTCATTCTTTTTATGTCTCATTTTTTATTAAATCACATCATATATTACATTTTTTATTTTTTTCATTTTTTTATTTCTCACTCTAAATATCCACACTAAAAAATGAATATATTTTTTTTACAAATAATTAATGCACCGTTCATTAACGGGCTTTCTAATACTAAACCGCGCGCTTCAAGCCCACAATATCACTGGCCGCTTCACATAAAAAAATGCAACCTGTTTTGAAAAATGATACATAGAATAGAAGTGTCACCAATCACCATGTCGGCATGTCACTACCCTTGTTTTGAATTATTGCAAACATAAGCTGTCAAGGTAAAGGAGGCGTTTACTATTGTGGTCCATGGTTACACCACTTGCTTTTGACCTGCTAGTGCAGGTCCAGCAGGTATTTTTGTATTTTTTAAAAATTACAAAAATTAATATATGATATATAATTAGTTATATAGTTAGTACCTCTTAATATGATTTGTGCTAATCTAGTCAGGTAATTGCCTCAGTAAAAAATTAAATCTGAATCATAATTAACACAACTAATTGGGTCTGGTAATTACATCAGTAAAAAATTAAACTACTCCTTATACTTTCTAACTGAAAATCCATGTACCTACCTACCCGATTTTCATTTTTCATTCATCATCAACCATCTTTGTTCCTCAGCTTGAAGTCCAGGACGGCTAGGGTTCCTCTTCTTCTTCAACCCGATCTGGCCCATCCTTTCCCTATTCCTCCATCTTTTCCGACGATCCGACGACGTCTCTGTACTGCAGAGCTCTGTTCGTGAGATTTCTCCCTCTTCCTCCGTGAGCTTTGTTCGTGAGCTTTCCTTTCGTGGGCCTCCTGTGCAGTGGTTTGAGGTCCAGCTCTGTTGCAGTGTGGGAACGGGTTTAGGGATCTTTTCCGGTGGTGGTTAAAGTTGTTTGTTGGGTTAGCGGGCTGTTGAACATGTCCTCCCATACTCAGGAGTCTAGGTCGAACACTCCGAATGATGAACCAGCTCTTGATTCCTCCGCACTTCAGGTAACAGATTTTTCATGTTGTGTTTGATTTTTTATTGATAAATGAAAAATTAGTTATTTGGGAAAGTGTTTGATTTAGTGTTTGATTACATGTTCATGTTGTGTTCATGGGTTGTTTGATTTGGGAACATTTTCTTAATTTCACCGTGCGCCAGGGTCCTGAGCATGTTGGCAGAGTAGTGGTTGAAGGAGTGGAAGGTGATGTACATGTCTCTGTCTCTGTTGGTGAAGAACAAGGGAGTGATGAAGAACAGGAAAGTGATGAAGCACAAGGGACTGACTCTGATGAAGAAGATGATGAAAACGAGTCTGAAAATGTGGTTGAAGAACAAAATGTTGATGTGGAGCCGCCTACTGAAATTGCTATCAATGGTATAGAAGATCTGGGGATGGTAAATTTCAAACAACTATCTGTCAATGATATAGTCACCTATCACTTCCCGGATCGTGAGGTTGCTTACTTGTTCTACAGTTGGTATGCTCGGATGCATGGATTTGCTGCGAGGAAGGCTAAGGTTCTAAAAAACAATCATGGAGATGTAATCCAACAGATATTTGTTTGCTTTAGGGAGGGTAAAAGGAAAGAGAAAGAGGAGCCAGAAGTTGATGTTCATGCTGGTGAAAAGAGAAAGCGTTTTCCAAAAAAAGCCACAAGATGTGAGTGTAAGGCTTATTGTCAGGTCCATGTTCATAAGGATAACAAGCGTTGGCATGTTAGATCTGTTTGTGATGATCATAATCATGTACTTGTTGAAGAAAATTTGATTGGATTGGCCCCCACTCATAGGAGAATGAATGAGGCTGACATTGCTCAATTGAATTGCTTTAGGAAGTCAGGAATCACCACTCCACAGGCTTATGGTGTGTTTGCCAACCAGATGGGTGGATATCAAAATGTTCCATTTGGACCTAGACAAATGTATAATGAAAAGTTTAAAAAGAAGAAGGTGGAAGTATGTGATGCGAGAGGTGTGATCGCTTTCTTACGTAATTTGAAGGAAAATGATCCTGACTTGATGTGGAAACACACTTCTAATGAGGAAGGAAGGTTGGACAAGTTGTTTTGGAGTGATGGTTGCAGCCGGGACAACTATTTATTGTTTGGAGATGTGTTGGCATTTGATGCCACATACAAGAAAAACAAGTACAAGCGGCCACTTGTAATTTTCTCCGGAGTTAATCATCACAATCAGACAATCATCTTTGCTGCTGCTTTAGTTTCTAATGAGAAAGAGGAGACATATGTTTGGTTGCTTCACAATTTGTTAGATGCAATGCGGGGGAAAGCACCAGTATCAGTAATCACAGATGGAGATCCGGCAATGAAAAATGCAATTAAAAGTGTGTTTCCAAATGCGCATCACAGGTTATGTGCTTGGCATCTTCTTCGGAATGCAGTAAGCAATGTTGCTGAGCCAAAGTTTGTTCAAATGTTTTCAAGATGCATGCTTTGGGATCTTGAAATTGTGGAGTTTGAGGAGAGATGGGCTCAAATGGTTATTGAATGTGGGTGTGAAGACAATGTCTGGGTTCATGATTTGTATGAGCGGAAGAAGATGTGGGCTGCTGCATATATGCGGGATGAATTCTTCGCGGGCTTTCGTACAACCTCACGGGTTGAGGGATTACATGCCTAAGTTGGGAAGTTTGTAGACTCATGGAACAATTTGACTGATTTTATGCACAACTTCTTTCGATATATGAGTTATCAGCGACAAAGGGAACTTGAAGCAGATTTTGCATCAATGCACGGTGACCATGTGCCGCAAACACAATTGAAGAGGCTTGAAAAGTCAGCTTCCAACCATTACACGAACAACATTTTCAGGCATGTCTCTAAGGGTCTTCACCGGTGTTTGATGCTAAAGGTTAGCCTTTTCAAGGAGACTTCAACTTGCATCATTTACTTTGTTTCAAGGTTTTCTTTGTCTAGTAGGAAATGGAATGTGACTTTGTCCAAAACAACCAGTGAGTTCAAATGCTCTTGTATGAGGATGGAATCATATGGCATTCCATGCGATCATATTCTTGCTGTTTGTAGATATCTAGATCTGCCTGAAATTCCCTCATCATTAATTGTGGGGAGATGGACCAAGGATGCAAAAGAGGGTCTTGAGCTGCGTGGAGAACAATTGGGTGCATGGGACCCCATGGATTTTTGTAGATTTACCGTATTGAGGGAAAATTGCAGGCGAATGTCTAAGGCGGCATGTAGAGCACCGGAAACATTCCGTGAAACAAATGAACTGGTTCTAAAGCAGGCAAGGAAGTTGGAGAAATTGGAGAAAGGTGATGGAGTGAAACAAACTGTACATGTGGACCACAACCCCAACGATGCTGAACAATTCTTGCGTGACCCACTCAAACCCATCAAAAGGCGCATCGGTGGCGCTTCTAGAGGTAGTGGACCGGGGAGGCATACTTCCCACTGTGGTCTTTGCGGCGGGGCAGGCCATAATCGGAAAACATGCCTACGGGCTACACAGTGAAGTGAGTATATTTACTTACTTTATGCTTTTCATAATCTGCATTTATCTCATTTTACTTCTAGCATTAGCATATTGTGTACATGGTTCTGTTTTCTGTTAGTGGCTTAGGCAACCCTAGGCAATGTGTATTCCTTAGAAATATTTGAAATATTTGATTTGGATGACTTTTTCCCAAATAGTAGAGTTAACTTTCTCATAAATCCTATTACAATTACTATCACCCCACCACTGCAATATATTCAACAAATTTAAAATTACATGAACAAACATACATATTGTAAAACTGTTTGAGTGCATTGCTATTAAATAAAAAAATTGTTGATGATTACAAAACATAACAAGAGTATCAAAGTTATGGTTTGCTGATGTTTGGCATGAATTTGTGGTCAACTACTCTATTAGTGCAAGATGTTTTCTTGTCTTCAAATAGGAGGGAGACTCAATTTTCAATATCAGCATATATTCACTTTTGGCAGCTTATGAGATAGATTATAGAGAGAAGGCAGTAGGAAAGGAGAAGCAATACCCAGTTTCACATGTCATGAAAGTGAAAATGATTCTAATCCTCCATGCCCAACTTTTACTTTGAAGAGCTTGCATTGTTCTTAAAGGAAATCTAGTTCCAATGATACTTCTAGGCATGATTCCTTGTAACCTACATTAACCCAAATGCAGGTGCTTAATGGAAATTAAACAACATAAAAAAACAAAATGCTAGATGTATTGAGTTTGAATTATCTGATTTCATTCATTTGTGAATGCTTGATTCTCATCAATTTTGAGATATACCAGTTTTTCTTTTTCAAATGAACTCATCACTTGACTAGTTCCCAATTCAACATAAACAATGCAAAATACCATTTTGAGAATTTTGCTTGCTTTCTTTCTACCTCTGACTTGTAATTTGTTTGCCTCTGTTTTTTTATCTCACAGGTGGGGGTGTGCACTCTTGCAAGGGAATCACACACTAATTCGTGGACTTTGTAGCATTGTTGTTTTAAATATGTAATTCGTGGACTTGTATTTGGATGGTCTTCCTTTGTAATTCGTGGGCTTGTGTGGCTTTGTAATGTTTTTTTAGTTGAACCATTAATATTTGGTCAGGGGGGATGGTTTATTGAGGCACAATTGGTTCTTATTTGTACCATTAGATCTGTGTTATGTGATATGTTCTAATTAAGGGGTGTGTTATGTGCCTTGCTTATGTGCCTTGCTTTTTTATTTAGATCAGCAATATCAATTTCTTTTCTAACAATATCAATTGCTCAGCAAGATCTGTGGTGCTGGTTCAATTAATTTTTCTTCGCTGCCATTGAACTATATTCAACGATGACCACTTTCCATACTATTTACTTACTGATCACTTATCATACTTACTGAGCACTTATCATGCTATATTTTTCGTGGTGTGATGAAGTACCATGAAGTAGTAGTGGTGTTTTATTTTTCTTTCTTGAGGTGGCCATACTTTATTTAAATATGCCCAAACACAACAAAGTGAACTTTATTCAAATAGTAAAGGCCAGACTTGGCTACAAAACAGGGGGGAATCATTAAACAACCTAGGGGGTGGTACAAAGGGGAACAACAAGGGGAACAACTAGGGGAACAAGATAGAAGAAATTATTTTGTTCACACGGGGCGGAGCATGACACTGAACCCTTCACATATCTCTTGCGCGCGAGATAGAGATTGCGAAAACATCTTCAAAAACTGTTGGCATGACAGTTATCTGGTCTCCAGGGACAACACCATTCTCTACCTTAAAATCATACCAACCCTTCGCAAAGGAACACTGGTTTCCAGTCGCATAGTGCCACGACACTTTGAAAGTATACAGCTTCACGTACTCATATACCATAATGATATTTTCATATTTTCTATCAAACCACCTTCCCGCAAACCATGAAGGAACCGCCTAGATTTAACATATTAAACAAGATTATAGTGGTGGAAATTCAAGATGAAGTGATGAAATTAACTTGGTAGAAAAAGTGCTTACCAAAGCTTGACCCTTAGCAGATTGGGCCACAGTAATGGGTTTCCAAAAACCTGGACCAAATGGAATTTCACCTTCCTGCACCACCTTCCCAACAAACCTTGGATCATTGCTTCGAATCCACCCATAAGGGTAGTCATCAGTATCAGAATCACTTTCATAAACAATTTCAGCATCAGAATCAGAGTCAGATGAGATGTCGATTACTTGGTTTGGGGGGGGGAATCGGCTAGAGCTTGCCATTTGGTTTGAGGAAAGAAGCAATGTGTGAGGGAAAGTTGAGAGGCAAGGAGTGAGGGAAAGTTGAGATGCAAGGCCTGTTTTTATAGATAAAATGGCCGAAGGGGGGAGGGGGGGAGAGGGGTGGGTTAGTTCAGCACTTAGTAATGAGGGTGCTGGGAACACTAAACTAATTTGACTACACTTGGAAACAGTAAATACATTTATTTGGAGCATTTATTTCCCAAAAAACTTCTTTGACCAAGACTGATTAATTTCAGACCATGCATTCGTTGGGCTAGGGGTATTAGGGGAATTGATGACATTAAATACACATTCAATCAGTCAACACATTTGAAACGTTAAAGTTAATGAGCATGAAATGGGGTGATCCGGAGCTAAAAGTCACAAACAAATGGTAAAACAATGCATTGCCTATCATAGGAAATTCAATGCATTGTGTTACCACCACCAATCCACCGCATAATGGTTTGAATCCAAAGTAAGCCAAAGTTACATGAACAAAATCTGTGCAAATACATACATATGCACATCAAAAAATGCAGCTCCCCAGCTATTAAATCCTACTGCTGTCAAAAAAATTGATACTTTCCCCAACTACAGCCTTCACAAACTCGCAGCCACTCCTTCAAAATCAGCAGTGTGACGTGCATTCCAGAAGACATGTGCTTTCTCCTCCAAGCTTCTCCGCATGTCATTGTGCTCCCCGCATAACAGAGTGGCGGCAGTGTTCATACGAACAGCCCTTTCATTTGGCTGGCATATAAAAATAGAGAAACCAATTATTACAAAAACACAATCCCAATCCAACAAAACAGCCCTAACCACTAAAGATAGAGAAACCAGTTATTTACTTACATAGCCAGATTGATTGGGATTAAACCCAGAACCCAATTCAAGCCAACTTAACAGCCACACAGCTGAGTCATGGCTGCAGTCAACATAATAAGAGGGAAGAGTTACCAATACTTGCAAAAAAAAAGGATAAGAGTTATGGCTGTATGTAATTACCAATAATTACAATTAGTACTACCTGCTACCAGTATTGAGGATGCCCCTTGCTTCCTTTAGCTTCCAGGAATGAAAGTCCACCATTTTCTTGAAAAATTTTGATTCAACATATCTGTCCTCCGTGGTCATCATTTTCACCAATGTAGTGCACTGACATACAATATAAGCAAATAAATTAAAATTCATCCACCATGATGCTAAAATATGAAATGTATTCAGAATCAAATATTATAAAAACATTACCAAGGTTTTCATGGATGCACATCTAAACGGTATGTCATCCGCATTAAGATGGGAGTCCAAGTGGTAAATGGTGTAATCCGCAATGGAAATGATGCACAGATACCAATGGCCAGAATCAGTCTTGATAGGGATGTAGATCTACATATGCAAGTAAATATGTTCAAAAGTGCATCACACTCATTAATGATAAAAGGAACCCACATGTGATTTCAGTTAAGAAACTTGACAAAACTTACATATGTCAGAGTGTTGAATGGATACATGAATGGCCTCAAGTATTCCTGACACAATTTCTCAACAGAAAAGCCCTTGTAGACATCCTCCTATTTTAACAATAAAAATATATAAGGTTTGAATAATATTTTTCATATAATGTAGAAATTGAACCCTATGAAATCTTTCCACAAAAGATGGGGGGAAGCACCAGATAGTATGATCCATGAGACTGCTTTGTTCACGCATAATCTTGACAGCAACCAAGGTTATAATCTGTTTTGCAGATTCATAAACATTTCAGACACTAATTAAAGCTAATGATAAACATAAAATAATTATTAAAAGACATTATGACCTTATCAATTATCTGTTGACCAGGAATCAGGCAATCAAAGTCCCTTCTCACAGCTTCATAACGACCCATACTTAGCAAAATCTCACTGATCAAACAAGCAGCACATTAAACTCTCACCAATATTAACATATGTTATAACAAATGAGAACATAAATTAAACATACTCTGGATCACTGTCCTCCTCAAATAAGTATGTAGCAACCTGAGCGTCAGTCAATAACAAGTCCAACTCTGGAGGGATTTCAAACTTTGGCCTGGCACCCTGACATTACAAAATAGTAATTTAACTTAATCACCCTTTTTATTTAAACAAATATTACAACAAAATTTGGTGTGAAAAAACAGTACTTTACCTTTGGAACAAGTGGACGAGGTAAAGGGCGCATGTACAGCCTAGCCTGGTTCACTGGATTGATTGTTTGGGGGCCAGAGATAGGACTTCTAAAAGTAGAGGAAGAGCTAGTAGCTCTTTTAGATGAGGGTGGGGTGACATACAACTTAGTCCTTGTTTGCTCAACTTCTTGCCTTACAAAAGCACCGACAAGTCCCTACAAATTGCAGATCTCATTAGATACTTAAGAAAGGAAAAAAAAACTTGCAGCAGGAGCCAAGAAATACATGAACTTACCTCTACAGATGATGGACTTCTGAAGCTTTTTTGAAGCCAAGGTGTAAGTATGCCTTTGCTTGGGTTGGAACCAGCTGAGTCTGTATTTATATCTTCAACTTCATTCTTCTCAAAGTCCAAATCAATGTTGATTACATCATTTTTCAGGATCTCAGATGTTGCCCTTGCATTTTTCCTTTTCTTTTTGGAAACAGAAGACTCAGCAGGAGCTTTAGACTTAATACCACATTTTGGGGTTGATTCTCCAAGGTTTGGTTTGTCAACCATGCTGAGAAACTTGTCTACCCTCTCCATGTTACCATGCATCACAGTCTGAATCTGGTGAAATTCCTCTAAACGGTGGTCAACTTGTTGGAACTTCATCATTGCTTCCTTCACAGACCCAGCAAGATCCATGACAGTAGCAGTCAGCTGTTTAACATCACTAGAAAGCTGAGTTTGATCAAGAGGCTCTACCCTAGCCTCCTCAGTCAACGTATCATGGCTGAAAATTATAAAAACAGAAGAAATATTGGAGAAAAGTTATTTGTGGAAGACAAGAAATGATAAACAAATCACCAAACAATCAGAATAACTAACCTTTCTTCCCCTGGATTCAGTGGAGTATTGAGGCTAGGTTCATCATTGAGCATCTTTCCAGATTTAGAGGAAGACATCATGAAGTAAACTTCAAACAAAACCCCAGAGAGTTAAAGAGGATACAAGAGTGTGAATAACCTTCAGCCTTCAGCCGAATGTCAACAAGTCAGGTCAATAAGGGTGAATAGCCATTTAATAGAACACAATTTAGGGTTTAGTAACATGTCAACAAGTCAAGTCAGGTCACTTTCAAATGGATAGGGTACCCCACGCGTGAGATAGGGATATAAAAGTAGATAGTTACATATGGTTACAAAAAGTACTTAGATTTCCCTTAATTCCCTTAAAAAGTACTAAGATTATAACTAGAATTCCCAACTAGAAGGAATCAAGTACCACATTCAGATTACTATATTATGTGTGAAGAAAGGACCCACAAACAAGAAAATTGAAAATATAAATTACATTAGGTCAAATTTAATAAAATTTAAATTATATTATAAATTAGAGTACAAAATACAATACTAGGGACCCAAAAATGATCCATCTAAAATACTCCTCTAACATAGGTTAGACTTAATACAAGGGAATATCAGCACACTTCAGAAATTTAGGAAAGCACATAGAGAGTGGACATAATTCCAATGAAAATACCAAATAAAACACAACACATGGAAACCCACAGCCTGTTTATTGCAGCATCCCTCTTTTCTTCATCCCCACAGCCTTTGAGAGGCTCACAACCTCCATCATTTACAGCCTCATTCAATGTAGGACACATTGAGGCTGATGGAGTTGTGGTTGAAGGGGGTGGACGAAAGTGTAAATCACCCTCCCAGTAAACATGTCCCATTGACCTTGCTGCTGTCCGAGGAAACTTTCTCAGAGATTCCTTGGCCAAAAATTTCATCCACGCGCTGGCAGCCTCCTCACAAGTGGAGTATTTTTCATGACAGTTCCCAGGGTAGCAATAAACTTGGCGATTTACTTCAGCCCAAGTACGGTAAATGCCTGGTTCTCTACCCACAAACACAACGTATTTCCCCAATCCCTGACTACTTGGTGTTTCCATTTTTTAGAAGTTGTATGTGTGTAGGACTCCCTACCGTTGCCTATATATATCCAAGATATTAATTACTATATTTACTATGTACCTAACATAACATATAACATATTATATTCTGAAAGTGAAAAAGTTGAACCACCGCTGACAGATAGCCTGCGGCGGAGGGGCAGAGTAGGCTTAAACCTACGCCTGACCAAACGGAAGACAGCTGAGGACAGCTGTGTTATGAAAAATTCAAGTTAAAGCACATCACGTGCTTAGTAACCTGAACACGCATCATGCGTGTCAGCAATGGAGATGAGATTAGAAGATAGATCAGACGGGACAGAGAAGGGAGATAGATAAAGCAAAACTTTTATAATAATTTGTTTATTTTTATTTAATATTTAATTATTATTATTCATTTATTTATTTGTATATAATAAAATATTATAAATGAATTATAAATATTTTTATAAATATTTTTTAATTATTAATGTAATTATTAATGTTTGTTTTTATTTATTCT
This sequence comes from Lotus japonicus, assembly GCF_012489685.1. Lineage (NCBI taxonomy): Eukaryota > Viridiplantae > Streptophyta > Magnoliopsida > Fabales > Fabaceae > Lotus > Lotus japonicus. Next base: position 10,205,116 of record NC_080041.1, on the reverse strand, counting down.
GTAATAAATAATATTTAAATTATTTATTAATAATTTATTTATTTGTATATAATAAAAGATGATTTAAAAAGAATTTTATTAAACGCTTTATGAATATTTATTTATTTGATATTTGTTTTTATTAATTTATAATCTTTTATTTTATTATATAAAAATAATTAAATGACTAATAAATAAATAAATATTTATAATTAATATGTAATCTTTTATTAATAACTATTTATAATTACTTAATAATTTATTTTCTATTTCTTCATTTACAAATAAATAAATAATAAAGCATCTTTTATTAATATTTTTTACAGTACAAAAAATTTATATATTTAAATAAAATTAAATCAAATAAATATAAAATAAATTTATATGTTTTTTTTTTAAATTCAAATTTCATTTAGTCCTGGACAATTTTTTTTTTGGCCCAGATGAGAGACCTGGACAATTTTGGCCCAGATGCGAGAGAGAGGCAAAAAAAATAAACATTAAATGGGCCATGGGCCATAACAAAAAACTAATACTTACAAACTCCTTGGCCCACTTCGCCCACTTCGCTTAACCAGCTCCTTCTTCATTTTCAAAAAAAAAAAAATACATGCTCCTCCTTCAAGCATACCCAGATTAATCTGGGTTTCATGTCACTGGGTTTCATGTCTTCATGTCTTCCCCATAATCCTTCAAGCACACCCAGATCCCCTTGTTTAAACACAAACAGAAAGCGTTACTGTTAGTATTCATTCAATCCAATAATTGATCAAAATAACCAAAAATCGACAATTTTTTAAACAATCACATAGTTTGTAGGATAAACAATTCGCATAATCTATTCATACATGCACTACTTAATTTCACAACTTCAAATCCCTTCTTCAAAAACCCCAAATTCAACCCTAATTTCAAAATAGCGTGAAATTTATAATTTGAAAACCCCCAAATTCAACCCTAATTTCAAATTAACTTCAAAGCGGTAATTTGAAAACCCAAAATTGAACCCTAAAACAGAAAAATCGCAGTAATCTAGGGGAAATGAACAACGTACAGTTCGGTGAAGGCAGAAAAGGCCACGCGATGTGTCACAAGCGATTCGTTAGATCTGGAGAAGACGAAACGACCACCACTTTGAATCCACCCATGGAACCAGCAATCGATTAAGGTGGCTTTGGAGGAAGAGAACAGGCCACGCAGGACGATGTTGGGCTTCGAATGAAGGTGGGTTTCACCGGATGGGTGGGTTTCAACGGAGGGAAGGTACGTTTGGAGGAAGAGGACAGGAGGCGCGAACGATGAAAAATATTATTCATGGATTTGGGTTTTGATGAAGGTGGGTTTCACCGGAGGGAGGGCTTCAACGGAGGGAAGGTGGAATTGGAGAAGAGGAGCTAGAGGATGCCAACGATGAAGGTTTCGATGAAGGTGGGTTTCACCAGAGGGTGGGTTTCAACAGAGGGAACATTATTCATGGATTTGGGTTTTGATGAAGGTGGGTTTCACCGGAGGGAGGGCTTCAACGGAGGGAAGGTGGAATTGGAGAAGAGGAGCCAGAGGATGCCAACGATGAAGGTTTCGATGAAGGTGGGTTTCACCAGAGGGTGGGTTTCAACAGAGGGAACGTGGGTTTGGAGGAAGAGGAGAGGCGGCGGAAACGATGAAGGGAGGTTTGGATGAAGGTGGGTTTCAGAGGGCATGAACCCTAGAAGAATTCTCTAGAAGAAAAGGCAAATGGGGTTGAGGGTTTGATTTAGGGAGATCTAATTTTGAAAATGAAGTGAGTAGGTGGGAGTAGATTAATTAACTCTTGGAGTAAGTGGGAGTAGATTAATTAATGATGATTTACCTTCTCATTTCACCTCCCACATTTACCACATTAATTTTACCTTCAATTAACTACTAATCTTTACTTACTAATTAAATCATTTATGTTTTATAAATTAATTATTTATTTTTTACGAATATTCAAAAATTATAATATTACCTACACTACCAGGTCAACAAGTACTGGTGTAACTATAGACCACCAAAAAGTGGTTTATAGTAAATTTTCCCCAAGGTAAAACCAACAACATTGGCTATATGATTGGTAAACTTAAAATATAACAATAGTTTCAAAAGTTTCGCATGTTTGAATAGACATTTTACATTCACAGCATTCAAGTTAGAATTGTAAAGTAATAAAGTAATTTAATATAAAAGAAATACTTTACACAAATCATCAATTACATTTTATTAGTTTCAAAAAGAAAAATTACAATTTATCATTTTTATAACGTTGTAATTGGGATCGGAGTTTATTATTTTTTTTCTGGTTAAATTAAATTCATAAATGAAACGAAAGTGCATTGAATCTGCCTTGGTTTTTTTTCTATTATTCTTGTTCTATTATTCATCATCAGAAAAAGAGCTTCCAGAAATTAACTAGATAAGTAGAAGCTAAACGGTAAATAATTAGTTACCATATCAAACGGTAACCGACCACAACAAAGTTACGGTGACCTCTTGAATACTGTCTCATTTGAGACAATTTCAAAACAGTCTCAAATACAACCAATAAATTCATGACACGTGTTCAATCTTTTTATTTTTATTTTTTTACAATCATTCAATCTCTTAACATCAACATTTTACTAAATTAAATTGTAGTCCCAATTAATCTATATTATTATACTTTCTTCTCAAAATATCAAATTATAATTTAACTCATAATATTTATCAAATTACATTTTTAATCTTCATCAATGATTTATGAAGATTACAAATGTAATTTGATAAATGTTATGGGTTAAATTTATAATTTATTACATATTTTGAGAAAAAAGTATAATAATTTAGATTAATTGTGACTAAAATTTAGTTTAGTAAAATGTTGGGGTTAAAAGATTAAATATCTGGTAACTATTAAAAATAAAAAATAAAAAATATAATGAACACGTGTTATACATTTATTCGTTGAATTTGAGACTATTTTGAAACTGTTTCATTTGAGACAGTACCAAAAAATTCCCACATTGAAGAGAAGGTTGGTTTAAAAAAACAAAAGTTGAAGAGAAGGTAAGAGACAAAAAATGACGTGTACCCTAGTCTGTGGAGTCCACCATGATGAAGTAAGGATAAGAATTGTGGTGTGCCATCATCATCCATAATCATCGCGCACATAGATTAACGTTACGCTATAGCGCATAATTAATAAAATTCTTCAAATAAACTATAAATATCATATCATATGTATTGCGCTAAAAAACTAAATTTTTTTTTGTAATATGACTGAATTGCTAAATTAGTGTATCTGTCTAAGTGTTTGTGTTGGACTAAATTGACAGAAATGATTAGATAAAATTTTGGTCAAATCAATTTCCCTACATTTTACACAATCAGAGTATCAGTATATTACCTTCTTGCAAGGATAAATTTATTAGTGTTCAACACTTTCCGAAAAGGTTAAATAAAGTTTTGGTTCCTATATAATACGTTAAGTTTGAAAATAGTCTCTTGTCAGAATAAGGTTTGAACTCAATTCTTATTGTTTGAGAAAGTACTTGATTTTGAAATTTATTAGAGGTGGTGGTCCGGTAACCTTTACCACTAACTCAATAATTAACATAATCTCGACAAAATTAATGAAACTATGTGATCGATAAAATCATGGAGCAAATATCACTAGATCACGACCTCCAACAAAGACCAAAACTAAAAGTAGTTTCTGAAACGATAGAGATTAAGTTCAAACTTTACTTAAAAAAAATGTAGCATTTTCTAACCTAGTACTATTTTATGAGGACCAAAACATTATTTAACTCCAATCAGAAGCTAATTTAACTATTTACTCAAACTAAAATGATAAAATCTAACTTGAGTCATGTTTGGCTGGCTCTATCCACATCGCATCACGCACGTCACATGTCACATGCGTAATAAATAAATATCACAAATCTATGTGCTTTTTTCCTACCACTTGCCCTTATAAATACAACCCACCACTATATGGATAAGCACCAACATTAGCCACTTTCCCAATCTCTGTCCCATTTCGTTCTTATCCAATCTTGTTCACAATGGAGGTGATTAATGGCACAACAAGGCCATCCTCATCGAGCTTGAATCCCAACGCTCCAATGTTTGTGCCACTTGCTTACCGTACGGTGGAGGATTTCTCCGACGAGTGGTGGAACCTCGTCCACTCCTCCCCCTGGTTTCGTGACTACTGGCTCCGTGAACGGTTCCAAGATCCCCAAAACGACGTCGCTGCTCCGTTCTCTGATTTTGATATGGATGAAGATTCACTCTTCTATAATCAACCAGAACCACGTAAGTACTCATTAATTAAATTTAATTGACCTTATATATATATTAAGCGTTAATGATCGAATTAGTCATTGATTTTGTAAGCGAATGTAGTTTTAGTCATTCGGCGGAAAAATGACATTTAGTTAAGCGGTGATAAATGACTAAAATCAAACTCGTTTACGATATGAGGTTTAATTTTACCATAACCCTTTATTTAATTTCTTATTTATTTAAATTAATTTATTTATTTGGATCCATTGTAGAAGAAGAAGAAGAAGAAGAAGAAGGGAAAGAGTTGGTGTCGTTGGGGATGTTGAAATGGCCTGGATCTGGAGCCCGGGCTGAAGTGCCGAGGTATGCTGAAAAGAAGCCCAAGTTTGTCAAGCCCAGGATGAGCCCACGGGCTATTCACCAGCCCAGGTAGACGGTGCGTCCAGGCCCAAGCCAGTTTGCTGTACATAAAAAAAAAGAGTCGTAACTTTGGAGATTGCTTTGTTAATTAAGATTTCAGTTTCCTTTTTCATGTTGATGTATGTTGTTGTCTTGTTCTTTGTACAATCAACTTTAGTTTCTTAATTTTCTCCTAATCCAAGATATTGTTGACTTTTTTTAGATCTTAATCCAATACCTCTTTGATTTTATGCAAATGAAACTTGATAGAGTGACTAAATTTGTCTAATTTTACAAGTAGTGTCTAAAATCACACATAGACATAGGTAGTTACATAACATACCAATAAAATAACATGAAATTTGATATAATTTCTCATTTCATATGATGGCTTTAATTGGTATCAGATGTGTTTTATTTGAAGTCTAGGAACTACAAAACTCTGATGTAGGTTTCTATAAGTATAACTCTACAAACTCAATAGATCATAGATTTTTCACATTATGCTTGGTATCATATTGAAGGATGTGTCCATGTGTCGTTGCTTATAATGTAATTTTGAGTTCAGCAATTGGGTTGGGCTTGAACATCTTCCCAAGGGATTGCATTCTTGCCATTCTTATGAAGAACTTTGATAACTTCTTCCGTTGTGACGTTGCCTGTAACTATAACCTTGTTCAGCTGTTTGTCCACGTTATATGTCTCAATATCTGCAAGACCACAAATTAAAAAACTACTCAGAAAAACGACAACATTTGTGTTCAACAACATACAAGTTATAACTGAAAACAAATTACACGTTATATATAACATAAAGAACAACAACATTAGTACTATATGAGTTTCTCAAGCCCTTGAAGGATATCTCAACATCAATCCTTGCAGATGACGAAAATCCCCTTCCCCAAAGAAAATGAAATGTTGACAGATAAAAAAGAAATATGGGTTTCTCAACTTGAGCTTAATTTGGAAATTAGTTACCTTCAATCTTCTTAATAATCTTGAGAATTTTCTTAATACACTCGTCACAGTGTAAACCAACCTTCACTTCCACCACCTAATAACACACAACAAGAAAACTACTTTGATCAGTCCCCTTAAGAGAAAAATGAAATAAAAGACCAAATAGCTAAAGTGTGTTAGTGATGGTAGACACTTACATTGGCCATTCTGATTGACTATGTATATATGTAGAGAAGCAAGATAGGAGTGGAAATTTGAAAGGAAAATGGGCACAAAAGCCTTAAACAGGTGATGATCAAGTAGAAGGAAAAAGGGTGAGTGTTTTTGAATGTCCTGGGTTCAGCTAGAAATAGAACAAACATTTGTATAAATAAGCAAGAGTGCGCCAATGAAGAGGGAATTGGATTCTGTACTTGAAAGATTGATGCATGGAATCTTCAACTTTCTGTCAATGAAAGCTGAATATATATTTATTCCTAAATGTTGACTTGGGAGTAACTAGCTTCCACTCATTCAGTAAGGTTGGCAACCACCATGTCCCTGCTGAGTGCAAGGAAGCTACTAATTCCTCCAGCTTTTAATAGATTTGTGACACTTGTCCATTATGATGATCAAATGATATTCTTCCCTTCTAAATGGTTGTTATTTAAGGTTATACACACAATTTAAAAGTTCATTTGTTGAAATATAATTTGGCTAAAACGCTCTTATTTGAAGTTGACCTTTGAGTCCAAGTTAGGAACTATGGCTTCCTTGCAGAAGGTGAGAAAGTCAGACAACAACTCGTGCTTTTCTTGTTTTGGTGACTCTAGTTCCTCTACTTCATGTGTGGTGGTGCACGATGGTAGATAGAGAGTGTGTTAAGTAGTGTGAGTCCACTCGGGGATGTATATGCAAAAGATACTTTGACGTTCATGTCAGTTCAAAATCATAGAGAATATCTCAAAGTCTTAGAAGATCAATATGTAAGTAAATGAGTAATGTTTAAGTTACATAGCAATCAAACTTGTATTTATAAAGCTTGATATAAGTGGCAATAAAGGTGTTTAACATTTGTTTAATCATTGCAAGCACCTTCCGAAATAGTGGCTTTACTTGAACGATCTTCAAATCATTAACTTCATTAGCTTCACATTTGCTTGACTAACTGTTTGGACGAGTTATAACTTTATTTTATTTGTTCTGATCGACCAACATGATATCCACTTGGTTGTGAATATTTGGGTTGTTCATAGGCTGAGTGGCCATTTGGGCTTACAAGACATATGGATTTTTTATGCCATAGTTCTTGATTTAAGGTATTTTGTTTTGACTAAGGTTGTCCATGACCATTCCGCCCGAACCCGATTCGATTAAACCAAGCCCTATTTTGTGAAATCGGGTTGGTCGGGCCATCAAGCGGGTCAAACAAGTGAATAAAATCGATAGTTTGATATGGTCGGTTCCGGTTCGAGCTCCAGGCCGACTAAACCAGTTAAAGAAAAAAAAACTGAAGCTCTAGCCCAGACCCACTGCCCAATCCTAGCCATGTAAATAATCTCACTAACTATAAACCCTAGCCTTCAACTTCTCACCCTAATTGTCTCCACACCACTTCTCCTCAACGTTGGACTTCATGAACCACCACCACCACTTCTCATCTCTTCTCCACGACAGACTTCACGAGCCACCACCACTACTTCTCTTCTCCATGTCTGAAAGCCCCACTTTCTCACCCATAGCTTATATTCGCATCATCAACGAGTTCATCCTCTGTGAATCCATCCTCTGTGCCTCCCCCCACATGTAACATCCTGATTTGACGACTGGTCTCACGGTAACAGCACGAGTCTTTTCAGTGCGCTTTGTCCTCACTCGCGCACTTCCCAGAAAGTCACCCTCCCAATATTTCTCCACGGCAAGAACACTTAACCTTTGAGTTTTTACGAGTTTGGCTCCCGAAAAGAAGATGCATCTAGTTGTCATGAGTAGTACTAATCAAATCTTGTATGCCCTCCTCAACTGTATAGTCCCATACCTTTACAGTCTTGGAATACCTCTTGTTCGGGTGCGAGATTGGTTCATTCATGTGTCCCTCCGCCTAGAAGCCTGCCAAGAGTCGCTCCTTGTCTGTGCCTCACTCCACCGACCACCAGCGATCACTTCCCACCCTCGTCGGCCCCGGGTGTCACATGCCCACCACCTTCCATTTGGTTCGTCCTCTTGTCCTCGAACCACACCGTACTAGGAGAGGTTGGCTCTTATACCATTTGTAACATCCTGATCTGACATCTAGCCTCACGGTAACAACACGAGTCTTTTCAGTGCGTTTTGTCCTCACTCGCGCACTTCCCGAAAAAACTTCCCAAGAGGTCACCCATCCCAATATTGCTCCAACGCAAACACACTTAACCTTGGAGTTTTTACGAGTTGGGCTCCCAAAAAAAAGATGCATCTTGTTGTCATGAGTAGTAGCAATCAAATCTTTTATGCCTTCCTCAATTGTATATTCTCATACCTATACAGTCTCGGACTACCTCTTGTTCAGGTGCGAGATCGGTTCATTCATGTGTCCCTCCGCCTAAAAGCCTGCCAAGAGTCGCTCCTTGTCTGTGCCTCACTGCACCGGCGATCACTCCCCGCTCTCGTCGGCCCCAGGTGTCACACCACATGCTTCACTAATGAGGACAAGTCCTTAACTTTCTATAGTTTGTCGTCATCTCATTATCAAGGTTGAAGAAACTTGAAGATGCTCGATTTTTAATCTTTTGTTAAAGATTTTGATTTGTTGAGATTCTTACTGGATCTTTCAGATCTAGTTTTATTTTCTATGATATGATGTGTAATTGTATTTAGATTTCAAGTTTGGAAATGATCTTCTATTAAGATTTTTCTGGATTTTTCTTGGCTTGTATTGTCTGATAGATAATCATGACTTGTTCAAACAACTCGTAGCCTGGCGGACGATGGCAGGCCTGTTCATTTTCTCTTCTTCACCCGACAAAACCGATAATTTAGGTCTGAAACCGACCCAATCCGACTATTGGGCATCCCTATTTTGAACAATATAATGTTTGTGAGAGAAAAAAAATTGAATCACACAGAAAGGAAACTTTAAATAAAAGAGGCTTTTTCCCTTTCGTATGCCTCTATTTATAAGTCATTGCCAAACTTATTATTAGATTTCTTTCTATCTCTGAAACAAAAATATAAAAAAGATTCCAAAGTCCACAGTCGACAAAAGCTTAAATTAAATTAAAGCATGAACGTAGGCTCCAGCATTTTTTCTCGCAAGCTAGCTCCAAGCAATCACATACTCCGTATGGCATACCGACATACCCGTTGTCCTTGTTATCGACATATTTCTCATTACTTTTTTTTCCTATAGTTGGAAAATAATTTATTTATTTCTCATTACTAGCTCCAGCTCTCCAAGCAATCAATAGATGAACATATTTCAAGAGTCATAATAATTCACAACATTTGCTTTCTAACCATTGTCCTTAGATATTAAAGCATCAAATATTTTTAAAAAACTCATTTAGTCAGTTCTTTGTCACATAGAGCACTAATAATAAAATGAGTGACTAAGATCAAGGTTATTGACTATATGATACTTTGATAAAGACAAAAACAAAATTAATTTGAAAATTTAAAAACTTTTGATAATATAAACAAGACTTAAATACTCTGGAGGTCCTTAAAATTGTATAAAGTACGAAAATAAGTCCCTGAAATTTTTTTTCACGATTCCGGATCGCTGAAATTTTTTTAATCAAAATAGGTATCTACGCGTGTTGGGAGCTGATGTTGCTCAAATTTTACATAGTCATTGATTCCATGTGGCTTTTATAATTTTCTTTTAATACACATGGATTAATCAATTCAATTAATTATCTTTTAATTATATTTTATTAATAAAAAATAGAAAAGTCACGTAGAATACCTGACTGGACCAAATTTGAGCCACATCAGCTCCCAACACGCGTAGGGACTTGGTTAGATTAAAAAAAAAATTTCAGGGATACGGAATTGGAAAAAAAAAATTCAGGAACTTATTTTCGTACTCCATACAATTTCAGAGACATCTAGAGTATTTAAGCTTATAAACAATATACTATGGATACCGTAAAAGAAACAATATACTATTGATGCCAACACATGTTGGTGACAAGGATGAACCACTTTCTTTTAAAAGAAAGTTTGATTTTCACTATTGATGTGATGTTTGTTGATGATATAAACTATCTATAATACACTTATAGATATCCTACAATTCTAGAGACATGTTCTTAGTCGTGATGCTAATCAAAGTTCAACCCACCCAAATTTTACTAAAAAAATATTCCATAACATAGTATCCGTTGTAGGTGGTATTCGAACATTTACACATGATACTCAATTACTCATAGGGTGTGAATTACATAATCAACCGGTAACCTAGCAAGAATAGAAGTTGTTCACGCGCTAAAGTGTTACCCACAATTCACGTTAAACCGTTGACGTAGACGTTTCCATATCTTAATATTCTCAAAAAATAAAAGTTAGGTTCTTCACATAACAATCAATCAATCAATGCTAAAATGCCACATATTATTCTGCATTTTTTCAATTTGTGTAACTTCCATCTATTATTTCAACCCGATCCCAACAATATCTATCCCTCATTGGTTGCCACAACAGCAACTACTAGATTCTCTCACCCGTGATCTTTCTTTCTATTCTCCAAAGTTTCAATCCTTGATCAATTCAACCATGGGAAACGCCCTCAGATTCCTCTATTCCAATTGCTGCAAGCCCACAGCAGCTGGTGATTCTGATTCACTTGGACCACATGGTGTTTCCTCTGCCACCGTTGGTGTTTCAGCACTTGCCCATGATCTCTTTCACTTTGAAAACACCTCCCAGGTTCACATTCTTCTGCTCCTTAAACTCCTCAATTATGCATTAACAGCTTGTGTAATACTAATCATGTTTTCTCAGTTAATTATAGTTAATTTGGTTGAGGCCATGTCTTCCATGACAGATTTTGAGAGATCTGTGTGTTCTGTTTTTAATATTTTAGGTTCCTGAAGGACTGAGCAAGCATGTTAAGTCTTCTAAAAAGGCTCAAGCTAACTGGTACTCACCACATTCTTCATACTAAATTGATTACTAATACCATGTTTAGATAAGCTTCTAGTTAATCAGAATCAATTCAATTATGAAACTTAAAGATATTCGTCGGAATTGATTCTGCATTCAGATTTGGATACACGGTAGAAAATCAGGATGAAGCCAGATCATGGTGGACAGGAGCAAAAGTAAGGGAAGTTGCTTCTGTCCACCATAATTTTGGCCACTACTGTTTTCTGCCGTGTTTTCGAACAAACATAGAAGTCTTCAAAACATACACTAAAATATTCAGAAATTTTCACCTGCCAACTACTTAGGGCTCTTTTTTGGTGTTTCTTGCAATCTTTTGAAGGTATAGAAAGTTAGTGGATGCTTGGAAAGAGGCAAAACCCCCTCCCAGGACACCTGAAGAAGCAGCTAGGCTTGTTATTCAGACATTGAAAAGACATCAGAAAGCAGATGTTGAGGTTTTCATGTACTTTAAAACTAGTATTCAAGTATGAGTTTGTGTCTGTGCTTATAACAAGAGCAAATTACAAATGAATTTTATGTTGCTTAATTGATAGGGGTTGTTGACTTTCTATGGTCTTCCTCTACCACACACCCTAGTTGAAGTAGTTGCTCAACCCCCTACATCGTTGCCTCATGGAGTACAATATGAAATGCACACCTTGCCGGTAAGAACAAACATTTATATCATGTCCATGAAACTATGCGTAATTCTGCTGAAATGAAGATGTGTAGCATGTTTGGATCAGCTTCTAATACCTAGAATATACTCACGGAAGATTCTTCCTAGAATTTATTTTGACTTTAGAATTAGTTGTAGAAGGATTTGTAAACATGCATGTGGTTGTTGACATGACTTGATTCACCATTATCTGAATGGAATTAGGTGGATGCAAAAGCAGTGGCAGATGGTGATACTGTAACAGTTTATGTCAGCACAGCAGATCCCAGGGAATCATCAACTGTCCCTGCCAACATTCATGCGGCAGCTGTGCGTAGATCAGAAGCTCGTTCTCGAAGGAATTATGAAGAAGCAGATGCATTACACAAACAGATTATTGATGCAGGATATAGGTTGGTTTGCAATTTTCCAATTCCCAATATTTATTGTGCTTCCATGTTTTATTTCTACTTAGTTTTGTTCTAATTGCTCTCTTATTTAGGATGCTTTCTTTTCAAAACGAGGAAGTCCTAGCTAAGAAGTATAGGATTCGACTAAGGTAATTACTAACAAGAGAAGCTTTATTAAGTGCATGTTTGGAAATCCTTCTACGGTTGATTCTAAAGCTGCAATCAATTCTGGGAAGAAGCTTCTGTAAATAGAATCTGAGTTTCAAAATTGATTGAGGAAAGAGAAGCTTATCCAAACATGTTACAAGATGTTTTTAAGTTGTGGAAACCTTACTGAACTCTGGAAACAAAACAGGGGAATTGATGCACCAGAAAGTGCAATGCCATATGGAAAGGAAGCTAAAATGGAACTGACCAAGGTTCTTCAGGGTAAGTCTTTGAGGGTCCTAATTTATGGAGAAGATCGCTATGGTCGTTGTGTAGGTGATATCTATTGTAATGGCATTTTTGTTCAGGTATTCATTCATTTTATACATTATAGTTCATTTACCTCTACATCTTATGGCTATAAAAAAAATCTCATTTTGATTTCTTTTATGATAAGGAATTGATGCTTAAGAAGGGTTTAGCATGGCACTACTCAGCTTATGACAAAAGACCCGAATTAGAAACTGTAAGTGTTAACTTATGTGCAAGTTTTCTTCATTTTTCATGCATATCCTAACTTTTGTATGTCCTTATGTTAGTGGGAGAAAGAAGCTAGAGCAAAGCGAGTTGGATTATGGGCTTCAAAAAACCCTGAGAAACCATGGGATTGGAGAAAGGACAGAAGAGAAGCTAACTAAGTGTTTGAAAATCTTTCTGTAATTGATTATGGAGCCAGAATCAGTTCTGAGGAAAGAAAAGTTGATCCAAACACAATATAACATTGGCTGGATAAAATCACACCAGCGGAATCCCTATACACCAGGGTGCCAACAGAGAATTGAACTTATCAGTAAATCCTAGGGATAAATTCAAACAAAGATCCCTCATTCATTATTAAGGGATCATTGTTGTAACTTGTAACAGACTATGTTTATATGGAGCAGTTGTGAACTAACTGATACTATTGATGAGGGTGAAAATCCGTGAGAAGAGTCCCTTATCTAGGCGAGAGAGTTCATATACAACATATTACATGGCATCATTGTTCACTTCACTATGTCACATCATACATCACCCTTGATAGTACATTATATTTGATTTATTTTACAATACAACACTCATTATATAAGATGACAAGTGATTCAGCATATCATTGTTGGTAATTAAAGATAGACTCGTGATATGATGACATATTCATATCCGATAGAGAAATTGTATCATAAAAAAACGTTGGATCTGGTTCAAAAGAGAAATTTGAATAAGGGTCTGTGAGTCTTGCATTATTACATGTCCTAATTCGGATAAGGGTCTTGTGAGTCCCTCCAATGCTTTTTGATGATACAACTTACCTGTTAGATATAAGTATGTCATTAGATCCAGAAGTTATCTTTATAGACTGACAATGATATATTGAATCTTGTCATCTTGTAAGACTGGTTACAATGGTGTTGAATATGATGTGTTTAATGTTGAAAATATAGTATAATGGTGTTGAAAGGTGTAGTTTAATGTTGAAAGGGAGAGAGAAGTGTTGAAGAGTTTCAACACTTGTTAAAGGGGTATCCGGAGACACGTGGCACGCCCTGGTTGGTGACCGCCAGGCGCGTGCCACACACGCGCAGACAAGGCGCGTTATGTGTCAGGGTGGGGTAAGGGGGCTGCGTAGTGGGACGCGTGGCATGCTTCGGTTGGCCACCGACAGACGCGTGCCACGCACGCGCGACAGGAGAGAGAGAGTGCACCGCCAATGCCACGTGTCTCATTCTGATTGGTCCGGGCGATTTTCATTTATCCTAATCTTTCCAACTCAATTATTTCGAAAAAAAAAATTAAAAAAATATAAAAAAAATACCAAAATTCATGATTTTTTTTTCTCTATAAATAGAGACTTGGTTTGTTTGATTTGGACACAGAAAAAAAAACCAAGTTTTCCATCATCTTATTCAGCTTATTATCTTTCTATTATCACCTTTGTTTTGAAATGGATCCCAACAATAGCCATTTCAACTCCCAGAATTCTTCCAACCAAAATCCAGACTATCAACATCCAAATCAGTATTCCAACCACCAAAATCCCAACAATTATCCACATCCAAATCAAAATCCCAACTACTACCCAAATCCCAACACTTATCAACATCCAAGTCAATTTTCCCACTACCAAAATCCGAACATTTATCAAGATCCAAATCAATCCAACCACCAAAATCCCAACCATTTTCAAGATCCAAATCAATTTTTCAACCAACGTCCTCATCCCCATCATGGATCTATGTTCAGACATCCATCTCCAACACCGCCGTTTAATGATGGTGCTAATGATGGTGCATCTGAATTTCCCGAATTTTCAACACAAATGACTCTTGGTGGCATGACAGCTGGTGATGAAGCCACTCCAAATGAAGAGGATTCAACTCCTACGAGCAGGAGAAGCCACTTACCAGCATGGAACACTGATCAAAATCTGGTGTTAATTAGTGGGTGGCTTAAATTTGGAACAAACAGTGTTGTCGGGAGAAACCAAAAAGGAGAAACATTTTGGGGTCAAATTGCTGAGTATTGTAATGAGCATTGCTCATTCAATCCTCCGCGGGATGGAAATGCATGCCGAAACCGTTATAATTATATGAGCAAGCAAATAAATAAATGGATTGGCGCTTATGATGGTGCTAAGCGTATGCAACGAAGCGGTTGGTCGGAGGATGATATTTTGACCCAAGCCCAACAACTGTACTCAGATGGAAAGAAGGCTCGATTTAATTTGATAAAAGAATGGCAGGCTCTCCGTGAACAACCACGTTACTGTAGTCAAGCAGGAGGAAGTGTTGGGTCAAGAAGTAGTGAATCTAAGAGATCTCGCGAGAGTGATGCATGTGGCTCAACCTCTGCAGGTGGCTCAACCTCTATAGGATCGATTCCCCGTCCAATAGGTAGGGATGCATCTAAAAAAAAGGGTAAAAAGAAGAGCCCAACAGCTGCCTTGGAAGTGATGCAGAACGATTGGGCTGGATACAAACAAGCCAAGCAGGATGAGGTTGAACAATTGAAGCATCTAGCAGCGATCACGGAAGAGGCTAATAGATTGAGGAAAGAGGAGACTGTAGCTAAGAAAATGAAATTATACCTAAAGTTAAGTGATGAAGAGCATCTCAGTGACCACAAGAAAGAGATGTTGAAGCGGTTGTCCGAAGAGCTCTTTGGAAATTAATTGTCTGTAGTGTTTTCTGTATTAATTTTCAAGTGGTGTCAAGTCTGTAGTGTTTGCTTTAATAATTTTCAAGTGTTGTTAAGTCCCTAGTGTTTGCTTTAATAATTTGTCAGTGTTGTCAAGTCTGTAGTGTTTGCTTTAATAATTTGTCAGTGTTGTCAAGTCTGTAGTGTTTGCTTTAATAATTTGTCAGTGTTGTCAAGTCTGTAGTGTTTGCTTTAATAATTTGCCAGTGTTTTGTCAAGTCTGTTCTGTTTACTTTAATAATTTTTCAGTGTTGTCAGTGGCTAATGTATGGGTTACCGAGTTTGAATATGTATCACTCATTTCGAATCTAGTCCTTATCTGATAATTAACTATAGTTCATATTATTTCAAATCCGTCACTGTCCACCATTCAATTTATCTATATATATGGACTCAAGGTTCCACCATTCAATGCATCTCTTCCCATCTACTTCAAATTTCACAAATAATGGATCCACCAGAGTTTGATCTCCAAGCATACCTTGAAAAAAGTGAGAGAGAAGATGCTTATGTACTCAACCATTTTAGAGAGCGTCAAAATCTAATATTGCAGGCTAGTGCAACTCGTGGTAGAAAAAATCTCAACAGAGATCATGCAGCGGCAAACCGAAGGCTAATTGACGACTACTTTGTCAATGAGCCTACATACGACGATGGAATATTCCGTCGCCGGTACCGGATGCAAAAACATGTTTTCCTTCGAATCGTTGCGGACCTTTCAAGTAGTGATAACTACTTCACACAACGATTTGATGCAGCGAAGAAAGAAGGCATATCGCCCTTAGCAAAATGCACCACAGCAATGCGAATGTTAGCATATGGTGTGGCAGCAGATGCAGTCGATGAGTACATCAAAATCGGAGGTACTACAGCACTGGAGTGTGTACGTAGATTCTGTAAAGGAATCATACGATTGTATGAGCACGAGTACCTGAGAGCACCAACTCAAGAGGACCTGCAAAGAATACTACAGGTTAGTGAACAGCGGGGGTTCCCAGGCATGATCGGGAGCATTGACTGCATGCACTGGGAGTGGAGAAATTGTCCTAAAGCATGGGAAGGTCAATTTGCTAGAGGGGATAAGGGAACCACCACGGTTATTCTTGAAGCAGTTGCATCTCATGATCTATGGATCTGGCATGCCTTTTTTGGGTGTCCGGGGACCCTGAACGACATAAACGTTCTAGACCGGTCACCAGTGTTTGATGAATTGGAACAGGGAAACGCGCCACGTGTGAATTTCATCGTGAATCAACGTCCCTATAATATGGCATACTATCTAGCTGATGGTATCTACCCTTCTTATCCAACTTTCGTCAAATCTATTAGACTTCCTCAAAGTGAACCCGATAAGTGCTTTGCAAAACATCAGGAGGGATATCGGAAGGACATCGAGCGTGCATTTGGAGTGCTTCAAGCTCGTTTTCAAATCATCCGTGAACCAGCTCGCTTGTGGGACATAAATGATTTGGGTATCATCATGAGGTCATGCATCATATTACACAATATGATTGTTGAGGATGAACGAGATTCATATGCTCAACGCTGGACCGATTTTGAGCAAGCTGAGGGAAGTGGATCTAGCACACCGCAACCATACTCGACCGAGGTGTTGCCCGCTTTTGCGGATCATGTGCGTGCTAGATCCGAGTTGCGTGATCCAAATGTCCATCACCAACTGCAAGCAGATCTAGTGAAGCACATCTGGACAAAGTTTGGAATGTATCCTCATGATTAAATATGCTTTGTATCGTACTAATTATGTTATTTGTGTGTTGTGTGTTTAGTTTGCTGTCTTGCATTTTAATTACGTTATTTGTGTGTTATGTTAAGAAAATTAAATAAATAATTGTGTGTTTAGTTTGTTGTCTTGCATTTTAATTTGCGTTAAAAAAATATTACGTTAATTTAATTTAATTTTAAAAAACCAAAAAAAATTAAATTAAATTAAATCGATAATCGTTTATTTAATTTAATTTTTATTGCAAATTTTAAATTTATGAAATCATAAAAAGAAAAATATAAAATTAAATCAAAATATAAGATAAAAAAAGTGGTGGGGTAGGGGGTAGGGTGTTGAATGAAAAACCATTGGAATGGGTAAAAGTTGAATGAAGTGTTGAACTGGAGAGAGAAGATGAAAAGTGGGGTGTTGAGGGTGTTGAATGTTGAAACCATTGTAGATAGTCTAATAATGAAAGTTGTATGTAAAATACATCAAAGATAATATATTATGAAGGGTGGTGTAAGCGATGTTATCACGTAATATAGTGATGTAAGCGATGATGTCATGTAGTCTAATGTATTTGAGCTCCCTTGCGTATATAAGAGGCTCTTATCATTGTATATCAGATTTCCACCTTATGAATAAAATAAGTGTGTTTGTGTGTTTCAATCATGTATTTCTAAACTCTTTATCTTACTTTTCAATCAGATCATAATCCTTAGTTGAGATGCATTGGAATGTTGTTCCAAGTCATTGTTGTGAACTCCAATGCACATTCACTCAATTGAATACACGTTGTATTGGGTGAATATGGTTCACATTACCCCTACCTCAAATCCTATCAGACATGTCTCTTGCACCAAAAATTTGAAAGAATAAAATGTTACTTTCTAAATATCAATTTTTTTTTAAATGTGGAGCTTAAACTTAAACGTGAAATTAGAATCTAAATTGGGTATCTATCAACAATGAAATTTAGCATAATGTCACTGGTAAAGAATCTCTTTGGATGCAGATCAAAGAACATTTATTAAAATTTATCAAATATTTTTTTTTATAGTAGATAAGCTCTAATAAGTGTTCTTTGCCTCTTGAATGCAGCATAAGAGGGATATTAGATCAGGAGAAAACGAAATTTAAGGACACCTCAGTTTGATTCCAGTACTGGTTTCACAGGAACTCAGCATTTTTTTGTTCAATAACTCAGAGCATGTTTAACTTCAGAATAAGGGGCTATGCCTGAGCATGTTCAATGAATGAGCACAAATATTTCAGTTCCCTATTCCTTCACTAAAACATGTAAAATAATAAATGATTAACTAGCCATTGACCAGAAGATTGATAATACCTCAGCAAATCAACACATTCCTGCATGTACTATTCTTACAGCTAATACAAACGATTTGCATTGCATCCTGAATTGAACAAGGAATATTGTACAAGCATTTCATCAAAGCCTATGTCAGTGCCTTGAGATCAATAGGGAAACTTTACAGCTCAACAAGTCATTTGGTACATACAAGACAAGTTGGAAAACAAAACCTTGTTCCTATCCAAAATCATAAGCTTTACTCTCACAAGAAGGAATAGAGGTTAAGAATGTAAATTACAATCTTCCACAATCAACATCTGTTGCTTAAGTGCATTTCATATAGGGGGAATATATAAAGAAAACCTCAAAAAAGAAAGAAAGGAGCTTGGTTTCACACAGACATCTACTCAATTACATAACAAAGTTGATGATCAAGATCAACATTTAAAATCTGCTTCCTGAATTAAATGGGTGATACAAATGAGTGCAAGATACTGAGAGAGCAAAACAATGAATAAAGAAGCATTGAACCCAAAACTTAATGGACTATGCCGTATATACAAATCGCAAACAGAAAAGATCCCTGATTTTGATCTTCAGGGACTAAGGAGATTCTCTATGTATTGATGGTGGAGTTGGTGGGTTCATTACTCCATCTTTCGCCTTTTCCGGAACCTCTTCTGTTACTGAAGATAATGGCCTATCTGGATTATAACGTCCCTTAAAGGGACTGCTTAGAGGACTAGATGGTTTGAACCTAGAGGGAGAAGAGTTGAAACCCAGGGGAGAACTTGTGCCACTTGTGCCAGATTTGGTTGATGCCACATCTTCACGAGGCAAAGGTGAAATTTGCGGTTGGTCATCCGCATAGATTCCTTTCTTGTAGAATTTATCTTCTACGATATCATAGGAATTCGCTGTCCGCACTTCTTGAGCGAGAGCGCACCAGCAACAGAATAGCCAAAGCGTGCAATCAGAAGCTGAAGGCTTGCCACAGCAGAAGTCATAAGAAGGCAGATTGAACCTATTTCTCATCCGGATCCTCCAAAAGCCACCGTAAAGCATACCGAAAAAGCATAGAATGATTCCAACACCTACTAGAGCCTGCCTAACGGTGTCATCCTCAATATTAACAGCAGCCAAGATAAAAATCCAAAAGGGAGCCATACAGAACAGCATGAAAGTGGCAATGTGAACAAACATGTTTCCAAAGCCGAGTCTCTCCATGTTCCAACCGAAGACGCAAAAAGTACAGAAAAGCGAGAGATACGCTTCAGAGATATCGTTCCAAAGGTCGAGTATCCCTCCACTCCACTTTGGTCTATTTTCAATAATCCTTCGCTGATCTCTGGATGAAAATGAATACTTCTTCTCAAATGGTGTCACTCTCAGCTTTTGAGCATCCGGAATATGAACCTGTGCCTCTTCATCCATCTCAGAATCATAATCTTTACCTAATGGGCTAAGAATGCTATACAGACCAGCAATTGCAGGTGCACCAATTGAAAAAGATACGCATATTCCAACTCCTATGGCCGGGCGCTGAGATCTTTTATACCCCAAGTTTAGACCACAAAGTGCATATTGCGCAAAACAGTTCACATTAAGGAGGATGATCACTGCCATCATGTGTGCCCATTCATGGGGCTTATAAGTTCCATTTTTGCAGTACACCTTTCTAAGTCTGGGGATATCTTTTGGACCCCATCTGCACAGAAGAACAAAGTGGTAGATCCTTTTCGGATGCTGGTATAAACACATTAGCGTAAACAGCGCATTCAGTATTTGATTGTTCACTTCAAACCACGCGTTCCTTTGGGACTTCTTCGTCAGCACCGCATTCAACATGCCAGTCATTACAAGGAACAGAATCGCACCCGAAACAGCGACACAGAGGATCCACGCGAAAAGGGCCATGTTCATCGGATCCCTAATCCATTCTCTGCACATCTTCTTGATTGAACCCCAGTCAAGTTTCTTAGAAAACATGCCACTGAAGCGTTCTCTTATGCTACGCGAACTCGGAGAAGGCACCAATTGTGAAATCTGGTCCCTATCGGAAGCAATCCGCTTGAATTTCGCAGATGCAGAACCAAATTTGAAGAACTTGAGCCTATCAGGAATAGAACTCGCGGTACCCTGGTACTTCCTCTGAGAGTTTTCACTGTCTAGCATTGTTCTTCGAGACATCGAAACATCTAGGCTTAACTCCTTCACTTTACTTCCATTACTACATTCCTCAATCTCATCCTTACCATTATCAACAGAAACCATTCTGATATGAAAATCAGAACCTTACAATCAGTGGTAAGGACACACAGAACAAACACTGCAAGGAAAAAAAAAACACAAAAAGTTCCTCTAGGTATTCAAATTCAAATCCAGAACAAATTTATGGTGAATCCACAAGAACAAAGATGGCATCCAATGAAAAATCAAAAAGATTAAAACTTGATACAAATGACAATGACCCATTAAACAGATCATGATAAATAAGCTTCTAATCAATTAAAAATCCAAAATTTACAGAATTAAAATGAGAACATAACTCAAAAGACAAAACCCAAAATCAGAACATAAAACAACATACCTATTAGGCGACAAAAGATGAAGAAGGCGTTGAATCCAAGTAAGAGTGATATTCTCTGCAAAACTCACAAGGTAAGAACAAGACAATCGTGTGGGAACATTCGGAGCTGGCAAGAGAAGAATGGTACTTTGCAAACTTCGGAGGCTAAACAAATGGAATGGTCAAACACAGGTTGCTTAATGCCACTTGCCAACAGAAAACGAAGGGACAGGTTGAAATTTCATTGGGTGGGTGGAAAGATTATATATATTTTTCTTCTTCTAGCAACAAGGGACAACAAGAAAGAAGAAAAATGGAAAAAATTGATAGTAGTATTCAATTATTCAATTATTTATCTAGAACTAGAATCTTGTTCTTGTAGAAGAGAATAACGGGTCCTACCCACCACCTTTGAGGTCATTATCAAACATTATCTAACTGCATAATTGTGTGATTTGTGTCACTCGTTTTTTAAATAAAACTAGGGTTTCTAATTATTATTTTGTTTTTTTACTGGTCTAACGCATTCGAGAAATTGTGTTTATCATTTTCAACAAATGATTTTATCTGGATTCGAACTTGTGTCACTCACTGCTCTTATGAGTATCTTTTTTTTTCCTGCTAAGGTAGAGGGCTTATTCCCGAAAACTAACAGGAACTGGTTTAGCGTTTAGTTGAAAGGATCTACTTAGTTAACATTATTTCACTATAGTAAAAAGATAAACTAATTATTCACTAACACTAAACTAGAGTCCTTACTAACTAAATATTGATTTTCCAACGCTTCAGCGTCGTTGTTACTTCTTTGGAACACGAGGACGTTTTATCTGTTTTCAGTTGTTGCTCGCTTTGGGTTGCTTTCCTGGTCTATGGTTGACTTTAGGCTCCTATTCTTGCTCCTTTCTCCTATCGAACGGGTGGAATGGGCTCTGGTTTTGGACAAAGCTGCGAGTGTGGTGACGGGGATGATGATGGGAACGACGATGTCGATGGAGGCTCTGGGTCAAGCGCTGATTCAGTTCGATGTGGGTCTTCTAAGGCTCGTGTGGCTCTTTGTGGATGACATTTCAGATTGAATTTCCTATCATCAAATCAGAGGGTTATTCACCCAATTTGGTTGCTTGGTGAGTGTTTTTGTTCAGCGTTCTAGTAGGCCTGGGAGACGTTTTCGTTTCACTTTTGTCTGTTTCTCGTCATTGAAGGCTGATTCTACGACGATTAAACGTTTGAGTGGTTTTCGGATGGGTAAAGCTTCTCTCTTTGTGTCTTTGGCTAAGCCTCCCAATAAAGTTGTGTTGGACTTTGGCGCTAAAGTCTCTTCTCACCATCTTGTTTCTAGGAATTCGGTTTATGGTCTTGGTGCTTCTTCTTGGAGAGATGTTGTCTTAGGGTTAAAGAAGGATTCTCAAGCGTCGTTTTGCTCTGTTGTGAATGTGGGGGAACCTCCTACTTTAGATAGGGATTTTGTTCTCGATCCGTGGTTGACAGGATTGGAGGGATCTTCCATTGTTGGCGTTTGTGTCAGTTGGGGTTGAGTATCCTTGATGAAGTCCTTTTCCCCAAGACATTTGGTTCAATTCCGCAAGTTGGCTCGAGCTTTGTTGTTGGAAGGTGGGATGCTTTTCTTTTCCCTAAAATTGATTGTCCTTTTGGAGTGGTAGAAGATGATGAGGTGTATGTTGCATCTTATATGGTAGAGGTGATTGATGAGTCACATTTTCAAGTTATTGCACCTTCGAAGGCTTTTAGCAGGTTGGTTGTTGATCCTTCGCAGGCCTTGTCGGTGTTTTCTCCAAGTATTAATCGGTTGGGTATTAGAGGAATCGTCTTTAATGATAGCTCTGTTGGTGTTGTTTTGGTAAACCTCTTGCATAGCCTTGTTTTTAGAGAAGGGAAGGTAGTTATGACTTTGTCTTTTGATAGTCAGTTCCCTTTGTCTTTTCTGAGATCTTCCCCTGATGTCTCCTTGATGGATGCTTGTCTTGATCGTTTTCTGTTTGATTTCCTACCTCTTTGCTCTCTTCTTCATCTAGCAGAGGTGGTTGATGTGGGATCATACAAGTTTGACTTGGTTTCTCCTACGGTTGCTGATGATGTGCGCGATTTTTCTCCCTCTAGGCCTGTGTGGCAGGTCCTGTGTGAAGATGGTGGGGTCGCTCAACATCAGATCTTTAGTGTGGCAGTTGGGTTGGTTGCGCCGTCTTTGGATGCCTCTACTCCTGATGTTCATGTTGCGTCTATTCCTCGTAGGAGAGGGCGCCCAAAAAAGGTAAAGAGAATTTGTAAGCCTCGTCATGTGCCCTCGATGATTTGTGTGGGTCCGGGTTCTGTTGCGGTTGACGATATCCTCAAGTGCAATCATGTCGTCGGTTCATCCGACTCTGCTTGATTCAGGGAGCAGTCCATGCGGTCGTTACTGGACGCGAGCCAAGAAGGCATGGATGCTTGGCAAGCTTGTGGGTTGTACTTTTGTGGTAGGGACGATGCGGCTATTCACGGCTTGGCACAAGAAATAGAGGAGTCGTGGCCGCCCTGAGTGCTGACATTGCTCTTGGTGTTATCTTTAGTTTTGGTTTAGGTCTTCGGTTTTGCTTCTGTTGATTTTTATCTGTTATTTCAGGAGGTTCTTTTTTTTGTTTATATTTTTAGGGTGGTCAAGTGAATGTGTATTTTGTGGATGGTTGGTGACTTTTGTTTTTGTAATCCTCATTGTCTTATTCTTGAGCTTAGCCTCTTACTTCTTATTATAATTAATATATTTGGATTTCCAAAAAAAAACTAAATATTGATTTAGATATAGTAAATATACACTATTTTTCTCTTATTACATGCTATTAATTAAATTATTTCTCTACTTATGTCACTTTTATAATTTAAATACTAATTTTTAGATAATAAATAATTTAACTATTTATTTGATTTTTATTATTCATCACTTGCTATGAAATAGTTTTTTTTTTTCAGAAAGGAAAGTACTTGTTAGTTTTTTTTGAACGTAACGTACTTGTTGCTAGTTGTTACTAAAAGTTAAAGTCAATAGCTTTAATTTAAATAGACTAATTTTAATTAAATTAATTTAATTTTAGCTAATTTTAAAACATAGACTCATTTATCAAAAATGAAAAAAATAATATAATAAATAAATTACTTTAACACATCGGTTAAAACCCGGTCATAACCTAGTCGTCGTCTCATTCTCAATGACGGCATTAGACACGAACCTTCTTCATGCTTATGATTCATAAAAGAAAAATAGAGGAAGTGATTGGGAGAGGTATAGAAGCAGAGGAGGAAATGTTTTTCAGAAATTCTAAGCAATAGAAGCAACGTTTTAAAGC
Source organism: Lotus japonicus (assembly GCF_012489685.1). Lineage (NCBI taxonomy): Eukaryota > Viridiplantae > Streptophyta > Magnoliopsida > Fabales > Fabaceae > Lotus > Lotus japonicus. The sequence continues at coordinate 10,180,991 of NC_080041.1, read as the reverse complement.
TAACATCAAGTATATTTATTTTTATCTTTTACTTCAGGATTTTTCTAATATATAGTGTTCATCCAATCAAATTCTTGGCTATGGGTATATGCAATAGTGCTGATATATATAATCTTTCATATGAGTTATGTACTTCGAAATGTAGGATTCATAAAAATCACAAATAATTTCTAAAGATTGGAAAATAAACAAGAGAAAGAGAAAATATAAAAAAATACTCAAAAAAATGACATTCTCTTATTTATCACAATATCATAAATCTTCTTGAGCTAGGTTGCCATAACCTTCGTTTGAGTACCCGTTCCTGCACCATGAAACTCAGTGAAGAATCCCAGACATTTGAACCCGAAACCTTCTTCAACTCAGACCTCCAAATCACCACAAACACCCTCCGTAATTCAAATCACCTGCCTAAACCCCATCTCCACAGCCAGCAGCTTCATCAACCAAAACACAGCTCAATCCGGCCAAGCCCATGTCACTATTGCTCACACCGCAGCAAGAGACACTGCTCACAACCAAAGCCACCACGCCAGAGAACCAAACCCCAGATAATTCTCTTCACTGTAATCCTCGCGGCTGAAATGGAACCACCCGGAGCCTTCCAACTCAAATTGTGAGAAAGGATTTGATGACTAATAACATACATTCCAGTCCTTGATATAAATCAAGACTCACGAATTTTTTAAAAATTAAAGTCATAGAAATATGGGATTTGAACGGTACTTGTCCAAGGAATTATACCAATGTAACATTGAAGAAAGCCAAATCGAATGTGACATTGGTATAATGCTTCAGACAAGCGTCGCCCAGATCCCATATATCGGTGGCCATAGCTTTAAAAAAAATCGAGAGTTTTGATTAATATCAAGGACTGGAAGTTTCTTAAACTGTATGTTAGTAGTCACCATATCCTTCTCACAATATTCTAGTGCATTAGCGAAGTTCGACGTCTTCAAACTGCTGCAGATATTGTATTGGAAAAAAAATATAGACGAGGTTTGCAAAATCACTTACAACTCAATTATATCTAGAAATTGAACAATATTTTTTTCTCTGCTTTTCTTTCATTCTCTCTAGCTAATTGTTCTTATGTTTTATTGTTTGGGTTTTACAAACTTTTATAGCCAAATGCATGTTAGGTAACCCATGCATTACGCCATTTGGTTATGAAACATGAGGCTGGTTAATGAAATGGCCTTTGACCATCCTTAAGATTTTGGTAACCCGTGCATTGCGGCCTTCATATTATGACTTTTCAACATTTATTTGGTGAAATGAAACATGAGGCTGGTTTATGAAGAGATAACCTTTGGTCATTTCTAAGATTTCGCAGTCATCATACAAGGTAGGGAATTCTCCACTAAATTATGATGTTGACGATTTCCTCCATCACTTGATTTTGAGTTTTATTACTTTAAAAAAAAAAGAGTTTTATCGGGGGATCCTATTGCCCCATTCATATTCTTAGCAAATATATTTATTTATATTTTTTTATTTAATTCTATTTATTTTATATTTCCAATGAAAAAAAAGAGAAATATAAGAGTCATTCTTAAAAATAATATTGTAATTTTCTTTTTGAAAGCAAAATATGTCTATACATGAGGAAAATATGTATAATTTTTTATAAATGTATAATAACGAAAGCAATTACCAAGTAAATTTATCATTCTAAACCCTTGATGTTATTTATTTTAGGGGTCGTTTGTATGTTGTGTATTATATATTATAAAGTTTGATAGTACTGGACTGATAAAAATTAAATAATATACAATGTTTGGGCATACACTGTATTACTTATCATATCGTTTAAATTGATGCAATCATATGCTTGGTGGATGGTGGTGAAGAGTGTGGGTGGTGGTGGTGGTAGAGATGGCGGTGGCGACAATGAAGGGTGAAAGCTGTGGCAGTAATAGTGGTAGTGGAGGTGGGCGGTGGCGGTAGAGTGATAGTGGTGATGGCGATGATAGTGGTGGAGGCGATTGTACGGGGGTCGGTGGAGTTGGTTGTACTTGTGGTGGCGGAAGTGATAGAGTGGTGGTGGTGGTAGCAATGGAGTGGCAGTGACAAGGGCAGTGGTGGAGAAAACGACGGTAGTGGTGGCGACGGGTGGAGACAGTGTTGCAATAGTTGTTGGTGGTGGTAGTAGTGGCGATGGGGGTGGAGGGTGGTGGAAGAAATTTATGGCGGGTGATGAAGTTGGTTCTGGTAGTTGTAGTGGAGGTAGCGATAATGGCAGTGTTGTAGAGCAGTGGTGGTGGCAATAGCGGCGACAGTGGTGGCAACGACGGTGGCGATTGCAAAGGGTGGTGTTTGTGGTAGTAATAGTGGTGGAGGTAGTGGTAGTGGTGGTGGTGGCAGTACAGTGGTGATGGTAGTGACTATGACATTTGTGGAGGGTGGTTGAGGTGGTGTTGAGGGTGGTGGTAGAGTTGGTAGTGGTGGCGGTGGCATTGTTGCAAGGCGGCGGTAGCGGTGGTGAAGGATGGTGGTGATGATTATGGGAGTGGAGTTGGTGGTGGTTGTGGCAAGTAGTAGTTTATATCACAATCTTATTCATTTTAATGTGTAAGAGTAGATTGATGGATAAGTATATACAATACAATGCTATATAGCATCAAACAATTGATAAACTCATAATGTGTATTGTATAAATTTATAATATCATGCACATATACAGTGTACTGAACTAACCCTTATTATCATGATTTTAAATGTAAATATCTTACGTAAAATAATCATCCAAGAGATTTTTCTCAATTAACATCTTATTTTTTTAGGAAATACTAATATGTTAAATCCATAAAAAATCAACTTCAAATATATATATTCCTAACAAGTGGTGGTTAGAACCGAGAGTTCAACTCCTACGAACCGCACTCTTAGATAGACCTTTGACTTTCACCATACTTGAATCAAAATTGTGAGAACAATTTTACACAAAAAAAAATTCTAACCAAAATTTATCTATTTGTGCAATTGAATATTATAAAAAGTTAAGAAATATAATATTACACAAATTTTAGATAATATTTTAACAAAAGTCACATGTGCATTGCACAGGTAACTCAACTAGTTTTCCCAAGGCAAGGATGTTTTTCACTTTTTCTAGCTTTTACTCCAGTGAACGGCTAAAAACAAATCTCGTTCATTTTACGGGACCAAGAACTTATTTGACCTCTAAAAAATAAACAAAATTATGCTTGAACATACAAATAGTACATCCACACAAAGACACCACATTTTTCTATCCATCTCTCTCCTTACATATGTCACATCAATTACTTCTCTCTGATCTCTTATTTTCTCACTCCGGGTGTCTCTTGGACATTTACACTATGTGGACGTTTCATGATCATTTTCCAAAAATAAAACAGATAAACACATACTCAAGTGATGTCCTGTAAATTACAGTCTTTAGCGCTACAAGTAATCCTCAATTTATATTCTTCCAAAAAACTCAGCAAACAATAACTCGTTTGGACCCCAAAAGCAACACAAAAATATTGCATACCTAATGGCCAACCCACTGATCCATAAAAACAATAATGATGGAAGCTCTCTTGCTTCCATTCCACATATGCAATTATTCAGAAAGGATCAAAATGACACAGGTTAAATGTAAATAGTAGCCTGAGACATTCTATTGATCCATCAATGATGGAGGTTTTTAATCCTCCTTCCAAATAAGCTGCTATTAATAATAACATATTTTTATGATAAGTTGACAACACCCTGTAGCCGTGGCATGCTAATCCAATGAAAGTGGATCAGGTAGGACTCTAACCTCTCAACAAACTCATTTCAAGAATTCATACAAGACCACATCAATCGAAACCCAAAGCAAGTACACTTCATATTAGTACAATAATATGAAAGATGAATAACTGCACATACAAGCATAATGTAGGACACATCACCAAAACACGAAGTCCAATAGACAGAAGACTAAGGCAGGTTCAATTCATGTAAGATCATCCTCCTCAAGTTCTTTGGCTTTCAGCTTTTCCTTCACCCGCAAGAGAAGTGTTGTCTTCCAAGAGTCCTGAACAATATTCATGGGCATAGACAATGTGAATGAAATATTGAGAGTAGAACTATTTATGGAATGCAAAAGAGGAATGACAGGAACAAGGAGTTCATGCCACAACAGTTCTACATATTTACAAAGACAAAAATATTGATACTCAGTTTTCCTAGATCTCTTTTCGCAAAATAAAACTGCAGAATTTGATGAAATGTCTGATCCATATTTTACAATCACTATATATTTCACAATTATAGAATTTGAGCAAATTAGAAAGGGAGAGAAAGTTATGAACTAGTTAAAAGTAGTCTCCTGCTACGTATCTCTCTTAGAAATTAAATTAAAAGGTTTACACATTTTTCAAGGGGAAATTTGAAGCAGATACAAATGAGTGAAAACATAATATTAAATTGAAGTAAATTGGGCAATTCAATTATAATGTGTATTCGGCTATAAGAATACAGATCTAAAGATTGTCTCGTTCTTCAATAATTTGGAGCTTACCAGAGGAGTCATGCTATCAAACTCCTTGAGAACAACAGTAAACTTTTCAAGATCTTCTTCATCAACAGCAGCAGCAATATCCTGCCATTTTTTGTATTAAAAGTTAGCACATCATCTGGCAAATATCTGAATACAGAATCGGATAATGCTATAATTATATGCTAGAATAAATATCAAATGCAAATAAGAGCATAATAATAGAGGAGGCAGTTATTGAAAAGTCCCCATGTTGTGTTTTATAATGAAATTCCACAGCTTGAAACATACCGCCAAAAGTCTATATTCACGTGTTCCTGAAAATGTTGGATCCAGTTCCTGCAAAAACAAATACACAGCCAAGAAATTTAGTAACTGACAATGATCACAGTCTCGAGATGTAAATTCTAGAAAAGACACTAGACCTGATATCGCTCTAATGCATTGGTAATAGCAATATGATCCCCTTTACAAAGTTGGCAAATGCCGGCATTAAGAAGGTGTCCTTTAACTCCATACTTCAGCAAATTGTTGTTGAGAGACTGGCGAGCTATATCTTCATAAATCACAATTGACTTCTGATATCTGGACAATTATAAAAATGTTAACAGTTCACATTCATTTTACCATAAAGGGAATGCTATGATAAAGTTTTTTTCTGCAATAAATTATTTCTTTCTTGACATTATTCTAGCAGTTCCTGCTTTAATTTAAAAACACCATATCCTTCAACATATGAATAAGATGAAATGCAGCAAGCATCTAATGCTTTTAACACCATATGAAATGTTATTGTTCTGTTAAGATTATATATCAAACTAGTAAGGAAACAACATAGAGAGAAGAAAACCATGTTCAAGCACTATCATTGAGGCCTTCACAGTGACAAAAAAGGGAAGAAGCAGAAAATAGAAAAATCTTACTGTTCAAGCTGAGCAGCAAACTGAGCAACTTTTTGCTTGCACTGGTTCGCAGAAGTGTTCACTTCTTCACTTTCATAAAAATCAGCTGATTTTTCATAGTAAACAATGGCCTGTGCAATATTCTGCTCGGACTCATATAAGTCAGCAATTTCCTGCGTACACAAAAGTAAAACTCAATTTTGACATGTTTTATTGAGATTCCTGTACTCAGAATGCCTCAGAAAGGATAAGATGGCCAAGAAGAATAGCGTGTAATCCGAGAAATTTAATTTAACCGATCAGACTAAGAAAAAAAGTGAAGTTATAGTGATATATACCTTCAAATATCTAGCAGCCATAGAGATTCTTCCAATTTCACAGAAATTATCTACAGCTTGGTCTAAACAAGACACAGCCTCTGCATTAACAGGGAAAAAAGAAGCTCAATATCAAAAGTTCTATTGTCTTCATCTTAATGCAAAAGATAGCATGCTACCACATGCTTCCTGGATTTATAATCAATTCCACTTTAAAAGTGGTAAGCATATAACCACCATAAAAAAAGGCTGATGGATTTCAACCTAAAAAGCAAGTAACACAAATACGACACGACATGGACACAGGAACACGATAAATGCTGAAAATTATAGGACATGACACCTCCGTAATACAATGGACACAATTAGTATGAAATTAATATAAAAATACAAATTCCTTTCAAATCCAAAGAGAGAATTAATATCTAAAAGCTAGCACGAGTGATGGACATAATAAAATGCTATTATTTACCAAATTCTTGTGGCATTTCCATCTGTATTGGCATAAAAGTTCAAAAGAAGTAGGAAAAATCGTAAAATACAAGTAGAAGTGTCTGTGGAGTGCGCAGCATGGATACAACACGACACTGCTACTCTTTCAAAGTGTTGGTGCTTCCTAGATTTCAACTATTTACACATATATACTACTTAATTTTAGACTACATGAAGGTACGGACCCATACTACTTATCTGATTTTTACAGACAGAAATCTTGAATAACAAGACAAAAAAGTTTTTTAATATTATCTGATGTCTGATCATGGACAAAGGAATATGATTTGGATTATAACTTACACATAAAACCACTAAGACCACAAGGAATTGACCTCGCTTCAAGGAGGCACTAGGACCATTGAGAGCAGTAATCAGAATTCAAAAACGAGTGAAAGAACAAAGATGGCAAAACAATAATCAACAAGTTATGAATTCACATTTCACACCATCCATCAATCACTTATCAGCCCAAGTGCATAGCATATTACCAGAAATGAATCCTAGTGCATGTAAATAAGCATATACTTATACCCAGACACATACATGCATGGTGCATGGATAGTAACAGTGTTGTTAATCGCAGATCGCAGACTACAGTGGTAAGCCAAAAATCCGCTATTTCCAGCCTCTTAAAGCGGAAAATAGCGGAGTAGCAACACCGATAGTAATACATATATACATACCATTTATATTGGTTTTTTTATAGCAATGTGCAGCATCAACAAAAGCTTGAGCAGCTTCATGCTTGCTTTCCAACTAGAATCAAAAGACACCATTACAGGGTTAGGAAAAAGAGAGAGAGAAACCAAAAAAAAAATAAAAAATCCCCCCAGAAAAAAAGGAGTCACCTTTAAATGACAATTCGCCAACTTGATGTAGGTTGATCCTGCTTTATCCCCTGAAATATCATCATCATCATCACCAATTCACCATCATGATCATTCATCACAATCAAAATTCAAAAGCTATAATAATCCAAACACAATTTCACAAAACCTAAAAACAAATTATCAAATTCATCCCCATAACCTCATCCAACAACAACAACTACATTCAACGATGGTCACAAATTCACAATTAACCTCATACAAAACGCAATTTGATCAATGAATTGAAGAAAACATTACATGATTTGGCGAGCTTGAAGGAATTAGCCGATTTATCGAAAAGCTCAGCAGCATCCTCAAATTTGGAGCCAAACAAACCCCAACCGCTGAGCTTCTTCTCCGCCTTGTTCAAGAAATCCTCCGCCTTAGCTAACTGATCGCCCATGTTTTCAACCAATGCAAGAAAAATCGATCAATTCGATTCGCTATTTGCTGTTTCGATCATGCAAATTTACACGCACAAAGATGATTTGAATCAGGGAATGAAGGCGCAATAGAACAGAACAGAACACAACGAAACGATGTTTGTTTTCGTTTCACAGAGAAGAGAATTGTTGTCAAATTTTGGTTCTTTTTCTCCGAAAATGGTTTCACTCGGTTGTCCCTTATTGCGCTCTTTCGGTTATTTCGGTCAAGCAAGCAAACTATGCTTTTATTTCAATTAATTATTAAATTAAGACTTAATTATGTTTTTTTTAGTTTCAAAAAAATATATTATGCTTTTTTTTCTTTCAATAATTAATCAAATTTGGTTCATCTCACTAGAGTGAGTAAGTTGTATAAATGTGTATTTAGAGAAATATTTCAATTTTAATCTTTATCGAAAAAAATTTAAATTATGTTGTTTCTGTGTCTAGTCAGTCTCAACATAATCGAGTATAATTTTTAATTAATATAATTTTTTATGCGTGTGATAGTATATATTTTACATCTTGGGTTTCAATCTTGGTGTTGGTGGTGGTTGTTTGGAGGATTTGGATCTTCTGGTGGTTCGGTTTGGTTAATGTTGGTAATGGCGAGAAACTAAGGCTATGAAGATGATGGTGGTGGTGGGTTTTGTGTGGTAGTGACAAGGTGAAGCTGCACTTTCCATTTCAACAAAAGCCTCAATGTTATTTTCTTAAAGAGAGAAAGTGAGCCCGCACTTGAATTTATTTCATGTGAATCGACTTAGACCATATGCAATGGTGAGTTGAGAGAGATGTTGAGAGTTGTTGAGAGTTTGTAGTGGTTGTTGAGGATGAGGTGGAGGAGTGAGATATTGAGAGTGTTCAACAAAGTTTAGAGGGGTGCTCGGTGCCACGTGGCGGCTTCTGAATGGTGGAGGTCAGGCGCGTGAGAGACACGCGCAGACAGGACACGTGAGGAGAGAATCTGAGTGGAGATTGATGGTGGGACGCGTGGCGTGACCTGATTGGTCCGTCAGATTTTTTGTTTTTAAAAATTTTAAACTAAATTATCTTGTTGAAAAAAAAAATTGAATTTTTTTTAACCAAAATTCATAATTTTTTTCCTCTATAAATAGAGACTTGGTTCGTTTGATTTGAACACAGAAAAAAAAAACCAAATTTTTCACCATCTTATTATCTCTCTCACCATCTTATTATCTTTCTATTAACCCTTGTTTTGAAATTGATCCCAACAATCACCATTTCAACACCCAGAATTCTTCTAACTACCCATATAACTACCAAAATCCCAACAATTATCAAGATCCAAATCCAAAAAAAAAATTAAACTGTTAAGTGTTTATTGTTTTAATTTAATTTAAAACAATAATTGTAATTTTATATAAATAATAAAAACAAAAATATAAAATTAAATAAAAATATGAAATAAAAAAGTGGTGGGGTAGGGTGTTGAATGAAAACCATTGGAGTGGGTAATTGTTGAGAGAGTGTTGAATTGGAGAAAGAAGATGATGTGGAGTGTTGGGAAGAGAAAAAGTGGTGTTGAGAGTGTGTAATTTAAACAAACCATTGTAAATGGTCTTAGAAACCTCCCTCCTAAACATTATAAGGTTAAAAAGTCATGACTCAAAATGTTTTGTGCAATTTCCTCTTCATGTTAAGAAAGAATTCTCACAATTTCAGAATTTGGGATTTTGAGACCCACTTAATTTCCATGAAAATTGTATCCATGATGAGAATATCTTTATTAGATCCCACCGACAAGACTAATTGATCTTCATTGAATGCATAGTCTAGTCAACAAGGAGATCTTTGAGTAAGTAGTAATCTAGTATGCAAAAGACACTCTGATCCCTAAGATAGACACATAATCTATGAAGAGAAATATGAGAGTAATGAATACTGAATAGTCTAGTTTTGTTTCACCGAGAGAAAACCTTATATATGTATGGTCATCCACACCTGTTCAATTGCTAGGAGTTAACCGCTTGCTAACATGATATAACTAAATGACCACAAGGCTTATAACATTTTAACCCTAATTACAACAGCTTGTCGATGATTCTAATAACCTAATTATTGTGGTTAAGTCAGCTGATTAGAACAATGAAAGTTTCGCTTTCCTAATCTAACCCGCATCTTAATTGTGAAGTTGGGCCTTAGTTGCCCTAGGTCGACCTTATGACTTTGGGCCAGGTTGTAAGATCTTGGTCCAGATCAAGTAGTTTATATGTTTGAAAAAAAAAATCAATTTGTTGAAAAGAAAAAAAAAAACTTAATCAATTTGAAATCACAATTGAATTTGACGCACAAGGAAAACAAATTTATATATTTAATTTAGGCTTAATCCTCAAATTAGTCCCTGTCTTTGTTTCGCCGTCTGAACCAGGTCCCTGACCGGAAAAATTTGTGACATCAATCCCTCTTGTTCAAAAATGTTTGGAGCCAGTCCTCGCCGGAGCTCGGAGCTCCGGCGAGGGATGAAGTGGCATGCTGACTGTTTAAATAAAGGTGACGTGGCACTTAAAAAAATAAAAAAAATAAAAAAATAATATAACTTAATATGATAAACACATAATTAACCTAATTAACTTAATCTGATCCTAATTCTAAACCTAAACTAAAATAACTAAACATTCCTAATTCCCCAACCAATTACCCCAATTCCTCAATTTATCAACAGGTCAGAAATTAGGGTTCATACCCTTCCCCAATTCCCCAACCAATTACCCCAATTCTTCTCTTCCTGAATCGGGTTCATACCCATTTCCATGTCTGGGACACGTGATTTGACCATGTCTTTAAAAAAATCAACAACTTCCCAAGGTTCTCCTGCTTGGAGATATTGAGACAAGGTCTTGTTCCACACAATGACATCCGACTCATCATCACAAAGAAACAACTTACTGGCATAAGCTCGAACCTGATTCAACTGCTTTTCAAAAACAGTTTTTTGACCAAACCCCATTAGAAGAGTTCGGACACTGACGCCATCGGGACGCAGCCCACTTCGGTGAAACGCGGAGAAGAGGCGCAACGCTTCATCCCCAAACCCCATTTCCACATAGGCCTTCAACATCACGTTCCAGAGCACCACATCCCTCAGAGGCATCCTATCAAATAGCACACAGGCATCTCTAATCTGTCGAAACTTGGCATAGATATTCACCAAAGCCCCAGCCACAAACACATCCCATTGCAACCCAATCTTGACAGCGTAACCGTGCAGCGTCTCGGAAGCAGAGAAAGAACCAGAGAAGAGGCACATCTTGAAGAGAGGGGCCATGGTATGACTGGTGGTAAGCGCCACGGATTGACGAAGAAGGTGGAAGAGGCGAAAACCCTCTTGAGTTTTCTCCCCGTCGAGTTCTTCGGCGCGGGCATAAGCAGCGAGAATGGAGTTCCACGTGACGAGGTCTCTGTCACACTCAGGGGTTGTGTCAAACAGCGCCATTTCCATGTCTTTAAAAGGAGAAGAGAAGAGGAACCAGATTCAGGAAGAGAAGAATTGGGGTAATTGGTTGGGGAATTGGGGAAATGGGTATGAACCCTAATTTCTGACATGTAGATGAATTGAGGAATTGGGGTAATTAGTTGGGGAATTAGGAATGTTTAGTTATTTTAGTTTAGGTTTAGAATTAGGATCAGATTAAGTTTAATTAGGTTAATTATGTGTTTATTATATTAAGTTATATTATTTTTTTATTTTTTTTATTTTTTTAAGTGCCACGTCACCTTTATTTAAACAGTCAGCATGCCACTTCATCCCTCGCCGGAGCTCGGAGCTCCGGCGAGGACTGGCTCCAAACATTTTTGAACAAGAGGGATTGATGCCACAAATTTTTCCGGTCAGGGACCTGGTTCAGACGGCGAAACAAAGACAGGGACTAATTTGAGGATTAAGCCTTTAATTTATACAATAATTTTGGCAAATGGCTAGCATGTCTAATAATTTCTTATCAATCACTTTATGTCTATGATTGTATGAACCATGACAAAAACAAGATAAGAACGATGTTCTGTCCACATCAACAACATTCATGATCCAACACCCAAAACCACCCTTGCCTCAATGACCAGCACCGTCACCCCTCTCATACAACCGGACCCGGAGCATTCCCCGGAAGAACCGAATCCGCAAAATGGGTCCATCTCCGGCGCGGTGTTCAACATATCAACCACCATGGTGGGTGCCGGGATCATGTCGGTTCCGGCGACGATGAAGGTGCTGGGCATAATTCCGGGGTTCGCGGTGATCGTGCTGGTGGCGCTGATAACAGATGTCACGGTGGAGTTTATGTTACGGTACACGAGCTCCGGCGAGGCCACTACCTACGCCGGTATGGTGGGGGAGTCATTTGGGTCCGTAGGATCGTTTGGTGTTAAGATGTGCGTCATCATTACCAATCTGGGAATCCTTATCATCTATTTGATTATTCTTGGTGAGTTTATCTTCTTCACCATCAATCTATATTCTATATAAAGTAATTCACGTCAATGTTTGTCGCAGTTTTCTGTTCCTTGTTGATGTTTTCTCATGTTGATTTTAGGCAAAATGTTTAACTTCTAGTTCACATTGAACTTAGTAGAGTTTTTCAAAGCATATTTGGGCTAATTCACACCCCAAATAAATCCTCAAGTGATACTCAAATAATTATCCCTAAATCACCCAGAAAAATTTGGATTAAATCAGGTGGATCAGACATCAGTGATAGTGATTCGTAAGACTAAAGTAATTATTATATGGTCATTTAGACGCTCAATATACAAACCGTTCATTTACATCATTTTTCTCTTTATCTCATTTTTTCTATCATATATAATATTCATTATTTTTTTTCTCCCACTTTTGGGTATCATGGGATGTTTGCGTAAATATCTAAAATTCATTTAATCATTTTCATTTATCCTCATTTAAAATGGAAAACTCGTTTATCACATTCCAATTTTGAGCTGTCAATAGTTCAAAAAAAAAATTTTGAGCTGTCAATTTTGTTTTTGTCAAACTGTTGTTTTGTCATAAACGTTGCTAGTTTAGTTGGGCCTAATAGGTGGGTATGGTTGGATGGGGCCACGATGATGACCGATTTATCATTTATTTGCATGTTTGGATAAACATTTCCTACCCCCAAAAAAAAAAGATAAGCATTGTGAGTCATTGACAAAAACAAAAGATAAGCATTTGGAGTCTTTGACCAGAAAAAAAAAGACATTTGGAGTCAAAAGCGCATCTGCAATGGAAAACATGCGATTCATCGAAAAAAAAAATGCAATTCTGAATGATTTTCGGATTTTGATATATTCACATTCTCTTTCATCTTATTTTCATTATTTTTTATTTATTTCTCTTACTTTTTTTCTTTCTTATATTCTATCTCCCTACGGGTGTATTTAGTGTGAGCAAATACTAATTGTTTTTTATCGATAAGCAAGCAAATACTAATTGTAATCATAATTTTTTACATCACATTTCCTAATTAATATTGAATTTACTGAAGATAATGAGAAAGTATATGATTATGGTATTATTATATTAGTTAGAAACTAAACTCAATGAGTTACTAGTGTAGTGTAAGAGTGTTATAACTTATAATAGATCATTTGTGCAGTTTAAAACAGATCAAAATCTTTCTTTTATCAAGAAAGCCTCATCACACAACACTAATGTATAGTGCACCCCATCCTACACATGAGATGGTCCTTGAGTAACAAGCATTATTGATTGTAAACTGCATCATTGTAATTATTCTTTACAATTCTTTACAAACTGCATCATTGTAATTCTCATTAAATAATGAAGGAAGTTAGATTTGAATGTTATTGGTAGTATTAGCAAAGTGATCAATTTAAATTTGAGTGTGGAAGGACTAAGGAGAGAGATTATCAATATTGTAATCTTGTGTAAATATAAAATTGACTGAATTCACTGCCTTTGTTTTGGTAGGTGATGTGTTGTGTGGAAACGAGTCGAAAGGAGTCACACACTTGGGTATTTTACAAGAATGGTTTGGCATCCATTGGTGGACCTCTCGAGCTTTTGCTCTTCTCATAGTTGCAATCTTCATAATGCTTCCACTAGTTTTGTTGCGGCGTGTTGGTCAGTGCTACTAAGTACTACCTAAGCAGTTTTCTTTTCTTCAATTTGCATATTAAAGTATTCATCTTAATATCAACCCCATTTGGCTAATGAAATGTACAGATTCACTGAGGTATAGTTCTGCAATATCAATCCTACTAGCATTGGTGTTTGTTGCAATATGCTCAGCAATGGCGTTTGCTGCATTATGGTCCGGCAAAACTGAATCACTGAGGATACTCCCTGATTTCTCTCAAGTCACTGTCCTTGACCTTTTCACCACTGTTCCAGTGTTTGTCACAGGTTTCGGATTCCATGTCAATGGTTAGTATATAACACTCCCTATATATGACTATATCATACAATTATGCACTTAGAAACATTCACTTAGCATCAATTAACTAGCCCATCAATTCCAATTTTATAATTATACCAATTGAAATTATTTGTATAATTACAAGAATTCAACACATTCTTTTAGCACATTCGGTTATTGGATGAATAGCAGTCGGATATTCTTCTGCAATGGAATCTAAAGACAAAGGCAATTCTAGAGATAAGCTTCTTTAGTAGCTTCCTTGTGTCATAATTGATTCAGGGGAAAAAAATAAGCTGATCCAAACATGTTAGAAATTGTAAACAATTATTACTTGAAATAAGATATTTGTGATTAACTTACATTACATATGATTTGATGCAGTTCATCCAATTAGAGCAGAGCTAGGAAAACAAGCAGATATGGGTTTGGCTGTGAGGATTTCATTGATGATCTGTGTGGCCATTTACTTTGCAATTGGCTTCTTTGGTTACCTATTGTTTGGAGACTCCATCATGCCTGATGTGTTAGTAAACTTTGACCAAAACTCCAAGTCAAGTGCTGGTAGATTCCTCAATGACATTGTTAGATTAAGCTATGCACTCCATCTTGCACTTGTGTTCCCCATCATGAACTATTCCTTGAGGGCCAACATTGATGAACTATTGTTCTCAAAGAAGAATAAGCGTGCCCTGGCTTTAGACACCCCAAGATTTGTGTCACTCACACTCATTTTGCTGTTTCTTACATACTTTGTGGCTGTGGCAATCCCAAATATCTGGTATTTTTTTCAGTTCTTGGGGTCCACAACTATTGTTTGCCTCTCATTTATCTTCCCTGCAGCACTCATTCTAAGGTATCCTACCAATATTCTATGATCTTTATCTCACCATTTTTAGTTGTGATGCTTTGATTTGTGTACAAATATTTGACCACCCCTTTTGATAACAGGGATATGCATGGAGTATCAAGGACAAAAGATCAAGTCATGGCAATAGTGGTGATTGTTTTGGCTATAGGGACAAGTGGAATTGCTATATGGACCAACTTGAGTGGTTCAAGAGCTGACTAACCTTAATCTTACACTGCAGAGTCCTTTCAAGTTTTAATACCAGAAACGGAACAAGTTGTGTAAAGAATGGGGCGGTTCCCTAATAGATTAGATTGTTTTGGCTATAGGGACAAGTGGAGTATTGTATTTGCCCCTCTTAATTTTTACCCTACATTCTTCAATTAGCTATTGTTAATTATGTTTAATGTGTTAAATCTTGGCCCGCTATCCATTTTTTCTAGTTCCGTCTTGTGTCATGAAGCAATTAAGAGATGTTCTTCCATACATGCCGGGTCTGTGGGAAGGGTCTGAATACTTGAATGTCTGGAGTTACAAATCCTTTCTTACATGATTTGTCATCTTGTATTCTCTTACAACATGTTTGGTTGTGTCTTGAACTTAGAATTGATCATTTGTACTTTTACAAAAGTTAAGGAAACTGGTTTAACTCCCACCCTCATTTAATTAACCTTAATTAAGTCTCCCCCTTCAGCTTGTTAGGTTAAAATAATCTAACAAGCTGAAGGGGAGACTTAATTCAATCTTTGGGTATTTCTTCTCCATTTATTACATTTTCTGCTGTGTTTTGAAAAGGGGGAGGAGTAGAGGGTGGAGGGTCTGGGGAGAGGAGAGAAAAGGGTTTGGTGGCTGCAGTATGAGTGATCACTAGGGGTATAAATAGAGTGAGGTGAGCTTTACACAAGTCATGGTTAGAAATTCCAACACCTGAGTTTGGCATGTTAATCATACTTTTTTCTCAGCTTAGTCTATCACTCTATCGTAATAGGCCAACAAGCTTAAGGCTAATGAACTAAAATACATAATTAAAATAAGATATTTATAAATGTTTCAGCATGCTTATGTATATGTTGATAGATAGCTTGAGAATAAACGAGGTTCTGTTGAACTTCTTAACACCTGAAAATTTGTTTAAAATGATACATCATAGTGAAGATTTTAAATAGGTTATAAGTCCATTTTTAAGTAGATTTATGAGCCAACGGCAGCTTGCTCAAGGTGCTCCACTCAGGTTGAAGATTGTCTCCATGCATTAAGAGATTGCCCCCACTCCAAGGAGCTCTGGAATAAAATAGGAGCTGGCCATTGGAGTCAATTCTAGAATCTGAATTTCAGGGAATGGGTTCACCACCATCACCATGGCCGAGGGAACCATGCAGTAAAATTCACTGTTGGCCTCTGGAGTGTGTGGAAATGGAGGTGTAATATGTGCCTAGATACAGAGGTATGGAATTTGGAGGGAGCTTGGAGGAAATTTTGAGTGGAGCTGGATGCAGTCTCTCGGTTTTGGAAGCCAGATTTGCAGATTGATGATCACGGTGGCTTTCGTATGGGGTGGAGGCCTCCAACGCGCGACTTTCTGAAGCTAAATGTGGATGGTAGTTTCCATGAGGATGAGGATTGTATGGGGAGCGGTGGAGTCATCCGGAACGAAACAGGCAGCTGGCATGGGTCTTAGGATTTCTCTGGCATATGAATCATGGGAACCCGTTATGGCTGAAGCACTGGCGTTGCGGGATGGTTTGCAAACTATTTGGGACCATGGTAGCCGTCAGGTTCAATGTGAAATAGACTGCAGAGAATTGGTATCAGTCTTTAAGCACCCGATCCTAATCTCTCACCATGCTCAAGCAGTGTTCTTGGAGGAAATTCGTAGGCTCTTGCGTCGCAGCTGGAGGGTTGATTTCTATTGCGAGGAAAATGCTGTGGAGGACTGGCTCGCTAAGAAGGCTTCTCGTCTC
Source organism: Lotus japonicus (assembly GCF_012489685.1). NCBI lineage: Eukaryota > Viridiplantae > Streptophyta > Magnoliopsida > Fabales > Fabaceae > Lotus > Lotus japonicus. The sequence goes on along the minus strand of NC_080041.1, from coordinate 10,164,264 downwards.
CAGGACCAAGACTTCCGTCTGATCACGTCGCCTCCCCCCGAGTTGGAAGTCAATATTATTATTAAGGTTTGTTTGATTGTTGACTGTTATGCTCTCGTGATATTTGGATAATGAAGTCATGAGCCTTTATTTCAAATAAAAAATTGCAAGATCAAAAGCTCAACAAAAGAAATTTAAGGAACGATTTAGATTCAACTCTATGAGAAACTAAAAAGATATTTAATCCTATAAAATTTATATATATTATGAATATAGTATTTAATACTTTTGTCCATGTAATTTTTTTTTTACAGGGCTTATTCATGGCAACTTTTATCATAGGTATAATAGATTATGTATTCTTCCGGGTGGTTTTAGAGACGGATTGCCTACAACTTTTTGAGGCTTGGAAGAAGAATAGACCATGAGATTCTTATTTATTTTCAGTTTTAAATGATTGTCGAGACATGGTCTCTTACTTTACTAGTTTTGATCTTTCCTTTGTTCGCCGTTCCGGTAATAGTGTGGCTGATTTCTTGGCTAAGAACTCCTCAAAATTTTCCAGCGTTGTTTGGATTGAGGTGGTTCCCCCGGAATTGGATCTTTTGGTGACTTCAGATGTATTAGCCTCTATGGCGTTTTGATTTCAATATATAATCCAGTTTCAAAAAAAAAAAAATTAATAATCTCATTTTTATTGCAATTTGGAATTTATTTTTTCACATACCCTATCTTTTTATAATTATTTAATTTCTCTATTATTATTAATTTAGTTTAAGGAAATAATTAATAAATATTATCATATTAAATATGAGTTTAATGGATATGCACTGACAGTGTAAAACACCTTTACACAGTCATCCAATTATATTGCAGTATTTTGCCATGTCATTAATTTGATTTTAAAAATTAAAACTGAATTATAATTCTGCACCACGTGACCCGACCCACGTTCTCCCACGTGCGCTGCTTTCTTCTTCCTTTTGCAGACTTTACATGGCCCTCTCCAAACTAAGAAGGAGGTCTGCGATCAAGCTCTTATCAACCAACTTGGCCTTCATCGTCGCAGCAACCTTCATCGGCGACAAAAGCACCGCGACGTCTCAGGCGGCAAACACCGTTGTGTCTCCATCGACACCCGACAACATTCACGACCCTATCATGTTGTTCCTCGATGAGCCAATCTCTGATCTGCACTCTACCAGCGTGTTCACGAGGTGAAGGTGCTGCAACGATCCGCTCACATCGGCGACATCGTCATCATTTTCGTTCACCCGCTTCAGAATCCCCAGGCTCTTGGACCGCCTCATCTTCCTCTCCCACAGGCCACAACAAACCGTCTTCGGTGTACAAGAAAGATGAATTGGATCTCTTCCACGATGTAGAGGAAAGTCCAGAAGAAAAAAAAGGTTGAAATTATTCCTGATGATGGCATAAAGACCTCTGATTAGGGTTTACAGTGAGGTGGGAGGTTGATCGGAAATTTACAGGCTACAATTCGGATCCAGATCCAGTTTTGATTATATTTTTAATTTTTAAAATCAAATTAATGACATGGCAAAATGCTGCAGTATAATTAGATGACGGTGTAAAGGGTGCTTTACACTGTCAGTGCATATCCATTAAACTCATTAAATATTTAAAACTCCCATAATTTTTTTACAAAACAGATGAATTTGTGATTGATAAAAGGAAAATATTTGACTAATTATTAGTTTTTCAAATATAACACTTTTGGTTCCTTAATTTGTTTGTTTGAACATGAATTAATACTACTAAAATAACATGTGGCACAACAGTGAAGGGTTGCATGAGGTTCACAACAGCCACTTCTCCGTCCAAATTCATTTCGTGTTCGTATTCGCCACGGTTTTAGACTTTCTTAATTGGCTATATATGATCATGCCAGTCCAACCTGTCAATTACACACACATAAAACTTATATAATTAAGAATCGACTAAATGATAGCTCAAGTGATAAGAGCTGACATAAAAATTGGATGAGATGAAGGATTCAGGATTCGAACCTTGAAGATGATTAATTTACTAACATTTACCTATAAAAAAAACGAATCGACGAAATGAATCTAGACAAAGTTTTGAATTAAATCACCTTAGTTATTATCAATCAATCTAAAACTACGTTGATTTAACTCAAATTTTGTCTAGATTCATTTAGATAACCTCATAATATCACAAGATCTGTCCACATTCATTTGCTGCTGAAATCCATCACAGCTTCACTGTCTTTCTCTATACAAGGAATTTGCTCCGGCCACCACAACCTGTATCCTTCATCATTTCTCAACCCAACTATAGCACTTGCCAGAAAATTCACCACCACCACTCTTCAATTTACAATTCCACCCTTCCCCTTTCTCTCTTACACAGTCACATACATTCTCCCCCCTATGGCATTACAGTAAATTCATACCTCAATCATTCAAAACCAAAGTACCTATAAATAATTCCAACTCCTCCGTCCGTAACAAACAACAACAAACAAACACTCTCTTACCGCCGGAATGTCGCCGGTGGCCGGAGCAAAAGTTCCTCTGCTACCAGGATCCAAGCCTATAGCGGAGCCGGCAACAGTCTCCGGCGCCGTGTTCAATGTCTCTACCAGCATAATTGGCGCCGGAATCATGTCTCTCCCGGCGACCCTGAAGGTTCTGGGCGTGGTTCCGGCGTTTGTGCTGATTCTGGTTATCGCTTTTCTAGCTGAAGTGTCAGTGGACTTCCTCATGAGGTTCACGCATTCCGGCGAGACGACAACGTACGCCGGCGTTATGAGAGAAGCGTTTGGGCCATTAGGAGCAGTAGCAGCTCAACTCTGCGTCGTGATTACTAATCTTGGGTGCTTAATCATGTATCTCATTATAATCGGTAAGCATCAACAATGCAAATTTTCAATAGATTTTCATCATCAGTTGAATTCATAAGAAAAAACAGAGCAGAAAAAAACAGAGCGGGGAAAAAACCCCAGCAAAATTCATCTGAAGAGTTTGAGTTTTAACTTTTTCTGGGTGTCTATGAAAAACCATGGTTATTTTTGGTGGTGTCTTGATCTGTTTTAACGTTTTGTGTATTGTGTGATGAACTTTACAGCTGATGTACTTTCTGGAAATCAACCTGGAGGGGAAGTGCATTTGGGTATTTTGCAACAGTGGTTTGGAATTCATTGGTGGAACTCAAGGGAATTTGCTCTGTTTGTCACCTTAGTCTTAGTTCTGCTTCCATTGGTCTTGTATCGTCGTGTAGGTCAGTGACTAGTTCATTTGAGTTTAATTAGTGTTTCAGTTTAAGTTAGTGCATGTTGATATAAGTTCATTTGTGTCACATGTTTTTGTTTTCTTGCATTTTGAGATGGAAAAATTCAATACACAATGGCATTATTGGCATATATATCCATTATTACTGACATTGAGTTTTGTTGTGTTGTGCTATTGTGTGCTATTTACAGAGTCCTTGAAGTTCAGTTCTGCAATATCAACTCTTCTTGCTGTGGCTTTTGTTACCATATGTTCTGTGTTGGCAATCATTGCTCTTGTGGAAGGGAAAACACAAACACCTAAATTCTATCCAAGTTTGGATCGCCAAACTTCTTTCTTTGATCTGTTTACAGCAGTTCCAGTCATTGTCACAGCCTACACATTTCATTTCAATGGTACTAACTACTTACTACTACTAGTAGTTACTTTAAGCATCTTTGTTTAGAAGATTTGACTAACCTTTAAGCAATCTTTGCTTAATGGATCTCTTTTTTTCCCATTAGAATCGATTTGTAACATATAAGATACTTACATATGCTTCGGTCCAGAATTTATTCCGACTTTAAAATCAATTATAAAAAGATTTCCAAACATGCTCTTAGTGTGCGTTTGAATCAGCGTTAGCAGAATTGATTCTAGACAGAATCGATTCTCCTAAAATTGCAAATGGTAAACATGAGTAAAATGATGTGATTTATGTTTGGCTAGTTTTATGAATTCTTTTTGCATGAAAATGTCATGAGATTTAGTTCTAAAACCTTATAATTAATTATGTTCAATGCACAAAGCCACAAACAACTATTTGTTAGTGGCAAGTAAAATTGATTCTGATACTATGGGTACACACACTCACATAATTTCAACCGGTTATTTTAACTTAGTAGAACCTAGTATTGATTATGTTTTCCAAACATCCTCTTAGAAGATTTCTTTTTGCTGATAATTGGTTTTTTTTGCAGTGCATCCAATTGGGTTTGAGCTTGGAAAACCATCTGAAATGACAAAAGCTGTTCGAATAGCACTAGTGCTTTGTGCTGTGATATACTTCACAATAGGCCTATTTGGGTACCTCTTGTTTGGGGAGGCAACACAATCAGACATTCTTGTCAATTTTGACCAAACTTCTGGTTCTGCACTTGGTTCCTTGCTCAACACGTTAGTCCGTTTAAGCTATGCAATTCATGTCATGCTAGCATTCCCTCTTCTGAATTTCTCTTTGAGAGCCAACATAGATGAATTCTTCTTCCCCAAGAAGCCTCTTCTAGCCACTGATAGCAAGAGATTTGTGATTCTCACTGTGGTTCTGCTAGTCTTGAGCTACATTGCTGCTATTGTAGTTCCTGATATTTGGTACATTTTTCAGTTCTTGGGATCAACATCTGCTGTGTGCCTTGCCTTTGTCTTCCCTGGCTCTATAGTTCTAAGGTAATTTATCTTGCCGGAACAATACTTAGACATCCAAACAGTGCCAACACGCTTAAGACATCCCCTTTTTCTCGAATTTGGATCCTCTGCAGCACATATTCTTTACAACTTCCTCCTGCACAACCATAACCATTGAGTTTTACAATTTATGGTTAAGATCAATCTAAATAAATAATAGATTAAAAAAATTAAAAATTATGGCTATTTGTGTGCAAAGGCTACAGGGGATCCAAATTCATTTTTCTCATTACCTTATTTTCTTATCACATTCATCATATTATGTACAAATCATTTTCCTTAATCTTATTCTCTTCCTTTCAACTTTCCATCAAACAAGACAATTTACAAAAAAAATGAGGCTTTGTCTAACTTTTTTTTTCTCCTTTTTTTTCAAAAATGACAGGGATTTTCATGGTATATCAACTAGAAGGGACAAAATCATAGCTCTGCTAATGGTTATACTAGCTGTAGTAACAAGTGTAATTGCTATCTCCACCAACATATATAATTTTTCCCGGTAAAAGTTCATCATAAATTTGTATCTTTTTTCTTTCCTTTTGTATTTTGGTTTAGAAGCTTACAAAGATTAGGGGAAGAGGGGGCCTGGAGAGAGAGCTAGAGAATTCTAGAGTCATTTGATTTTTGAGGCGCTTGTGTTTCTTGGGTTACTGTAGATGTCATTGTTGTTGATTGTAAAGTTCATAGATGTATGAAAATGTAATGTATGTAAACATGCAAAGAACATGAGATCCAAATTTATGACTGAAAGGGTGACAAAGTTTGGACACAATATCTTGTAAAACTCGTAAGTGCAAATATACACCAAGTGTTGTTTGATCCATTTGACACACATTTTGACTCATTAAGGGAGAAACAATATTTGTCAAGACACTCATTTCAACAAAAATTCAATTCAACACGTATTCAACAACAATCTTATTGATGCTAACATAGTGGTCTCATTCATGAAAACATATTATGTAGCCCTACTCATCCACTATGAAGGGTACATGTATTAATATTATCCATTGCATGTCATATGGTCTATCTCTTTCTCTCAATTCTTTTAAATTGATTCATTGTACTAATGGGGTTCATTTGTTTAATTTATTCTCTCCATATTTCTAATTTGTCAATTGTCATATGTCATGTGCTCTATCAATTAGGTGTTAGTGCTCAAATGCTCCACAACCAATCGGTCTAATAAAAACATGTGATCCTTGCTATGCCACATCATCATGAATCTAGTTGATTGTACTCATCATAGTTATCCTTCCTAATAATACACCCAACTCGTGGAACACGCGAATTAATTATTATTATTATGTTTTTTGGACTTTGTAAATAATTTATAAAAGTGTAATCTTGTAAAAACAATTACAAAGAAAATATAAAATAATTTTATAGACTCTGCATGCAGTTGTAATTTGAGTTTTGACACTATTCTGCAATTTGTTATAAAGTCAACAAGTTATACTAGACGTAACTATGAAGTTCATACGATTTTACAAGCAAACCAAAATAGTCCGGGCAAGGATTTGGTCTACTTTATAGAATCAACAGATTTACCTCCTTTTTAAAAAATGTTGACATCTTAAACACTAAACCAACATGTTGAATAATGTATTTAAAAGAGTATGTTGCTAACAATTAAAATAGTGCTGAATAAACCCTTATGCATTCTAACAAGTGAGTTGCTATATCTATAGTTATTTGCTTTCCAATAAAAAGGTAAAATGTATTAAATAAAAATACATACGATATTGAAGTTTACAGCAACCGAAAATGTGTGAAAATTGAGCTAAATAAGAAAAAAGCATAATAATCACTGAAAAAGAAACTTTCTTGGTCTTTCATCCATCCCTAGTCTTCTTGCTACATATCCAGGCCTGAATTTTGGAGTCAACGACGAAGAGAAAACTACCTCCTGTACAATGCAAACCCCCCATAGGATCAGAAGAGCTTTAATTCATAATAATGACTAAAAAAAAACACAGCATTTTATGGAAGTAAAATCATTGAAAATATGAACTGTCCACTGTAATCAAAATCCAGATGAAAGATGAGACAGTAAGGCTTATTCATAAACTAATCTGAGAAGTTTATTGAACTCATAATATGTTATGGGTAGGTATAAAAGCTTATTTATAGGTTAATCAGAGTAGCTTGCGAAGATAAGCTTAAAACTTCTCATAGATAGGTTTGCTATCAGTGTTAATGCTATATACATAAGCTCTCCCAAACACTTGAATAAATGTTAATGCTATAAGATAAGCTCAAATAAACTCTGCAAAACAGGGCCAAGAAGAAGACAATAAAGTACAGGCTCATTGCAGGCAGTAATATATGTCCAAAATCAAAATATGAACCTTCTATTGCTAAATCTGTTTGATATAAGATGATAGACCAGTTTGAAGTTGAACTAACCTTTTACTCTTGGTTGGCACAATCAATCCTCTTTTCTGAAAGCTTTTATATCTATCCTTTAAGAGGGTGGAACAACCCTATATAGATAGGAACAAAAGTAGGAAAATTTACTTGTATGTTCACAAAAAAAGACACCAAAATAACCAATCTCAGGAGGAGAAATTTGCAAGCATACCTTAAGCTTGCGGATTGAACCACTTATCTCTTCACTTAATAAAACTTGAACAGGAGCTGGCACAAACCTGTTTTGAGAATGGAATCAGTGAATCATAACTACCGGATTCTATTGGTAGGCTTAAGTAACAGAGAAGCTCAACAAACACTGGGTAAATTTTTGTTGTAAAATTGAAATAGTAATTATCACTAATACAGTTAAGAACACTTAACAACTGCTTCCATGCCCATAAGTATGATGCGGAAAGCAAATTCAGATAAATACAAAAGATTGCTTACTTGTGCTTTCCTAAGCGTGGCGGACACACCTTTAACTTCTCTTCCATAGCAACATGTCTCCTCAAACGTCTTCTCTTTTTTTCCTCATCTTCTTTCGCAATTTCCTCAAAAATTTCAGGTAAGCTGTAGCCCAAAGAACCAAAGATGTTATATATATCATCTCATATTGTGGTTGAAGAGGGAGGGAGGGAGAGAGAGAATGGTCACATTACCTATCAATTTCTTTTGATATATCCTTCCTCTTCTTTGATTCAAATTCTGTTTTCAGTTGTTCTTTGCGCCTAGCTCTCTTATTCATCACAACTCTAGTCACTCTCTTTGTTTTAATAGGCCTGTCTCAGAGTAATTCAAACAATACAAGTACATCAGATCTTTAAAAAATTATGGGGTTTTGATAATAAAATGCCACCCAATACAAGTTACTACCATAGCATGTTAAGAAATTAAGATATTTTGCAGATTTCAGAAGAAATTTAAAATTTACATAATTCTTTATGAAAAAATAGAATGTGATCTCAGTAAAAAAATATTTTTATGTATCTAAGAAGTATTGTTAACAATAGCAGAAGAGACTATAAATTAAATGCAGAAAAAGGACCATAATAGTGATCAACAATTCATTCAGATGCCTGAATTACTATTGTACATAAAATCATGAGCAGAAAATAAACAGAAAACAATACATTATATTAACTGCCTCGATGGTAAAAAAATATAATTTGGGGGTTAACTAATATTATTAAATAATGTCAGGTTAATTTAAATTATGATAGCTTACCCTTTCTCTGCTGCATCATCCTCATTGTCAGGATTACTTTCATCATCATCACTACCATTATCCACATCAAGAAAATACATCTGACAAAAAAGCATGTTACTGATAAAGCAGGGACAAACTCACAAAAGCCACATAAATTCACATCTAAAGCTTTATAACTGTGCCAAAATTATTTAGTGCAGTAACTATATAAATGAAGCTAACGCTACTCACATCTTCTTCAGCAATAGGTTCTCCAGGAACAGTTAATGGCACTGGTTCAGGGCCCAATTCATCTTTGTAGACTTTTTGCATTTCTTCCGCGACCGCAGAAGCTAACATATCCTGATTTAACAATCAAGCTCTTAAGATTCTTCCTCAAGATTACAGACAAAACAAAGATCACAAATGGCATGGGAACACATAATTTCTCAAGAAACTACCTGATGGCTTTCAAATGCAGGATTAAACGAGCATCCCGGATGATCAACCTCTACTGCTGGAATAATAGAAGACTTTGACACCTGCTAAGCAGGCATCCATCATATTATCAGCTCAAACATTGAAAGTTCCATGAAGAAAAAATGAAATAAGAAATTCATGATACAAATATCTGTAATGCCATAAACTGTACCTTTTTCTTCTTAACCTTCTTGATGTCCTCACCTGCAAGACAATATCAAAAACCCTATGTGAAAAATCCTATAAAATTTAATAACAAAAAAGCACACCAATACTTCAAATTAATAAAAATATAAGTATAAGGTACCTTGGTCACCCCATATATCAAACGTGCCGGAGGCTAACGTCGAATCATCCTGATATGGATCATTAGAGATAAGAAATGTCAATTAAACAGATTTGAAATAAGGTTTAAGTTGAAAAGGGGACAAGAAGTAACCACCCAATTTTATCCAGACGTGATCCTAGCTGAGCAAATAATTCAAAGTTTCAAACATGATCCAATAATACTAGAACTTTAGCCAATCCTACTAGTATTTCAGCCTTACAGCATAATGAACAACTTACTAACCTTATGAACATCTTGATTGGCCTCTAAACTTATAGAGACCGGTTTACGGTTCTTAGAGCCCTTCTTCAGAAACGAAGACGGCACTGGCTTAACAAATTGGTTCTTCTGTAGCACACTATCAACACGGAGCACTCTTTCTCTATGTTTTTCAATCTTTCTCTTCACAGCAAGATCTATGCACATGAAATTATATATTTTCAAGCCAAATACAGATATATCCTAATCCAATAACCAATAGAAAACCCAACTCATTCTGGTAGAATAAATTGGCATTTTGGAAATAGTGTTTTTTCCACACCAAAAAATTAGCAGATACTAGAAACACAAATAAATTACCATTAGCCCATCTTTCAAATAAACTTAAAATCAAAACTTTTTCTCATGGCAGCCCCCATACAATAAAAATCAGCATCTGAGCATCTCCCATTATTTTCTTTGCATATTTTACACTTCAATCACTACCCTACCCACATCAAAATTTGCGATGAAAACACATACTTCTCACATAGATAATTATAATTAGCCCATCTTCCAAATAAATTGAAAATAAAAACTTTTTATCATGGCAACACTTCAATCACTACCTACCCACATCAAAATTAGTGATGAAAAACACACTTCTCACATAGAAGCCAGTAATTACGAAAAAAATGCATATACCCAGATGAAAGAAAGATCAAATGGTACCTTTGGACTTGTCTTCGTAAAAGAGGGTGTCACTGGCAACAGCTTCAAGGGAGCCTCCAGAGAGAGCATCCTTAGTTGATTTCTCAAAGAAATCTTCTATGTCTTCAGTGCTTATGTTAGCTCTCCATGCCTTCTTACCCTTCCTTGAACCCTTTGCTTTCTTCCCCATTATTCTCTCACAGACTATGCTTGAAGGTTCAAGGGTTTTCACGTTCAGTGTTGGATTTCACAGAACAGGGTTTGCAGAAGAGGCAGCGACAACGTGCGGCGAGAGCGAAATAGAACACGTTTGTCTACTGAAGGACCTCGTATTGGGCCACGTTATATTGGGCCTCATATATTGATTTGTGGATCATTGACAAAAAAAATGGAAAGAAACCGGATCGGTCCGGTTTAAAAAATTAAGAAAAAAATTCAGCTAAAAGATATATAAAAACTTCAATTAATCCTCAATTTGATAAAAAAGAAGGATTGTGAGACTGATCCAAATATGGAGATTGAAATAAGCTTCGAGTGCGGTTTGTGATCTCAAATATTAGTTTTGGTATTTGCTTTAGAGTTTAATTTCTATGCACTGACCGTCAACCAATCAGATTTTGAGGATGTGAGAAAATCTCTTTTTTTATTTAATTTTATTAATTGCTGTAGCACATCCTTGAAATCTGATTGATTGACGGTGTAAAAAAACTTTACACCGTCAGTCCATCATCATTTTTCTCTTTGCTTTATTCTTGGCTATGAGGAGATAATTTTGTAACGGTCGCTACTCTATGCAAATGGAGCGGATCTAATTGTTACGGATACTAGGGTTTGTTTTTTGGGCTTTGTTTCACATGGACTACACATTGATAAAACTGTGAAGTTACATTTTTTTTTTTTGAAATGATGAAGTTACATTACTAGAATAGAAATAGGCTTGAAAATTAATATATTATAATATTATTTGGTAACGCTCATTTATAAAGAAAAGTTTAAAAAAAAAAACAAAGTAAGAAAAGTTACTAATATATAATATACTTATAAAACAATCGAATATACTATTTAGACTTTGGAAATTTCGTGGTAACATTAACATTTATAATATAGTTTTAATTGGTGATATGAAAATTTTAACATTATTCAATAGTGATTGAACCTTTGACTCACTGGTTGGACCAGTGACTCATTGACTCAGTGCCTTGACCGAGTCGATGACCGATTCGAGTTAATAACACTGATCGGGATAACACAACTGGTAGATGATTTGACTTGTTAAGCATCTAGGCCAGAGCTTGATCATTGAGCGATGCATTATGAAGAATGATTTTATTGGGAGAAACTACCCTTTTAATGTAATCTCAAAGTTTTGAGAGGATTAGTTTCATTACTCATTCGTGTTCTCTTGTTCGATGAAGTTGGACTTGGGCCCATTCAACATATTGTGAAGCCCGCTTTATACCAAATTCCTCTTGTTGGACTGCATATTGGACTCTACTAGTTTGAGATATTTTCTATATAAGTTGTTCCAAATTTTAAAGAATAAATTGGTTTTGACAAATAAAAGTAATAACTAGGTTGTTGAGGAGGAAATGGGAAATGCAAGGGAGATCATGAGAGAGGAAATGAACATTTTATATGATATTTTGCTTATATTAATTGAGGGTAAATTTAAATTACCCCACTCACTTAATATATAAAAAAGTGTTGTATTGGAGTAATATTTATTGTGGTTCATTTAATAAAAAATGCATTAGTTCGGTACCCCTGAAAATGAGAGAATTTAATTAGTACCCTACAATTTACTATTTAGATAATTAAGGACTAAGTTGCAAATTTATAAAATTTATTGCAAATAAAATCATGGCAAATCAAAACAAAGGTTATGGAACCCTTTTATCTTAAAAGAGTACTAAAGAAATTTCGTAAGAGAAATTAAGTGAAAATAAAAAACAACCACCATCTTAAACAAATTTTCGTTTCACCAAATTGAAATTCTCTGCAAATTCTTCATATTGAATTCTTGTTCGATTCATCGTTTGGTGATTGTCACCAGTTGATTTCTCTTGATCAGGGGACTGCGTCCTCCTCGCTTGTTTTCACGCCTGTGTAGCGTGTTCCGGGGCCTCGCCCCTCCATATAACCAAAAAAAAATAGAGCAAATAAATTAAATTGTAAGACACTTTTATCTTTTAATAGAGAAAAATACAATTTAGAAACAAAAGAAATTAAATTTTAAAAATAATATAATTTGATTATTCTCAAAAATTGAAAATAGTTTAATTCATCCATTTTTTAGCCACATATGACTGAGAGAGTTAAACGACTTCCTAGCAAGATAGTCTGCCTCAGCATTGCATTGGCGTTTTACATGGACAAGCCTACAAGAGTTAAAACTAGATTCCAAGCTCAAACAATCGTGCACACTTGATGATAGGTAAGAAGGGTTATCCACCCTTGCCTTCCAAGCGTGGTATAGAAGCACACAATCTATTTCAAACAAAATAGTTCTGAATCCAAGCTCCTGAGCTACCCCATGGCACATCGGTAACACAATAACTCCGCAAGCAATGGAGAAGTGTCAGCCCTCATCACCTCTGTTGCCACCGCTAGAACTTGTCCCCTGGAATTCCTCACGACCATGCCAAAACCATAACCCTGCAATTGTCTAACGGAGGCATCAAAGTTAATTTTGATCGTCCCAGCTGGGGGTTTGCACCACCCCACTGGTTGTGCTTGAGCTTGCTCATCCTCACCAGGTGCCGCGAGCAACACCACCGCATCGAAGCCATCCGGCCCATGCTTGTCCTCACACATAAACAAATTGTGATAGGCTTCCACAATCACCAACGGAACTGGAAGGAGAGCAACCTAAAATACTTGCTTGTTCCTCCTGTTCCAAATGGACCATGCCATCGAGAAAATAACGTTCAGAACCTTATCTTCACCCACCTGCAACCAAGAAGAGATCCATTCGTGGAAGGGGATTGACATCTCAAGCACACGAATGCTTAGCGGACAAGAGAACCACACAACCCGAGCCAAAGGGCATGTAAGGAGCAAATGGGATACCGTTGCTAGCTCCTCAAGACACATAGGGAAAAGACTCTCCACCGCCACACCTCTACAGACTAAATTCGTCCTTACTGGAAGCGTCTCATCGCAAGCTCGCGAGACAAATTTTTTGCATTTAGGGAGAGCATGGGCTGCCCATATACCTTACCAGTTTACCACTATCCCAGACGAAGACGAAGGCAGGGACCTCGCCGCTGCATCAATCCCCGACTTGACAGAAAACACGCCATCCGCAGTATGAGGCCACATCAACATATCACGAGGTCTTCTGACTGAGAGAGGGATATTGAGAACATGTGAAGCTACACCAGGTGGGAAAACCGTGAAAATCTTGCCTCTATTCCAAGTACCATCCAAGTTCATGAGCTCTACAACCATCGTTAGTTGGGAGTTCCCAAGCCTGTCCTTGTGAGCGGTAAGATCATCAACCCCTTGCACCCATCTATCCTCCCAAAGACGAATGCTCTCTCCATTTCCCACATGCTAGCAGTAAGCACTATCGAAGGCGTTACAAGCTTGGAGAATACTCCGCCATGCAAAGCTTGGTCTAAACCCAAGAGTCGCTGCCCGTAAGCTAGAAATCTGAAAGTAACACACCTTGAAGAGTCGAGAGGCTAGACTAGACTCAACAGTTGTTAGACCCCACCACTGCTTACCTAGAAGCGTCAGGTTGAAAGCTCTCAAGACACGGAACTCCAACCCCATCCTTCTTGGGTTTTGCCAACTTGTCCCACCGCACCCAATGAACTTTCCTAGTAGTTACATCGCCACCTAAAAAAAACCTAATCATCAATATTTCAATTTGAGTGCACAAGGAATCAGGGAGGAGGGAATATCCCATAATATACGAAGGAATTGCTTGAGCCAATGCCTTGATGAGAACTTCTCTACCTGCCTTAGAAAGTGTCTTCTCTTTCCATCCTTTAAACTTCTTCCATACACAATCCTTTATAAAATTGAAAAATTGTCCATTAATCATATTACTCCCTCCGTTCCTAATCTTTTGTTGTTTTAACTTTTGGCCTAAATTCCAAAACTTTTGTTGTTTTATAAATCCAATGCATTTTTTCTCAATTTATTTCATATATACCCTCATTTAATACTATACCTCTCACCTACCACCTCTTATTTTCACCAATCAAAATCATAACAAATTTCTTAACCAATAACTATTATTCTCTCTCTTCACTATAAGAGAACATTAAATAGGGGTGTTTATGTCAACAAATATATCAATGATTGCACTCTTAAACAATGTGCATAACCTTAAACAACAAAAGATCAGGAAGGGAGGGAGTATCTTTGATAAATTCTAGCATTAATGTTGCCTCTCTGTTTGCTTGCTTGTCCATGAGCAACAAGCACTCGTCACTCAACTTTATGATTTTAATAAATTTTGTTTCCATTGTCACACACTCACACATTGGCATGTGAATGTACTTTTCCAAAGTGCAACTCACGTGACCTTTTCTATCTCGATCTCAACTCAACTCAAGTAACCAAAATCCTAAAATATTACGTAGTACAAGAACAAAATATTTAGCGACAAAGGAATTAATTATGAAAATAAATAATATATCTAAAAGAACATTAAACTCAAGAACATGCACACACATGATTAGTAAAAATAGACAAATATCGGCATACATGGATTTAAACACTTCTTTATTTACCGTATGTGTCTTTTAGCAATCAGAAATGTGTGAATCTGTCATGAGTTTCATTTTCATATGTAGAGACAAGCATTGCAGATTCAAATTTTTAAATAATTTGGAATGTCACGAGAAACTTTTCTGAATTGAGCAATATAATTATTTCTCCATATAATTGGACCCTAAAAAATGTTTCTGTTTTTGGTTTTATTGTGGCCTCATTTGGTCACAAGATCAATATCACACAAATGGACACCAAAACGCGTACAGGTAAGCAACATATACAATATTGATATTACTTGTATTCTTCATATCACCAATTAATTTTATATAATTTACGAAATTACATAGACACTTCAATCTATTTAATTAATAATAAAATTAAATCAGCATGATATTGATAATCATATTATATATATAAAACCAGAAAGGTAATACAAGTGATGAATGTGCATTTTATTTAAGAAATTTCGCCTAGGTTTTTGCCCTGGGTTCGATCTCACATGAGATAAAAAATAATACATTTGTTGTCAGGGACATCACTACCGTATCCCGAGCCAGATTAGTCACATGGTGTCCCTTTCCCAATAGAGACCGGTGGCCAAAGGAATAAAAAATTTATATATATAAAAAACCATTTCACCGTACATATCACATTTCATCGATTGTGGAAACATGCGTAAACAAAAACAATCAAATCCTGAATAGGATATTATCACCCTCCAACTTTATTGCAACTAATCACTTCTCCAAAGCCTTCAAGGACAACGTCACACAAATAAATTTTATTTTCTTTAACACAAGGGAGACGTGCTTATGAAGTAAGGGCACACAAATAAATTTATTCATTTTAACACGAGGGAGGGCCAATGTTTTATTTTCTTTCATTTGTAATTTTTTTTATTTGAAAAGAGTATTAGAGAAGAGAGAAAATGACTAGAGATGAAATTGAGAGAAATAAAGTAATTTTATAGGTCGTTAACATAATAGTAAGATAAGAGAAAAATATATATTCTTTTGTTTTAAAACATTAATGGCAATAAAAAATCATTTTTTAATCATTTAAAACCCAACAAATAAAGTGATATATTAAAAAAACACAAATCACCGTCCATTCTCTTTATTTAAGGAAAACCTTAAAAAGGCGATGGATCTACCTGCACCCTCCTGACTCCTCCCTCTCTTTCTTCTCGGCCGTCACACAAACACAAGTGTGTTCATCTTCCCTCTCGATTAACTTTCTTCCTTTCCTCTTAAACTTGCCACTACCAAAAGTAGTGTAAAAAAAAAAAACTAATTAAGTTGAATATGATTTTCAATAGATGGATTCTTTTATGATCATTATCATTAAGTTATTCACCTAAACAACAACATTGATATTTTTTCCATTATTAAATAACGTTTATTATTAACCTTAAAGGGTTGATCTAGTATGACAGAGTCACGTATCTGATAGATTTTAAGTTCGAACTCCCACTCATATCTCTGTGAGGTGAATGTAATTCTACCATATGTATACTCGTAGAAACATGAACATAGGCGGCTTGGGTTGTAACACTAAACCCTCACCCTAAATTTTGTGTATAAATTAATATATATATATATATTAAAAGAATTAATTTAACTATTTATAATTAAATTTAAAGTTATGATATTCATATCATTCTCATATAAGATCATTATGATTTATGTATCCCCTAGTGTTAGACATTTAAAATCAATCATGTATATATTTTAATGAAAAAATGATGGCATGAATGATGAATGCAATTATTGATTTTTTTACACGCCAAATAAATTTTAGTAAAAGACTTATGGTACGAGTATTACCAAAGCTAAATACGTAAAACATATATACAACAGTACAAGAAACCTACTCAATTATTGATTACGGAACCAAAGCCAACAAATATGATTTTGATTGAAATGATGCCACCCAATAATTAAGTATATATAGTATTTTTTTTATGCTTTTGGAATAAACTTAATTATAGCAGGCTCTCTGTATGGAGACAAACAAACTTACCTGTATAATTTTGTATTTTGTGCCAAATTTTTACGATACCTTTAAATCAAATCAAATATATATATGCCAATTATCAATGGCCTAGTCACACTCAACTAAGTGTTATTCGTTATTGGCAATTTTTTAGAAGATTGCTGTATTTAAGTGTTTGAGAGATCTCATATAACTTGTAAATCACTTATAAGCTAATTTGAATTTATTTTTATTAATTATTTTGATTAGCTTAGGAATAATATATAGTTATTCTTATTTACAACATGTTTATAAAAATAAATATTATCCACAACATATATATTTTCAATTTATTTCAATAAATTTCTTAAATTAGCCCATAAATAAATGTTCATTGTCCTAAGCTGATAAGCTATTTATCGAAACACACTTAGACAAATTAATGGTAGAAATAAGTGGGAAGAAAGATAACATAGGTTAGAACAGAGAAAAAAATAAAAAAAATTGGAAAAAAGAGAATTCTGCACTATTACTTAGAACAGAGAATCCTTTTTTTAGATACAAATTGTGTTTTGTATTATTCTAACATTTTTCAAAAACAAATGAGTAAAATACACTTACCCCCCTCAAGGTTTGCTAGAAAAACACTCCACCCCATTCTTATTCAAAATCTACACTCCACCCCACTCATTTTATCATGTTAGCTCCATCCAAAAGATGTCAACGGAATATTCTATTCAAATCAAAATTACTTAGTGTAAACTTATTTTTCCATTTCATTTTTTTTGGTTATTTATTATTATTATTATTTTCAAAAAAACATCTCGTTCAAATAAAAATCGTTTAAGGTCAGTTCCATTTAAAAAAAGTTTGTTTCAACAAAAAAGAATATAACATCACAATTACTAGTAATACCCGGTTTATAAAGAATTTTTATAAATAGTGAAGTATATAAAAATATTTTGAAATTAATTTCATACTAATTAAAAATTCACCAAATAAATACTAAGTAAATTTCTTTTGCCTAGGTTTATAAAAAAATGTTGCTTATGAATTCATTGAGTAATGTCTAGATATTATTAGAAAGTGACGTTTTTTTCTGAAAAAAAATAACCAGAAAAAAATGAAATGGAAAAATAAGTTTACATTAAATAATTTTGATTTGAATGGAATATTCCGTTAGCATCTTTTTGGATGGAGTTAACCTAATAAAATGAGTGGGGTGGAGTGTATATTTTGAATAAGAATGGGGTGGAGTGTTTTTCTAGCAAACCTTGAGGGGGGTAAGTGTATTTTACTCAAAACAAATCAATTATATGAAAGAAGGAGTATGCATGGTCCATATGTAAGGCTCCCAGAAATGATTATGCTGGAGGTTGTGGAGGGAGGCACAGGGGAAAAACTAGATGAGCACTAATGGAATCTAAAGAGAGTAGTCTAGTAGGAGAGTTCAGAATACTTTTATGGAAGGCAAGAGACAAGGTAGTAGCAGAAATGTGTATGGAGGAGATTGTTTTGTTGTGATGATTAATGGGGGGCGCATGTGAATAGAGGTGGGTACATGATTTGTCCTTGTGGAATGGTGACAGTACTGGAATATGCAGTACCAACAAGAACCAACATCTCGAAACTCATATCATATCATATGATCCGGGTCATGTTGTTGTATGTATATGCATCTGAATCTATACATATCCTATATGGACTAGACACAACTTATCTCTCGGTATATGCTAGCTTGTTACGTAAACAATGTGATATATTGACTGTAATATTGTTATATGTTGCTTAATTAATTTGATAAGTCTGTGTTTGGCAGCTTGTTAGTGCAGTTTCCTTCCCTCCTTTCATTTGCATTCCTGCCAACAACATTGAGAGTTAGGAAAGTCTTTTGTTTTTTAACAGAAAGCTAGAAATCATTACAATTTGTACTCTACAAGTATCCTCCACCGAAATAATTTTGTCTGAATCTAGAATATTCATATTTTGGAGTCTTAGTAGGTATTTTCCTCACATATTTCATAAGTCTCGAATCTAAATTAAAACCTTTATTATTTAGGAGAAATGTATCCTTCAAGAAAAGTAATTTTGTTTCAACCAAGAACATCCAATCACGATGGCCGGCAAACTCTCAGTAGGTTTTTTTTATAAAAAAATTAGACACATATCACCTAAATCAACCACATTTCAATTCTGAATGAAACCATTAAACTTGGAAGCATGCATGATAAAGCCATTCAACTTATTTGTGAACTTCAAAGTTTGAAAAACAAAGTAATATATTTTATAAAAGAAAAATGAATTTATGAAGCACTCAATATAGAAGGTGAACCATATATAAGTAAATACAAAGTCTACAGAAACCATTACATGAAAGGTGAACAACCTTGACAGCAAGCCAACTTGAAAAAAATAAAAATGACAGAGTAACCTCCCCAATTTAACCATAAAACATCTCCAACAATAGCTCGTGAGTATATGAATTCTTCTGCAGAATGGCAAAGATACAACAGTTATACTCAATCCTATGAAAGAAGTAATTTGAAACCCCCGGCTGGCCCCTTTCAATAACAACAAGAATAGTAACAGCAATGGAATTAAAGTAGCAGCCCCCCATGGTCAACCTCATCTGTACGTTGTCCTGAAAATAAATTAAACCTAGCAAGATTGTCATACCAAAAAGATAAGCAGCCAGGAATTAACTTTAACACATATTTATCCAATACCACGTTCTAAATTGAATTTGATCAATAATATTATTTACAAGCACGGTGATATGCTTAGAAGAAAAGTCTAAATTGCTAATACTTTGGCCCTGTTTAGTTGTATGGTGAACATGTTCACTTCCTTCTCTTGACCCTCTTTTATTCACTTACTTGGGCCCTTGAGCATTGAGCCCAAATACTCATCATTTTGACCTATAGTTATATGTTGTCATTTTCTTGTTTTTGGCACGCGAAATGGAGCGTTTGTCGGTGTATGTCACTCTTTCATACAATTATACCTACTATCTCTCCACCAATCATAGGAATCTATGCTCCACATTGCTCCCAATTTCTTGTGTTGTCAAAGATTTATTTCCATTTTATATATGTATAATTCTTCATTATTATCTCTTGTGAGTCGTGACTGTTATTGGAGCTGTTGTATTTAACTGACTACTTACTTGGTAAACAAGTAGGCTTAACCATAGTTAGATTAGTTAACTAAAGTCTGTTAGTTGCAGGTTAGAAGTTAGATGTAGGTGAGTTAGTTAACCTTTCTCTAGTTAGCTTGATGTATATAATGTAATTCATCAGAGTATTGAATTCAATGAAATCATTTCAATCATTTCCAATACTACCAACATGGTATCAAGAGCGAATTTTGCTTCCGCGTTCTCTCTGATAGATTTTCTCACCTTACTCTCCATTTTCCCGAGAAAATCCCAAATTTCTGTTATACTTTCTCGGTGACGGTTATATTTTCTCACCGTTTCTCGGCTACTTTCTCAGCTTCCTTCGTTCTTCCCTCTCCTTCTCGGAATTCTTCTCTGCTTTCTTCGCAGATTCTCAGATTCTTTGTTTCGAAGCTTCTACTTGTTCATCCATAGCGATGAGGTCACCGATTACGCGTGCGAATTTGGTTGATTCCACGCATGAGTACTACATTCATCCGAATGAGAATCCTTCTCTTGTTCTTGTTTCTCCAATTCTCGATGGTAGCAATTACCATGGCTGGGCTCGTGTAATGGCGATGTCGTTGCAGATGAAAAACAAATTCGGATTTGCAGATGGATCGATTGCGAAACTTGCTGATGATGATCCTATGCTATCGGCCTGGAAACGCTGAAATAATCTTGTTCTCTCCTGGATCAATCATTCTGTTACTCCAGAGATCGCAACTAGCATCATTTGGATCGATACTGCTTCAGCAACTTGGCAAGATCTCAAGGATAGGTTTTCTCAAGGAGACTCAGTAAGAATTTCTCATCTTCATCATGAACTATATTTTCTAAATCAAGCAGATCTTTCGATTACTGCATATTATACTAAGATGAAGATACTATGGGATGAATTGTGCAACTATCGCCCGATTCCTGTTTGTGTTTCTCCACTTGCATGTTGTTGTGAAGCAGTAAAGGTTTTCAAACAATATCCTGAGAATGATTGTGTGTTGTGCTTCCTTCGTGGATTGAATGACAATTATGCTGCTGCTAGATCTCAGATCTTGTTGATGGAACCATTACCTACATTACCAAAGATCTTTTCTATGATGATACAGCAAGAAAGGCATTTAGGTATTGGTGTTCTTCCTGAACCAGCATCAATGGCAGTTCAATCTTCACATGCGCAAGGCTCCCATTCTCAGCATTCTACTTACAACAAGGGAAAGACAAGTTCTAAGTACAATTCTCACAAATCAAATGGACAAAGGCAATGTACTCACTGTGGCCGATTGAACCACACTGTTGAAACATGCTTTCTCAAGCATGGTTATCCACCTGGTATTCCAAATGGATATAAGCCAAAGAAGGCCTATGCTGCAGTTGCAAGAAATGATTCTCATTCTTCTCCTAATCAAGATGATCCACCATCCTCTAGTCTTGAACTGAAAACTGAGCAATTTCAAAGTCTCCTAGCACTGCTTCCTGCATCTAAACCCACTGCAGTTTCACATCCTATCTCTAAGGCAGCTGCAGTTTCTACCAATCTTGTGAGCAGCCACAATGTTATCTCAAATAACATAGGTCACACTTCTTTTCAATGGATCTTGGACTCAGGTGCCACTGATCACATTGTTTCTTCATTATCCTTTTTCTCTTCTTACTATGCTATCAAACCAGTGCCAGTTTCACTTCCTAATGGAGCACATGCTATTGCCAATCATTTGGGAACTGTATATCTTTCTTCCACTTTAACCTTACACAATGTTCTTTACATCCCTGGATTTTCAGTTAACCTTGTTTCTATTCATAAATTGACCAAAGTCCTGAACTATAGATTGACTTTCACATTCTACTTTTCTCCAAATTCCTTCTCTTCCTTCTGCATTGAGTGATACTGCCAGTGATCTCACACCACCACATCCCACACCACCATTGCCTGATACTCATGCAGTAGTTGCTCCTTCCTCTTCTCAACCATTATCACAGCAACCACAGGATCCTCAGCACCCTCCCTTAAGGCATTCCTCTAGACACACCCGCAAACCAACTTATCTTCAGGATTACCATTGTAATGTAGCTCATACTTCTTCTACAGTGGAACCATCATCTGGTATCTCTTACCCTCTTTTTAATTTTCTCTCATATGACTCTTTATCCTCTTCACATAAATCCTATGTTTTAGCTGTTTCACAAGTTGTAGAACCAACCACCTATGCTCAAGCAGTAAAGCATGAGTGTTGGAGGACTGCAATGGATCTTGAAATTGCAGCTCTTGAAGGAACACAAACTTGGTATTTGACAGACCTACCCCCAGGGAAACATCTCATTGGCTGCAAATGGGTGTATCGGGTAAAAAGACATGCTGATGGGAGTATTGAGCGGTACAAAGCTCGTTTAGTAGCAAAGGGTTACACACAACAACATGGCCTTGATTATTTCGAGACTTTCTCTCCCGTTGTCAAAATGACAACAGTTAGATTATTCTTGGCTATGGCTGCTTCCCTCAACTGGCATTTGCAACAACTCGATGTTAGCAATGCGTTTCTGCATGGTCACTTAGATGAGGAGGTCTACATGTCATTACCACAAGGTTACAAGGCAGGGAAGCCAGGTCAAGTTTGCAGGTAAACCAAATCTCTCTATGGTTTGAAACAGGCCAGTAGACAGTGGAATTCAAAACTCACATCTTCCTTGGTTAACCTTGGCTACACTCAATCCAAATCTGACTATTCCTTGTTTGTCAAGCATTCAGCCAGCCATATCACAGTTTTATTAGTGTATGTTGATGACATAGTTCTAGCTGAGGATGATCTTGAAGAGATTCAACATGTCAAAACAGTTCTGGACCACCAATTTAAAATCAAGGACTTAGGTGCATTAAAGTTCTTCCTTGGTTTTGAGGTTGCACGTTCTAAAGAGGGTTTGGTTCTGTCTCAACGAAAATATGCTTTAGAACTGATTGATGATGCAGGACTTTTGGCTTGTGCACCAGTTACTACACCAATGGTCCCTGGCACCAAATTTTCAGCAAGTTCAGGACAGCCTTATACTAATGTTCATTCCTATCGCAGGCTGTTAGGTCGCTTGCTATATCTCACAAATACTAGGCCTGACCTTTGCTTTGCAGTCAGTACATTGAGTCAGTTCCTTGCTAGTCCACAGAAAGACCATTATGATGTTGCACTTCGTATTCTTCGATACCTCAAACTGCATCCTGGGCAAGGATTATTTTTCTCATCCACATCAGCCCCTACTCTCACAGCGTTTTGTGATTCAGATTGGTCATCCTGTATTGATACTCGACGCTCAATCACAGGCTTCAATATTTTCTACGGCTCTTCTTTGATCAGTTGGAAGTCTAAGAAGCAGAGTACCATATCACGATCTTCCTCTGAGGCAGAATACAGGGCCATTACCTCGACTACATGTGAACTTCAGTGGCTTATCTATCTTTTGAAAGATTTGCATCATCCCATGCTTGCTCCTGTGGCTATATATTGTGATAATCTTTCAGCCATTCATATTGCACGAAATCCTACATTTCATGAGCGTACCAAGCACATAGAAATAGATTGCCACTTGGTTCGAGATAAAATTCAGCAAAGCATCATAAAGCTCATGCCCATTCCTACCTCAGCTCAACTTGCTGATCTGCACACTAAAGCTCTCCATCCTACTCAATTTAATAATCTTTTGTCCAAACTGAGTGTTAGAGATTTATACGCCTCAGTTTGAGGGGGAGTATTGGAGCTGTTGTATTTAACTGACTACTTACTTGGTAAACAAGTAGGCTTAACCATAGTTAGATTAGTTAACTAAAGTCTGTTAGTTGCAGGTTAGAAGTTAGATGTAGGTGAGTCAGTTAACCTTTCTCTAGTTAGCTTGATGTATATAATGTAATTCATCAGAGTATTGAATTCAATGAAATCATTTCAATCATTTCCAATACTAGCAACAACTGTTGGTTATCCAAAGAAATCTCATCACGGGACCCTGCATGAGGTTCAAGCTGGTCAGATGACCTACTCCAGGCCGCTTCCCTTATTCCAACTAGGTACGCAGTATGCTGTCCTAGTACATAATACTAGCCTTGATTGTATTCCCTGTTTGAACTCGACCTACCATAATTGTGGGGTATGCTTAGGGTCTGACTTGGTGGGAGGGCAAACAACCTCCCAAGTTCAGAGTTTAGAAGCAAATAAACTTGAATGTTTTTAGGAATTAGTGGCCTATTGAAAACTAATCAACTCAAATAGAGCATGCTTTTTAGTCCTCTTCCTAATCAACCATCTCCTCTGAAGAATGTTCTCTAAAGCCTTCATAAACACTCTCTTTCCCAACACATTGACAGCCAGAGTATATCTCCACGGTTTGGATCATTCATCATATTCTTCCTCACAAATAGCGGTACTTGAACATAGGTCAAAGCACGATTCTCCCAAGATCTCCTCCTAGTCATTGTACCAACAATTTTTTTGGAAGGTTATCAAACATCGAGAAACTATTTCCATATTCATCCCCTATGTTCCGGGAATGGACATTCAAGAGAGGTATAGTACCCAGAGGTAGAGGGATTGTGCTAAGAGAGAATCAGAATGAGAGAGAGTGTGCTGAATTTCGAGTGTTATTTCATCCAATGAGCCAAAAGTCCCCTACACTTGATAACTACCTCCTATTTATAGAGCTTGGGTACTACCTATTGGGCCAATTGGGCCTCCGAGGTCAAGGCCCATCTGAAGGCCAGAGCCCCGCCTCAGGGCGGGATACATGCTGGGCGTTGCCCCTCTAGGGGCTCGCCCAGTCCACTAGTCCACAAGACACCGAGCTCGAGGTACGAGAGCTAAGGGTGTCTTTTAAATGCTTTTACATATGTCTTACAGTACACCAGAATCTGCACTGCCAACATGGCTTGAGAAAAGAGAAGTAAACTATATCGCCAACATGGCGTGAGCAAAAGGAAACTTGCATTTTCAGTTACCCAGTCCACTGACTTGACGAGCAACCCGAGCTGGCAAGTCCACTAGTCCACAAGCGGCGAGAACGATTACTTCGTATTGGCGATAAGTTGGAGCAGGTGTATGATCGTTCGCCGGCGGAAAAGGTGGCAGGCATGGGTCATGTGCTGATCATTCAATCACCGACTGGCGGTAACCCCGGCGAGCGACTGAACTTTGTTGTTGGTGTCACCTGCCAGGCGATGGTGTTTGATCTTTATAATGACGAGGCTTTTCGCGCTTTCCCACAAACAATAACAATTGGGTTTGACAGCCAAAAGATGAAGGGCGAGCGCCCTTGGTCCGCAAGTCCACAAGCTCGAAGCAGGAGAGCGAAGTGTGTCTCCAAACTGTGACCGTCAATCTCTGTCCCCTTGTGATTCCCCTAGCAAGTCGCCCGTTGCCACTTTCCACTTGGTACGGCGTTCCTCGGCTGGCGGTTTCGACCAACGCGCAGGAACTATTCCCAAGTTTCTAGTTGCAATAGCTTCCCCGCCTAGAAGATCACCTAGCCACGCTACTTGGCGGGATCAACAAAGGATGTATAAAGCGTGTAGGTCGCCGACATGGCGCAAATGAAACACAAACCGCCAATAGCGCAAGGAAATACGCAAATACATGAATCTCCGATTGACGCGGGACCTAGAAAGATGGTGTACAAACGCCTACAAGATTAAGGAGTCGTGGTGGCCCGCCTTATATGACGTGACTCGCTGAATAGAAGCTGGCTCGCCTGATGACATGGTCTCCCGCCAATCTCCCCCGCATCCGCCCCTCGTAGCATCTTCATGGATCAAGTTGCTTCCTGGGCGAGCCCCCTAATATGGCGAAGGGACTCAACCAGTCCACAAGACACCGAGCTCGAAGCATGAGAGCACAATGTGTCTTCAAGCTGAAGTCGCCGCCGCATCGTCCCTAGGAGAAGATCCGCCCAGCACGCATGCTCCTTCACTCGCCATAGTCTACAAGTCCACCAGACTCTGTGTCCAAGTCATGAGGAGTAGGAGTGTCCTCACTTGCCGCATCGCCATCACCATCTTGCTTTAGCCTTATAAGAAATTAGTTTGACTTGCTCGCCACTCTCAGCGTAAGGCCGCCACCATTTTGCGGTAGGTCGCTACCCTCATTTTTGGCGGTAGGTCGCAACCCTCTTGCGGTAGGTCGCGACCCTCTTGCGGTAGGTCGCCACCATTTTGCGGTAGGTCGCTACCCTCATTTTTGGCGGTAGGTCGCGACCCTTTAGCGGTAGGTCGCCATCCTCTTGCGGTAGGTCGCGACCCTTAGCGTGAGGTCGCCACCCTTTTGGCGACTTTTGTGTGTCTAAAAACTGAGTCTTACAGGTCGCCACCCTTTGGCATGAGGTCACCACCCTAGCGGTAGGTCGCCACCCTTGGTGTGATCGTCCCATTTCGGGACTCAAAGTGCTTTGGGTTCCAATGGCCAGTTGGATTACCAAAGCGGTGCTCAGTAGAATGGGCAATTTGTACCCCACACATCGCCAATGAATCCGGTGGTTACGTGGGCTTTTCCGGGGCTAATTTAGTTCATCGTGAAACTTGTTTCACTTTGTAACTAAATAGCGCCATCAGGAGCTTGTCCCACCCAATAACAAACCGCTTATGGAAGAGTCTTCCAAGTTTCATAAAACTTTAATGGTGTGCCTCAATTCACCCACTCCTTCTCTTTGATCCGATTTGCTCCTCTCTGTCTGAATCAAAACCAGTGAAGACAATATAACTTCTAATATCAACTTCAAAATAAGAAAATTAGGAAATACAACAACTGAGAAGGGAATCAAATGAAAGATGGAGGAAAAGTTTGAAGGAATTGGAAAATTTGTTGCCAGCGATCTTAACCATAGCAACGCTTTACTCGCCAAACTTCCACGGCCAAAACAAAACGTGCCCGCCAGAATTCCGCCGCCAGAGTAAAACGTGCTTGCCAGATTCCAACGCCAGCGACGTTCTCCCGCCGCCGAACTCCATCGCCAACAACACTTGCTCGCCGCCTAACCTCAAAACGTGCTCGCCAAAGCCAACGCGTGCTCGCCAAAGCAAACGTGCTCGCCAAAGCAAACGTGATCGCTAGAATTCCAACGCCTCATAAAAAAAACGTCTCGGGATTGGCTCTGCTCTTCATGTATTGTGCTCTGGACAGATTCCTCGCCTTCGTTCTTTTCTTCGTCATTACCAATCTGCTCTCCCTCACCTACATGCTTCCTCGATCTGAAGCTTCACCTCTGTTGACGCTCTTCATTGTCGGTCTGAACCGTGTTGCTCCGATCTGCCATCGCTGGATGCGCCTTGAAGAATCTCGATCTGTCATTCTCTCGTGAACGCACCTTGTTCTTTCCCCTCCGCCTTGTCACCGATCTGAAACTCCTCCTTTTATCGCTGCTTGGGCGACGTGTCGCCCTTTTCCAACTTCGCGCGCTTTCTTTTGAAAGCGTCGTCCTCCTCATCAAGAATATAAGTGCTGGCGCGAGCACGCATCTCCTCCATCGAACGCGCCGGCTTACGTGTCAATTTGCTGTTCAACCCTCCCGGTAGCAAACCGTTTTTAAATGCTAAAGCACAAGCTCGAGGCTCCTCGTCCTCAACCTTGACCGCCGCTGCGCTGTACCTTGCCATGTACCCTTTCAGTGATTCTCCTTCTTGCTGGCGAATATTATATAGGTCGTTGATCGTCACCGGCTGATTCTTATTCGCCGAGAATTGCACTAGAAACTTGGATGAGAAGTCTCTGAAATTTGAAATCGATCCGCGCGGCAAAGTTGTGAACCACGCCATCGCCGTCGATTTGAACGTCGATGGAAACATCCTGCACTTCACCGCATCTGACGCCGCAATTATCACCATCTTCGTAAGAATCCAGAACTAACGTTTTCATGTTATCCAGAATCACCACACTCTCGACATCTTCCGAGAACGGACGGAACTCAGCCACGGAATCTGCTTCTCTGCTTCCATCACCTCGCTGCTCGCGGCGGTAGAAATCTAACTGAGCCTGTAGATGCTCATTCCGCTGCTGGATGTTGCCAATGCTGCGCATCAAATGGCGCCATTGCTCCTGCGTCACCGCCGGTTGTTGTTCCGGAGCAGGTGAATTCTCTGGTGAGCGCTCCAGAGATCCCACCTGTGAAGGCGATGGAGGAGGTGGTGGTACAGGAGGTGATGGAGGAGGAGAAGGCGATTGTACTCCTGTCGTTCGTACCGGAGAATCCAGGACCACACGATGAGGCCGCCGAGGCGGCGAAATCCGCTGTCGCATTGGTGAATGATGTTGCCTCCTGCGTCGAGTCTCCATCCAAACCAGAAACGATGCAAACTCGATCGGAAAACCAATCACTAATCACAGAATCAAAATCAGAAAACCAGAGAATTGCCTAATCACAATCAGAGGTAACTTCATGCACAATCAATCCACGTGAATGGGAGTAGAGAGTTTACAGTCCCCACAGACGGCGCCAAATGTTCCGGGAATGGACATTCAAGAGAGGTATAGTACCCAGAGGTAGAGGGATTGTGCTAAGAGAGAATCAGAATGAGAGAGAGTGTGCTGAATTTCGAGTGTTATTTCATCCAATGAGCCAAAAGTCCCCTACACTTGATAACTACCTCCTATTTATAGAGCTTGGGTACTACCTATTGGGCCAATTGGGCCTCCGAGGTCAAGGCCCATCTGAAGGCCAGAGCCCCGCCTCAGGGCGGGATACATGCTGGGCGTTGCCCCTCTAGGGGCTCGCCCAGTCCACCCTATAATTAATATATAAAGCTTATTGATGGGCGTCTAAAATACATGGTTTATACCTTATTTTTTCCCATGATTTTATACCTGATTGTTGCACTTAATATTCAGAACTCATGTGCTTTTAAGTGTATTTGTAAATTGTATATGAAAAAGGGATAAGGAATGTACAATGCAAATGAGGCAAAAATGACACTTCAAGTGAAGTTTCACTTGCTGACATAGAAGAATGACCGTGCGGGTCAGGGGCCATAACCGTGCTCATCAAATAAAGATCCACAATCGCGAATCCCTAAACTTTCCCATGGGTGAAGTTTTTTAAATTAGGAACTTTTGGTTAATCGCACCTTTGGTTTGTGAGGCCATTGTTGACCTCAAAGTTGGAATCAATGAGGTTCCAAAAGGAAGAAGATCAAGGAAGGAAATGTGATGAGGAAAATTTTCCAAGCCCTAATCTTCTATTTAAAGATTTATCATTAATTGACAAGTTCGACTTACTATCATTAGTTGCAGGGGGAAGGGTAGTTCACTTGGTGAGCTAAGGGAAATCAATGGATTGCAGGGTGAAGGGACATGGTTCAACTCCTGGCGATGAAACTAATTTACTAACAATTAACAACTAATATTTGACCATAAAAATAAGAGCCAGACGGATTCATAAAATTTTGTAAACTGAGAGTCCGAACAAAAAGAAGTCAGTAATCCTTAGATAATTAGGAAAAACAACAAGTATCTAACTCAATAAAGCAAAATTCTAAGTGGATTTTGCTCGACAATATTTGTGAAACTTGACATGTCGTGTTTTACAGCTTTGATTTGTAGCCAGGGGTTTATAAGTATTGCTGAAAGCCTGAACCCTTTGACAAATAGGAAGCTGAGCTCAACACATCTAACATGACAGTTTCAAACATTTACACAATCTCCCTAGTAATGGACGGTAAATACATTTGCTGGAACTGCATGGGACCAACAGTACAGCTAGCAAGTGTGTTAGTCATATATAACATGTACATACAAAAGATCAATCGACCAAAACAACAAACAGCATGTACAATTAATAGAAAGATATATAAAATCATAATTTGATTAATTTCGCTATCAAGCTGGAAAGAAATTAAAATGAAAACACATTGGTGTCTCATACGATGAGATGAGAATTGGGTATGATGGCATGTGTGGAGAGAGAAGGAGAAAGGGGACAAAAAATTCAAGAAAGGATCGAGAGTGGATGAGAGCCTAAAAAACCCCCCGTGAGGAGTGTTTGGAACCATTCCAAATTCACAACTAAACATCTTTTTGTTGCTTCTCCTTCACTTCTTTCGATGGCCAATTTTCACTATATCACGAGTTCATATATGATTCCTCTTCTCCCATTCCCTCCAACTCAAACACATATGCCAGATATTCTATCTTTCCAAATATGTCCCTCTGTTGTACATATCTATTTCCTTAGTTTCAAAAATAAATAACTAGTGGTTCACATTTTCGGATTTGGATTCATGCGATCCCTAATCTCTTACATTCACATATTTACAAAATTTGGATTATAGGATCAACATGAGTCAGCTCACACATTTCACTAAAATTAGACGACAAAGATATCTTATAATTTTTTTTATATCGAAAAGATAAATTGCACCCTTCAGAGATTGATCCATGAACCTCTCCACTCAATCCATATGTCTCATAAATCTTACCACTTAAACTATCATTCGGAGATAATATCTTATGATTTAAGCCGACAACACAAATCCATTTACAGTGTGAATTTAAGGAATATCTCAACTATCCAAATTCCTCATTTTCCACCCTATAATTATATTATAGAAGTGTATATAGACCAACTAATTAGGTATTCACATGATTTAGGCTATGTTTCTTTTTAGGCTAGAGTTACACTTACTTGCTTTGGAGTGACAAATTTATCATTCCAATGGCATAAACATGAATGTATAGGTTTAGAGCTCTGTTTTTGTTAAATGTCTTCAAAACAAAAAATTGCACTTAAATTCATATTTAAAAGGCTCTCTATTAGTAATATTTATACATTTATTTTAAGGGATCAGACTTTTTTGATACCATCTTTAAGAGGCTAAAAGTCAAGAAAATAATAATTTGTACTCCAAAACACTAGCAAGATTACAACATCTTAAAATAAGATAGTTCCATGATGAACATATATGTTCTCATAAATCATATTTTCACCGCTAACATTTAATACATGTTATTTACAATATGCTCTTTACATGTTTAAATTAATTTGTAAAGAAATATTCTTAATTTGTGATCCATATTTTTCTTCATCCACGATAAAGAAAGTGATTAAAATATTCATAACATAATAGCGATTGAAAAAGTTAATATGAATTAAAAGATAATCTTCACTCATATGTACACACTTCAATGCATTTAACTAGCTTGGAGCTAGCTGTCACATAAATGATCAATAATAAGTTAATTCTTGGAAATAAGAAAGAAGGTGCTCAAAATTGGGTAAATGGAAAGGCTCCAAAATACTCCCTCCGGTCCTATTTATAAGCATGAAAGAGAAGAAAAATCTTGGTCATTTTTATAAGTACCAAATAAAAGTTTGAGCTATATTAATTATTTTTTTTCCAATAGTGCCCTTATTAATTCTAACTTGTAGAATGTGTCTCATTAATTATTCTCTCTCTTTCCCACTTTCCAACACGCATAACAAAGGGTAATTTTGGAAGTTTATTTTGATTCAAGACAAATTTAATGCATTTTATCTAGTTTTACTACATTTCTTAAACTATGTGAATTTTTTTTTGTTGCTTATAAATAGGACTGGAGAGAGTATAACAAAAGGGTACTTCCGTAAATTCGACCAAAAATCTACATAGTGTATTTCTCTATGAATAAACTGAGACTGTCATGTGGGGAGAAAACACATGAGATCATATAGATTTGAGAGCTCATATCCCTTCTTTTAAATGACCACAGAACTTTGCAGAGTTGATAGCAAAAGAAAAGCTAGATAGCACCACCAGATAGAGAGAATTGGAGAATGGTCTTATCTAGAGAGCAAAAGAAAGCAGCACTGCATGAGAAGCTACAACTTCTTCGTTCTATCACTAACTCTCATGCTGTAATTCCCTGCAAAATCTTCTTCTATCTTTTCTTTTTCATTGGATATATGACTTTCTCCATCAACTAATATTCTCAAACAAATCACCCAATTCCCACAAAGAATACTCAGTTAGACATATTGTTAATATCCTCCTCTCTACTCCTCCTCTTCCAATTTAATTTGATTCAATTGGGTTATAGGTTCAACTGAGCCATGGAATAATCATGGCTCTTCCTTATACTTCTTTTGTATTATTATTTTTAATATCATTGGCATGCACCCCCATAATTTTCTTCTTCCTTATTGACCAAATCCAGCATGTTCATTCTTTCTGGATCTTCCAATTTCCTTTGGGTTGAAAAATTAATCAAGGTCCTACTCAACTCGAACATCTCGAACATGATTGTCTCGCTCACTCATTAAGGCTGAAGTTTGTTTAATTATGATGATTATTAATCATAGTTATTAGTATTATATTTTAACATTTATATTTGTGACTAATATATCTCCTTAATTTAATGATATTTGTCTTGTTAACCAACCTATATAGCCTCATCCTATCAAATATGGAGAATATTTGAGATGGTAGGTAAATTATGTAATGATTCTTCTGATTTTATGCATGATTGATGACAGCTAAACAAAACCTCGATCATTGTCGATGCATCAAAGTATATTGAAAAGCTAAAGCAAAAAGTTGAAAGGCTGAATCAAGAAATAGCCGATGATGAAGCATCAAATGTTCATAATCCCTTGCCCATGGTATTTTTCTTTCTTTCTTATTGAGATCATTTAACAGCTAGCTAGCTCCTCTTTATTTCTTCGAATAATTTTTTTAGTAGAGTTTGCATTAAAATTTTGTGGATGGAATTGTGTGCAGGTTTCAGTAGAAACCCTAGAAAGAGGATTTCTTATAAATGTTTTTTCATCAAAATGCTGCCAAGGTCTACTTGTTTCAATTCTGGAGGCCTTTGAAGAGATGAGACTTACTGTGCTTGAAGCTAGGGTTTCTTGTTCAGACACTTTTCGATTTCAAGCAGTTGGAGGAGAAGTAAGATATATACATATAGTAACGAAAATTTATTGCAAAATTGCTTGTTAGTTCAATATATGTGTGTGTCATTGATCTCACTTTTTCCTTACCAATACTTTTGGAATATGTCACATGTTTTGTCCTATTATCACTATGTTCCTCATGGTGGAAAAAAGTTACTAAGTTGAAAGGTTGTAGAAGTTATTACGTGAAAGATCATGATATATATACTTATAGGGGTGCAGACATTCAACAAACATTCATAGAGAGAAATGAAGAGAAGAGAGAAAAATAATGAATATAACATATGATAGAGAAGAAATGAATTGAGAATATAAAGTGTCATAAGTGTCTGTACTATTTGTACGTGTAGAGATCATTATTGTTTAATATAAGTACTATGGTGGAATTACATGCGAATTTTTTTATAAGCAGAAAATACTATGTGCAATAGTGGAGCAATTTATGTTAAATAGCTTAAATTAAGGTTACTCTAGCTCTTGTATAATTAATAGAGGACCACAACCCTGTAGGAGTGAAAACAATAGAACCCTCATCATGCGTATATGCAGTGTTAACTTAACCCTATCAATTATAAAAGATTATCATGTGGTGTAATCTTTCAGTGTTTCTCAAATGCATTTTTGTTTACTATATGTAAATTCAAGCATAACATTGACAGCTAAATATTAATTTAACTTTTTGGTAGAATGAAGACCAAGGTGAGACTATTAATGCACAAGCTGTGGAACTTGCGGTGGGGCAAGCAATAAAGAACTGGAGCGAAAGTGCTGCAGATGATCAAGACTAAATCAGTATTATCTTACGTCTTTCATTTTTTGTCCTTGTTTCCTTCAATATTTTTTTGCTAACCATGGCAATTTGTTGAGTAAGGAATGTAAGGAATCAAGCTTCGTATAAGAAAGCTTCCAAATCTTCTACTTCAGCAACTTTTGATGAAATACCTGCTGTCACTAAAAGAGAAACAAAAAGAACAGGCGTTTAGACTCCTTTTGGTCGAGGCAAACAAACTGAATCCAAGATCAATATGGGGACTAGATTCAGAGTTCTCTTGAATTATTTGGTGAAAATGTTTAAGTATTGTTGTGAGTTTTGTTAACAAAGTGAGTGCGAAGTAGTGAATGTGCAGATAGAGTTGAAAGAAGTAAGAATCTAAGAAAAAGATACAGTAAGAAAGAAGTAAAATTCTAAGAAAAAGATGAAGAAAAAGTAAAATAAAACAAATCAAGGAAAAAGGAAAGTAAATTGCATGAAAAGTGAAGATTAAAAATTGAAGGGGAAAAGGGGGTTTGAAAGGGAAAAGGGGTTGCACAAACATATACTCTTATAGCTTCTGTATCGTTTCTTAGGTGCAGAGGTATAACTTGTAGGATTTTTTCGAGAAATGGATTGCGAACTCTTATTTAGCCTATTAAGTCATACATATAGAGGAAATATTAATTGTCTTCTAACGGCTAGTTTACATTAATTCTAAACGTGCCCTTCAATATGGGCAAATTGAATGAAACTGCTTGCCTTCGTGCATTCAAATACGTAACTTCTTGTATTCTCTTTTAACCGCATGACTACTTTCATCTCCGCTTTGTAGGTTGGTTCTCTGATCCAGAGAGTGTATTTGGGCAACATAATTCCAAATTTCAATAAATTTTCTAGGACAAACTTTGACTCGAAACATAACTTAGGTGGAAGAATGACCCTTTATTAACTTAGTCAAAATTAACTTTTTGATGACCCTGTCACCTTTTTCATAAGAGCCATAAAAGCTTAGGTTTCAAATTCTCTGTTTGACCTTTGGGATTCCAATTTGAATTATACAAAGATTAGGGTCTTGATAAAATTTTGAATTAACATATGTCCCCTGAAATATCGTACTTGGAAGAATTAACACGAAGAAGTATGATATTTTCAGTCGAAAAACTCAACAACACTTTGTCGCTTTTCCTTTGAAACATATCTCAGTTCTGTGAAAATCCAAAGAGCATGTCTTTTGGAGTAACTTCCTTCATAAGCCACGATCACATCAAGTGTCTTTTAAGTTTTAGGAATCCTTTCGGATCTAATGAGCTTAAATGTGGCATTGTTTTATCATTTTCATTATCAAGGAAACCTTTCGAATCTACATTGAATAGAGACGAGTTGTGGTTGATCAATATAAAATGTAATAAGTGAAAGACAAAATTTATAAGATAAATGTATGAGTGAAAAAACTAGAAAAAAATATCATGATTTTTTAAAACAAGAAACATTTTGAAAAAAATGAAGAGAGACATTCATTTGGCAAGAGGTAGTAATATAACGACTTGAGTGTCCCCGAAAGTTAGCTAAAGTGGTAAGAGTTATGGGACATAAGGGTGGGGAGGGGAAGGTCAAGGGTTCGAATCCTGAAAGGGAACTTTGAAAGGATTTTCTAACTTATTAAGAACTAACCACTAACATTTACCTATAAAAAAAAAACTTGAGTGAATTATTATCCAATTAAAATTAGAAATAATTTGGTTTTAATTGTATTTCGTCCCGGCTTCAGTATACAACCCACCTGAGTGTGAAATGGGCTCAATGTGTTAGCCTCTAATATGTGCAAAGTGTTGGCCAATAGGCTATGAGATATTTTGAGATATATTTTGACAAAAAAAAAAGGCTGTGAGATGTGATGCTGTTGATAATTTCATATTATGGGTCAAATGAAAAGGGACAAATCTTTAATGGTATTGTAATTTCAATTTAGGCAGAGAGATGTGAGCACTCATTGTATTGTTTTCCGATGAATAAAAAAAGAGATATGAGCGATGGATGGAGTGGGATGATCTTATGTTGGGCCTTGGGCCCAAATAAAGTGATTTAGATGTAAAAAAAATACCTCACAGGCCTTGTGCTCTTAATGAAACCAATTTCCTTTGACCAAAAAAATAAGTCAGAGCTGCATATGTTTGAGAATAGTAACCTTTGTCCCCAAAAAAAAAGAGAATAGTAACCAGAAGTGTAGAACAGAGTTGTACTAGTGAGAACTGAGAAGAAAGTGCAATATTCAATTTGATTTCCATTTCCCTTTTATATAAAATGGGCTAATACAATTCAATTGCAAGACGATCAACATTTAATTTAATCAATATACACTATAGCTCAGAACAGAACGTCTTCCCCTAGCTAGATAGCAAGAACTAGCTTTTCTTTTTCCCCTCTTGTTCATTTGTTTGATAGATCATAATACTAGAAAAAAGAAAAATCAATATCTTTTCTAGTTATTTTTTCAGAAAGGTGTGAGGAGCTCCCACTCAGCCACCTGAGCCATGCTTGGAGGAGGAAGAGCTGGAGTTTCTTCAATGATGTGTGTATTTGGGTGACGAGCACGTTTCTCATAGTAGTGATAAGCCGCAGCACCAGCCAGCACTCCAAGTGTTAATGCTTGTGCGTGTAACCTGTAAAATCAGCTCGCAAATCAAATCTCAATCGAAACTTTATACTGTTGCTCATAATTAATAATTTTTGAATGAAAGTATTATAATTTTATTGAAACAAGTGGAGTGAAAGATGTACCTAGCATGAATAAGCCTAAGGCTTGGCTTCATTGGAGAGTTTGTACGAGAATGAGCAACAAGTGATGCTCCAATTCCAGAGGCCCATAATCCCCCTGTAATCAAATAATTTTAACATCAATTAGTACTACTTTCATGTTCAAACGTCATTATGTACCATCTTTAAAATTTGTGACATAAATAAATATGAAGACAAAAACTACATATGTACAAAAATTACAACCAAATAAGTAGTAGCAGTAAATTACCAATAGTGATGAGCTTGTTTTTCGAAACCCACGACTGAACTGACTCCATTTTGTTGATTCTTTGCTGGAATTTCTGCTACAATAGTGAAGAATGAAGATGAAGAGCTTGATGAATTGAGTTGAAGGGTTAAGGGATTGAAAGGGTGGGTTTATATGGAAGACGGTGAGGTTGAAAACGTGGGGTAAGTTTCTTTTTGTGGCCCCCGGGTTTGATTTTGATGAGAGTGTGGGTTGTTGGTTGTTTCCCCCCTGTTTTGTTGGAACACAGGAAGAGTTAAACAGGAGGCTATCCACTGGTTTTGTCACAAAATGAAATCAAAGTTTTGCTTTATGACACGTTGCACCTGAACCAAAGCCTTATGGGTTTTGATGATATGCAGCAAAGCAAGTGCTTATAATTTATATATAATATATATATATATAAACTATAGTAAATGCTGATAAACTATAGTAGAACAAATAAGCGATGATATTACCTATATTTTTAGTCATTGAAAAACAACAATAAAAAACACGTTTAATTTTTTTTTTTAAAAACAATGGATCTCATTGAATGGTTTCGATCGATGTTAGTGTGAGGACATAAAAAAATATACAATAAAAAACAATATTAGCGTAAAAAAGAGGAATCAAAATTCAGTACTTTTCAGTCTTGACAATTGTTAATTCCATCAAAAATTTCATGTGGGTTCAACATTTCCGATTACCACCAGCATGGCGATTAACTCACTCTATCGCTTAATTATGAGCTTAGAGGTTCAATCATGACCATGAGAATAACATGTCGTGGATAAAAGGTTTGTCGCTTAATGCGAGTGAGCATCCACGACGAAGTGATTAATCACTCCTACTAACAGTGTATAATTTATTCTCCCCAAAAACTTTTCTAATTAGAGCTATGAGCTATCACCCATAGATAAGAACATATTTTTTTTTGGTCTTGACCAAGGTATCCCCACCCCATGAGACTAATCCATCACCCCGCGGTCAGCGCACTAAGCGGTAGGAGCTGGCCAATGAGTTGAATCATTTATACTTTTTTGTGAAGTTTTATAGGAAGAGTGCAAATAAAAAATAACAGCCTATGAATTGGATTTGATGAGGCCCATCTTCCTATATGGGCCCAAACAAAACTCACAAAAAGGGAATTAGGCTAGGCTTTCTTTGCAAGCTTGTTTGCGTGCTGCTTCTACTTCTACTACTTCAACCGAAAATTCCCGCTATTCTCAAAACTGATAAACAGTGAAGAAGCTTCTTCCTCTATCTTGCACCTGCATTTCCATTTCCACACACTCTTCTTCTTCTTCTTCTTCTTCTTCTTCTTCAATTCTTCACAATCACCTCACGCTTTCATCTTCAATGGAAACCCAAACCCAGCAAAACCCATAACAACCAACCAACAATGGAAGCTAATCGAACACGAAACCGCACTCGCAGAAGAAACCCACTCTCCGATCGCACCAACCTTCCCTCTTCCACCGTTCCCATCAAACCCACCACCAAACCCAACCCTCTTCCTCTTCCTCTCTCTTCTTCTTCATCAACCTCTTCTACTGTACTCATCAAACCTCCCACCAAACGCGCCAATGCTACCACGATTCCCGATGCTGCCTCAAACCCTAGCTCCCCTCCTCCGCCCGTTCCTTCCACCCCTGTGCTCAAATCATCGTCTATTCACGGTAATTCAATTGTTATCATGATTTCCGCTTTCAATTTGTAGAATAAGGGTTTCCCGATTTTGGATTATGAATTTTTCTGTCCCGCTTTCAATTTGTAGCAAAAGGGGGTTTCTGATTTTGAGTTCTGAATTTTCCTGTGAATTTACACCATTGGGTACCTGATTTTGGAAATTAGAGTGGGATTTTAGTTTTTTTTTTAGCTTTGTGTGGTAGTTTATAGATCAATATGTTTTGATTTGTGGTTTAGCCATGTTTGATGATGTAGTTACTAGCTGGGGTTAGTGGTATTTGTTGGTTACCTTGCGTACTGTGTTAATCAACATGCGATTTCGGTGTATTTTCTTACTTTAGGGACTGTTGTTCTTGTTGATCATGAAGCTGCTTCTGAGAGTCACACGCCTATCTCAATAACCTACAGCCGTTCAAATAAAAGGAAGGGTAAAGGGAAGGATGTGGCTGTTCCTGAGAGTCGTGCGCCTGATTTGAACGTCTCTAGTAGTAGGAAGGATAAAGGGAAGGCAGTGGCCATTCCTGTTAGTCGCACGCCTGATTTTACGGTTTCTGATCATAGGAAGGATAAAGGGAAGGCATTGGCCATTCCTGTAAGTCGCACGCCTGATTTGAAGGTCTACAATAATAGGTAATCACCCCTCTCTTTTATGTAGTAGCAGATAGTGTTGATATGGAAGTTGCATTAAGTTAAGGAACTACATTTTTTTTTCTTCTTTTGAGGGTCTGAGACACTTGATTAGCAAAGTTAAATTGGACTCTTACTAGTTCGGTTTGAGTCATGTGGACCCATGTAAGTGGATAAATTTCTCTGAGCTCCTACTTTTTTTTATTTACAAGACTTGGGTTCGAGATATTTTTTAAGGGGAAGCAAATTCCTCAAAACTTGAACCAACATGTGTTGATCTTTAAGGACTTGTAAATGGAAGATAGGAGCATGTTTTTAAAAGGAGTGGGGAAAAATGAAAAAAAAAATGCTAGCCTTATGATGGATCCTATATTATATCATTTCAATTCTCCAAAGGAATTTTCTAAATGTTCTGATGTAGGTTGTATGCTGTGTGAATTTCCTATAATTATTAGGCCTGTGTTTCTTTATTGAGCACATGAAAACTCTTTGTGTCTTTCATTTATTTAAGTGGAGTTTTCCTGAATAGATTACAGATTCAGGATGAGTCCTTTGTTGCTTCACCTCTATCGTTTTGCCATCACAATGCTTCATACCCTTGAAATTCCTGTTTCCTTTTCCTTCCTTTGTTCATGTCTATTTTATAGTTGGATGGACCAATAATATCTGTGCTATTAATTCATGGAACCAAGTATAATTGTTACGTTCAATAGCTGTTTTCCTCCATTACCATATAATCATTTGCTTGGTACTTTACTTTTTTGTGAAAAACAGAGAAGGTGTGAATCTATCCAAGGCCAAGGCATGGACAGTTCCTTGTAGAAAGGTATATAAGTTTACTTTAATGTTCTTGAGTTTCAATGGTTTTAGTAGGAATTTCAATTTCAACTCCTGAGTCTATGGGGTTTTTACTTGGTCATTCAATAATTTGATTTTATGAATTTGTCCTTGTTGAATATATGGTAATTAGCGTTTTGTGCATTTTCTGTGTACTGTTTAGGATGACCTTTATGCTAGGCTTGTATAGTAGGTATGCAAATTTCTATGGTATGATCGATCTTTGAATTTGTCATGCATGCAGTAGACAATTTTATTTAAACCTCCCTTAAAATTTAATTGAACTACACTGACTTTTTTATGAAGTGGAAGGTCTGTGTAATAATCACTTAAAATATAAAGTGACTTGCCACTTTTCAATGGATTTGAACGAGTGCAACGGTCAGTCTTGTCTTGATGAAATCTTGGTTCTAGCCACACCCAAAGCCTATTCTCCCATTGGGGTGAAGCCTCATTTGGATCTCTCCAAACTCCACAATAGTGGGAGTCTTGTTTGCTGGACCACCCTTTTTATAGCAGTTGAAATACTTCACATTTGTTACAGTGAAAGTTGAACAAATTTCAATGTCAGATAGTTATTGTAATTGCCAACTATACAGATTTCCTTTATCAATACTCATTGACCTAGTAAAATAGATTCGCGGTGGAAGTAGAGTATGCCATTTCTGATACTTTTTAGCTTCTGTTTCTCTCTGCACAACCATTTTTTTGGGGGGCGGGTTTGGTAATCTTGCTCGCTAACCATGCTCATATTTCCACGGAAGCCATGATTTTCTCCATACTGCTCTCCTTTATCAATCATAAGTAAATAATATCATTCCAATATTTTGTAAGTGTGTGATTCATTGTTGCTGAATTTTCAGAAACAGCGTTCTGTACCATCTGCTGAAGATATGTTCAAGGATCCCCTGCTGCAAGAATTTATCGAAAAACAAAAAGCTTACTTTAAAGCAGTTGATGAATTTGAACTGCCAGAGGAGGAAGTTGAATCTGATGACCAGCTAGATTAACTGAAAGAGATGCAATAAAAATATAAATAGCGGCCTGAAACCTTGTCTTCATAGGTTGTATAGTTATGATATCATAGCTTTCACAATGAATTTTACTACCTTAGTGCCACCTCTCTTACCAAATACGTAAGTGCAAGTTCTTAGTTTTGAAATTGTTTAACACGTCTACAGTTGTCCTAAGAAATTCTGATTTCACTTGTAAATTCCTAGTTGGAGTGTGGTAGTAGTATTCTTACAGTTCATGAATTTGTGTTTTTAAAAGCCTTGATTTGTTTTACACTGAAGATTCTTCAGAAATCTTATTGGGCCGATGCAGAGAGAAAAAAAGGTTTCGGATGCATAGCTGGATAACAGAGTTACCCAAAAGATCAGAATTAACATAGATGCTGATTTTATCAATTTATGTTTCTTCTTGTCGTTCATGTAGATGAGATATGTCTGCTTGTTCTGTTGATTCTTGATTGCATAGCAGGGATGATGAGATGCGTGTCAAATTCATGTGCATATGCATATAAATAAGCTTGTTTATTGATGATAAATCAGGTCGCTTGATAAGGGTTATATATACATGATTTTTGAAGAAGGAAATTGAACATATATCAAACACATACATCACTTGGTAACATTTAATTCACTTTCCCGCAATTGATTCTGATCTGCCCCTTGCTTCCTGTGAGAGGCTTAATGTTGCTCAGTTTGACCATGCCCTTGGCAAAGTCCTTAAAGAATGCAGCTCTATCAGTAGCATATTTTTTCACCAGATTGTCGGTGGAACCGCCATTGAAGAGCTGCTGGTCAGAGTGAAGAAGAACTTTTTTATCCATCAAATTCTTGAAGTATAGATTATCGAAATGGATTGGAGTTTGGCGGTCAAGGGGTTCGTTTAAATTGTCATTGCCACTTCTGGGGCATTTACTCTTCAGGAACTTGGCGTAGGAGGCATCAATGTTGGAGTCATTGTAGATGTGTGCTCTGAAATTTTTGCATTGAGCCAGGCCAATGGTATGTGCCCCTGTTATCAAAAGTTACTAGAGTCAACAGAAACACTTGGTGGATATGGTAAGCCAAACTTGGCCTAGGCTCCCCTCATTTGAAAAGGATGAGATTAAATAAAATAAAATTACATTACCATATCATTATTTAGATATTATGTTATGTAATATAGGAAAGTAACACATAAGGGAAGACCGATAACTTTCTCATTTTGTGAAGTTAATGGTTGAGGAAGCTTCATCATTACATGTCATGCATTAAAATGACTCAACATAAGAACAAGTTTTGGACCCAAACTTACGTGATAAAACATTTATTTTAGCTGATTTTAGAAATTTTATCAATGATTATGGTACCTGAGAGAGCAACCAAGTCTGTAACAGAGAGGCCTTGGTTAGCAAAATTTGTGATGAGACCAGATAGACTGAGGAAGGGTCCTGGGATGGTGTTATTAGCAGTGCCCCTACTTGCGGTGGTTGAATCCCTTCTTCCCAACCCCACTTCCCATGAAGGACCCCCTAACTGCAAATATTTTCCATGAAAAGAAAAGATAGTAAGTATCATTTTAATAATTAAAATATATTAGTCTTTGAAAAAAAATGTGATCAATGCAGTCATTTTACAACAACAATTTAGTTTTTGAAAATGACTAAATTGATCTTTTTTTCCATCTTTCCAAATTGGAAAGAGTAGTTTTCATGTTTTAGAGGCTAAAGTGATCAACTCAATATTTTTTGAGGATTAAAAATGATGGTTTAATCAAGCACAATTTATTATTCAATATTTCATGGACCATAATTGATAGTTGTTAAGAAAATTTCCTGAACAACAGAGTCTCTAGCAGCCAGAGCAAGAACATCAGCACAGGACACTACACCAGGGCATTGTTTCTCCAAATTGGCTTTAATACCATCAATCACGTTGAAGCCTCTAGCTGATCTGTTGTTAGCTGCTGCCGTTTGCTCTCCTATGAAGTTGC
This sequence comes from Lotus japonicus, assembly GCF_012489685.1. Lineage (NCBI taxonomy): Eukaryota > Viridiplantae > Streptophyta > Magnoliopsida > Fabales > Fabaceae > Lotus > Lotus japonicus. The sequence continues at coordinate 10,121,597 of NC_080041.1, read as the reverse complement.
TTGTGTCATCCAATAGTATTGATGCATCACATCCCTGATATAAGAGAGGCTGATTCAGTGTAGTCCAAGTGGCAAGGTAAAAACTAATAGAACATTTGAATCATTTCCCCACTTAGAATCAATTCTAGCAAACAATATATATAGTGCCTTTGCTTCATAGTAAAAAAGTAATTTTTAATAGTTTTCAAAATGATATTATTTTTTAGAGATTTTTTTAAAAAAATTAGCTAATATGTGTTCAGTTACACTAATTAAAATTACTTTTTTTTTTCATCTTTTCTCTTATCTATCATTATAGATTTTTCTTATAAGCTAATCTAAGTAGTTTTTCTAAATAATCTGATACCACTTTCTTTCTTCTAAAGTTTTGATTTTTAAAAAAAGCTGAACCAAAGAACACAAAATTAAAAAAAAAAAGATATTTAATTTCTCATAAAAAAATTGAACCAAGCACATCCATAATATATTTGGGTCGACTTCTCTTTTCACAAAACCAACCATGTACCCCAAAAGTTACTCTCACAATAGCTCTTTCTATAAATGAGTTTGATTTTAGAATCAATTGTAAAAGAGTTTATATACATAGAATACCTAGCTCAGTTGATTTTTAAGTCAAAATCAGTTCTCGGGAGAGGTTACATGAGGTTAAAAGTTGATAAAGAGGAAAAATTTGTTCCATGATAGCATAAAAGCTTTTTCTCTCCAAATTGATTGAGTTTAAAATTGGTCATCATATGCACAATGCACTAAATATTGAATGAGGTAAAGCTAAGTATATACTATATACTCACGTTTACAAAGCAGTCATGGAAGTGCAATCGAAGTAAGGAAGCTCCTATGCGAGCTTCTTTCTGAATGGCTTTAGCAACTCCATTGTTCACTATAGGCAACAGTTTTGGGCAGCTGCAAGAGTAAAAGTTTGTAGATAGTTCAGCATCTGCTCCTAAAACTCTAGCAGTGGCCACCAGAACAAGCAAGAAGAAGTGGAAAGAAGCCATTTGAGTTCTCTCGTAGATGACACAAACCAAATAATTGGTGGTTTCTCTTATAACCATGGACCACATTGATTAGATAGTTGGAATATTTGCTTTTGTATAAGAAGACAAAGGCAACGTTCGGATGAGTTTTCTGACAGCCTATTTGGTTAAATTTATAAAAGGCAAATGATTTTGGGATATCTCTGAGTCTTGAACTCATGCAATACTACCGTCACAAATTGCTGAGTTAAAAATGTCATTTAACAGTTTGGAATTTCACGCATGTAAAACATACAAATCTAATAGTATGATGTACTACAACAAATCAACAATATGAATAATTCATGTATATTTGTGGGGAGTGACCACTTAGTAAACTAGTAACTTTAATAAGAGTAATTTTTGTCAATTACCCTACTTAATTAATTAATAACTTGTGTTTTTATTTTCCGACAACAAAAAGATATCTTTATTGATGAACGGACTGCACCCAATGAAAGTACGGATTACAAAAACTCAAACACCCGCCCTTGAGCCTATAGTAAGAGTCTCATTAAACGTTCTCATGAAAAACTCAATTGAGATAAAAATCTAGTAAAGGAAAAAAAATACTCCATACTATAAAGAGCCAAAAAAACAACAAGCTACAAACTGTTAAAAAAGAGACTATTATTAGCCCACTAAAAAACACCATGGCATCCAATGCAGATTAAAAATTCCTTTGAATTGAGGCTCCAATTCCACGACTCATCCAGCATTGCTCAAGAGACAAAATTGAGCCAACTTTAGTCCTCTGCATATCCTGAGAACGAAAACACTCCCATAGTGCAGCAAACTTCAACCTCCAGAATTCTCAACCATGAATTTAAATCCGTCCAACCTATGAAAGAAAAAAAAAACCAGCCAAGCATATATTTTTTTTATAGACAAATGTTAGTTGTTCGTAATGTTAGTAAATTAGTCATCCTCAGGGTTCGAACCTTGGACCCTTCGCGTACCATTCATCCCACCCAACCCTTATGTCCATAACTCTTTACTGCTTAAGCTATCCTTCGGGGACAATATAAAGTTAAGAAATTTAACAATCGAATTAAAAAAATATTAATCAAATCAAGTCTAAAATATTTAAAATGACTAAAACTAATGAATATTTTATCAAATAACTAAAGATGAATTAATGTAATATGCGTGAACTCTAAAATATGTTAAATGACTAAAACTAATAAAAAATTTTTGGTTACAACTAAAACTAATAAATTGAATATGTGTGTGTTAGTCTATGAAATAAGATTATACACTTAAAATGGTATGAAATTCGGCACAAATAATAATAATATTTAAAAAAATGGTAGAACTGAGTGAAAGCACCCCATGTGACTCCGTTAGTGAGTTGTTGGGAGCCAACACCCCTATTCGCTCTCCATTTGCTGGATTGCGTCGAACACCCCATGCGATTTCGTTAATGAGTTGTTGAGAGCCTATTGTCGCCCTGAATGCTAACCATCACCACAGAGGCAGGGTTTCCCATGATGGTGCTGATCCTGCAAGAGACGATCCTTGCTGCATTCTTTTTCAGAGATATGTCTCGAGGAAACTCCTCCTCCAGCTTTAAGCTGGTCTAGACTACAACCGAGACGACCTAATGACCTATTGTAGTGAATAGAAATTGCGAGTCTAAAGTAAAGTTAGACCTTGTTTATTAAGGTCCACATTAGAAGAGCCCTCAAATACATATCAAGATTTTTGTAGTAGTTTTTATTTTTAAAATGTGTGTAAACGTTTCTTTGATACACTAATTCAAACGGATAATTAAATACGCCCTTAATCTTTATGATAATACTCTTCATTTTGGCTTTGCTTTTAGCTACTAGAGATTTTTATTTTGTAATGTGTGAAATAAATAGATTGACTTGGAATTGATAGAAACTAGATATAGATCTCGTACATGCATGGTGTCCCAAAAAAGTGAACAACTGGAGATTTGTTGATCTTAAAAAATCATCAGCATAGTGATGACTCAATAATTCACCAACATTTAAAACTAAATAGTGGCAGTGATCGGGATTCATGCATTAATAAAGCATGCATGGTCATATCACTAGTTTTCTGCAAATTAAGTCATTTTCTGTCTGGGCATTATGATTATGGTTGGGTGTCAAATCGGTATTATGAAATATCACGTTGTCACACCTTTATTTTCATTCACAGACCGGACCACTTTTATTTGTTTATTTATATTTCAGCTACAATTTGATAAAGTGATTGATTAACATAGAAGATTATGATATTTCACAAGTCATATATAACACTTTTCATTTGCAAGATCAGAAATGATCCTTTCAATTATTTGGCATCCCACTAGATATGATGAATCCAATAATTAAAGTTTTCTACATGGGTTGCGAGTTGTGACATTGTGTACTACTGTACTGAATATTGAGATATGGGCCAAATCCGATTGGCCTTTTTTGTTAAAAATAAGAATTTAGTGCAAAGATATTCACCAAAAAAACAAAATTTAGTGCAAAGATTCAGAACAAGAATTTAGTGCAAAGATATTCACCAAAAAAACAAAAGTTAGTTTTCGAGGTATAAAAATAAATTACTCCATATTCCAAAATTTAATTCCATTATCATGCATAATTTTCTAAAATATAATTTATATTTCGAGAAAGGACAATCATACCAATCACAAAAAAGCAAAATCACTATTTGTAGATGAAAATCAAGTCAAGATCCATTATCCATACAGTACAATGAATAAGTCAAAAGGTTCTTGATTAGTAACTACCCTATGTATTCCGTAGAATTAAAGTAGAGCAATCCAACTAACCTGTTTTTCTAGAAAGCTTTCATGTTGATGTAATTGTTAACAATGAAAGTAAATTCAAAAAAAAAAAAGTGATGCCTATAAAAAAAAACAATGAAAGTGATATTTAATATTTTGATTATATCTTAGAGTATTTTATAATGTATTGAAAAAAGTCAGCGGTAAAAAAAATCGTTGGTAATTATCAACGGTTTTTGAAAGTCATTAGAAAAAATTATCAATGAAATCCTACTCACAATTTTTCAGCCATAAGTAAATTTACATTAATTAAGCTGTCAGTTATAACCCTTTTTTCTTGTAATGTTGGCGGTCTGACAAATGTTCATGGGGGATTTGTTTCGTGGTTTCTCATCTTTTCTCTCTGCTTGTTCTTCTATTTGACAATGACAATGGTAATGAGAATAGTTCTCTTCTTTCCCCTAATTTGGTTTCTCCTATTCCCTTTGCCATTGGCAATGACAATGGTGGCAATGTGCCCTCATTAGTTTTTCTTTTATCTAAAAGGTTTTTTTTATCAGCACTTTTTTCTAAAGGGTACAAACTTAAAGTTAAGTTAGCTTAAATTTGAAGGAAAGTGTTGACTATGAAAATGACATATCTAATAATATTTTATAGTATTTTATAATATTCCGGTCTTATCTTAGAGTAATTATGATATTTTATTTTATTATTTAGATTGATTTGATTTCTTATTTAATTAAAATTAGAAGTATTAATTAATTGGTTTTCTTATTTAGTTATGTAAATATAGATATCATTGCCTATAAAAAAAATGTAAATATAGATAAATATTTTGTCTTTTGGATAAATTAATTATTAAGAATTCTTCGAGTTTTATTTTAACCATTATGATGTGGTGCGCGAAATCTGGTCTGAACTTTGAATTCCTACAAGGGCAATGTGAAGTGTGAACCCACTGATGCTGAGATCCTTTGTAACTTAATCAAGCAATTAGGTAAAATAAAAATTGAACATTCTTTTAAAAATTAAAACAAATATATCGCAATCCCCATATTAAAAGAAATTAAAGAATCTCTATAGTAAAGGGTGTTATTTTTTTATAAGCAAAATAATATAGTAAATGGTGTTAGTTATGCTTTAGTCATTAGGTTATATGGGTTTGATGATTATCTTAGGTGGGTACTGTGGAAGTTCCGCGCAAATTATATCAAACGTCAAATATAGATTTTGTCGCATGCACCACTTTCACTTTCTAATGGTCAAAAGGACACACTCAAGGCCCACATATATAAAGGCTTTTTAATTTAGAAGAGGCTACTGATAGAATAAATAAATATTATGTAATTTATTTATGTCATTATGACTTACCCGTAATTAGGCTTAGATTTCTCTGTAATTATTAGCCTAGGTCAACTCTCTTGTATCTATTTATACAGTACTTTTGATTAATGAAAATCAGCTTTTCCAATAATCTTACAGCTACAGTTGGGTGAAAATGAGTTGGATATAGATGGGATGCTATAAGCCTATAACCAACGGCATGATTTAACTGTTAGATAGTTGGACTTATTATGTATCTAGATGAGATTTGATCCATGAACAATGTGTGTAAAAATTATTTATTAGAAGATGCATACTGACTTAATGTAATTTTAGAAATTTGAGGGAGATTAGTTTTATGACTGTCGGATGCAGGCTGAGATACCTTAGTGAAAAGATAGGACGTATGTGGATGCGTTAAACCAACATACGCTACGAGAGCAAGCGCACTCTATTGATCGAGTAATATAAGAATGTAAGTCTCAGTTATCGAATCCAATGGACTAGGTAGACAATTAAGCTTAAGGTGTTTCATAGTTTAAGAATTTCAATAGTTGAGTTGATTTTGTGGTGAGAGCATGTGATGGCCTGAGATTTAAATTTATTTTCCTAGTTTATTTGCATATAATTTAATATAATTTTAAAGATATTTCAGTCATTTTATGACACTTTAGGCTTATTTCATGTATTTTAATATTTTTATTTTGTTTTAGTATTTTTCTACATTTTATATTATTTTTCTAGATTTCATTAGGATTTGTATTAGTTTTATCCTCTATTTAATTTTTATCACAATTTATTTAATTTAATTTAGGATTAGATAAGTTTATTTTAAGGTGTTATCTTATTTTTATCTAGTATACATTTTTATTTGCTTTATTTTAGGAGAAGATTTGAAGAAAAAGGAAAAATAGTTTAATTTCTATGCACCGACGGTGTAAAGTCTTTTACACAGTCAACCAATCAGATTATAAGTATGTGAGAAAATCTATTTTTTTTATTTAATTTCATTATTTGACGTGACACATCCTTACAATCAGATTGATTGACAGTGCAAAAATAACTTTAATTTACACCCTTTTTCTCAAGGGGGAAAACAGGAATTCGGAGTTGTTGTTTTCCCGGCGCAACAAACTGCTGTGATAGCGCCAGTTTGCATTTGCTGTTTTAGGTAACGCAATTAACCGCCGCGAAAGGACCTGCATGGACCAGAATGAAAAAAATCACCAAAAAATCCATTTTTAACCTACGTTTTGGGATCTTCTTATCTTTCTTTTCTTCTAAACCTAATAAACTCTTTTGGAAAACTTGTAGTTAATTGCTTGGTGGAGAGGAAGGTTGGGCCCTTGAGGACCGGTGTCAGGGTCATGGAGGAAGGTGACAGCTTCTTCGGATGTCCATGACTCCGTTCTATCTTGGGTTTTGTTTTCCTCTTTACCTATTTTTGTGTTTTGACACTCTTTTAGTATTAGAGGATAGAGATGATGTAATTTGATTTACTCTTGTTCAATACAGTTTTATGCATTTATAATTATGAGTTTTCATTATATGATGTTTCTCACTGTGCTTAATGCTTCTATTGGCCGATTGATGGCTTTAAGAGTTTATATTAATTCATAAATAGATTGAGATATTGATATGAATTGATGTATGCTTAGTTCATAAAAGGGGGGAAAACACCCATGTATTAGGTTTAATAATTCTCTTTGCGCTTCATGTATCTATCGACTATGTGAAGGTATTTAGGATTTGCATGACAATTAACAAGTTGGTGTAAATTTAGTTAATGAGAGGAACCACCCTTGCACCTGTCATCTTAAGAAAGACTTGACTTATGTTGGGTTGAGGTTTTCTAGGTGACACTAGGAGACATTAACCCTTAGGTATGAATATCATGAGTTGGGGATGAGGTCTAAATCGAGTGACAAGTCAGGATACTCACCTACCAAAGAGAATTATTAAACCTAAGACATAAGTGTTTTCCTTTTTTTTTTATGAACTAAGCATACATCAATTCATATCAATTTCTCAATCTATTTATGAAATAATACATACCCTTAAAATCATCAATCTACTAATAGAAGCATTAAGCCTACAGAGAAACACCATATCATGAAAACTCATAATTATAATTTCACTAAAAGTGTATTGAACAAGAGTAAAATCAAATTACATAATCTCAAATACTAAAAGAGAGTCAAAATACAAAAATAGGTAAAGAGGAAAACAAAACCCAAGATAGAACGGAGTCATGGACGTCCGAAGAAACTGTCACCTTCCTCCATAGCTCTAACACCAACCCTCATTAGCCCAGCCTTCCTCTCCGCCAAGCAATTGCCTACAAGTCTCCAAAAAGTGTTTATTAGGTTTAGAAGGAGAATAAAAAAATCCCTAAAAAGTAGGTTAAAAACATATTTTATAGCGATTTTTTCGTTCTGTTACCTAAAACAACAGATGCAAATTGGCGCTATCCCATCGGTTTGATACGCTGGAAAAACAACAGCTTTGAATTCCTATCTTTTTCTTGGATTTTTTTTTCTTCTCCAAATCTTCTCCTAAAATAAAGCAAATAAAAATATATAAGATATAAAAATAAGATAACACCTTAAAATAAACTTATCTAATCCTAAATTAAATTAACTAAATCCTAATAAAAATTAAATAGAAAATAAAACTAATTCAAATCCTAATGAAATCTAGAAAAATATTAAAACAAAATAAAAACATTAAAATGCATGAAATAAGCCTATAGTTTTTTAAAATGACTGAAATATCCTAAAATCTATATTAAACTACATGCAAATAAACTAGGAAAATAACTCTCTCTTATATGTCAAGATTCGAACTTATATTTACAAGATAAAAATTCTCTCTCTCTCTCTCTCTCTCTCTCTCTCTCCAATACTCTTCCTCTATCTCTCTCTCCCTCTCATCTTTCTATCTTTCTCTTTATTTTTCTCACCCCGACCTATTCCAAGCCCTTTCTCGCTCAGCCCCGACCTGTTCCGTCGGACTCTTCTAGCACGAAAAACCTAAACATGTCGGGTCGACTAGAACCGGTTAGTCCAACCTAAACCCTAATCCTCAAACTTTTAACCATAAACCCGACCTCAGAGAATCAAGCTAGGTTAGACCGATCCAAACCCTAAAATTGACTTGAGCGACTCGACGTCTATACACTCGACCTAACCGAATCGACGCCAACCTGACTCCAACTCGCATGACTTAACACCAACATGCTTGACCAGAAGCCCAAAGTCGACACCCTAAACACTAAAATTGGCCCTAAACCCAAAATCTGACTTGCCCATTTTGCGTGCATGACCCTCCTAACTCGAAGCCAACTGGCCCAACTGACGCTGACCCGCATCCAACCTTACTGACCCTTCGTAGACTTGTCCAACCATCATGCCCTCAAATATAAAATCGTCTTTAAATCCTTTACCAGACCTGAACCGATCGAGCCGACCTAAACTTCAAAATCAAACTTAAACCCTAAATTAGAATCGACCATTTTGCATGCTCGACTTGCCTGAATTTGCACGGACGCGCCCGCATCGTAGGCGGCTAGCTCAATCTATAGCTGACTTGCTTGAACTGACATCGACCTTCCCAAAATGTTAAAAAACTTTTCGACAATGTTTTTGTGTTGCTACATAAATAAAAAAGTATTTTTCAAGAAAGATAATTTCAAGATTTTAATATTTATTTATTATTATTATTATTATTAACATAAAAATTCAACAAATCAAATTTCACAATTTTAATTCAATCATATTTTTTATAAGCTTTAATTCAATCACATAATATTCATTAATGATTGTTGAACCTTAGTAACAGGCGATATTCAATCAATATATGTCCGGTTGTGATTTTTGACTGCTGTGCTAACCGTGAAGTGTGAAAAAACATAAAACACGTTTGTTAGGAGTTTTAGACTGCCACAAAATCTACACTCAAAAACACCCGTTTAACCGCCATAAAAAACCTGTGCTAAATATTTTTTTTACGCTTCACATTTAAGTGTGGTTGATTGAATATATCTCTTGGCAACAATGATATATACACACATCATTGTTTAAACACTTTATTTTCACCTATTTTTTTCTATCTCTCTCCTCTTATCATCTATCACATCTTAACTTTGTTTCTCTTACTTTTTCTTTTCTTCCTATCTCTCTCTTTTTTTCACTTCTTCCACCTCAAAGAGGTGTGTAAGTAACATTATTGTATCTATTGGTGATGTATAAGCACTGCATAAAAGTATCACATACCAAATCGTAGGCTATGTACAATGCATGGGACCCTAAAAAGGAAAAGGAGTTTACCAACTACTAGCAACCACTTTGACAAATCATAGCATGCCGGCAGAGTAAGTCATTGATTCAAAGAAAACTGATCTAGTGAATCACCATTTTGGTCCCTGAGATTGTAAGCGTCGGTCATAGTAGTCCCTGGGTTTCATTAATGGTGAAAAAAATCCCTGAGTTTGTCTCCGCCGGTCATAGTAGTCCCTAACCACGTTGGGCCGTTAGTCCCTGGGACGGAAAAGTGACATGTCACTTTAATTGACACCTTGGCTTGCCCCCGTGTCGTGCCACGTGTCATAAGTTACTTTCCCCCCAAAAATCTTTATTTCACAATGATCCCTGATGACGTGGCACCTCCCCATTGGACCAATATGTGGGCAAATTAGTCCCTGCCAACCTATGATCATAATACGTTGTAGAGTAGAGAGAGCGAGTGTCAGACCATCTTCTTCTTCCTTACCCATTGCAGAGAGAAAAGCTTCAACCTTTGAGAGGATTAGGTTGAAAAACACTGGTTCCCGAGCGGCGGTGAAGTTGGGTGTGTTCGTTGTTGTTGTCTGGTGAAGGACGACGACCGACGGTGACGAGTTCCACGGTGTGTCTTCATCGTTCTTCACGACGTAAAGGTATGTTTTTGCTTTAAGTTTCATCGTTATTTTCGTCTTCTATTTCATGGTTTTATTTGTGTTAGTGTTCGAATGGATGTTAGGTTGGTGTTTGTGTAGTGAGATTTTGGGTCTGGTTGTTGGATTTTATTTGGGGTTGGGGTTTATGATGATACATGCTATTATGGGAAAATGAAGAAAAGTTTTGTTTTTTCTATTTGTGTTCTAACCCGGCGTGCTTTGTTGAGTTGATTTGTGGTGGTTTTGAACGTTTTGATGTTATGTGAAAAACCCCAAATTTTGTACTGAGAAAACCAAAAAAAATTTCATGATATTATTTCTAATTTTGTGTGTCATGCAATGCAGATGATTAATCGCAGGATGACTCTAATTTTGCACCATGGTGGAAATCTAGTGACAAATGCTGAGCCTGATGGTGTTGGTGTGTTGTATGATGGAGGTGAAATGTGTGTGTGGGAAGACATTGATGTGGATACATTCAATGTATTTACGCTGGAAGCATTAGCCAAAGAACACTACTACCACAGCTTTAGCAAAATATGGTTTCGGAATCATGGAGCTGAAGAAGGGATAATGGATCTCATTAAGGTTGAAGGGGATGATTCTATAAGAGACATGTTCATAGTTGCTAGGAAGAACAACTGGGAGATAGAAGTCTACTTTGAGCATATTATGAATCATGAGGAATTTATTGTGCATGGACCTCCTGATGCAGTGGTGCCTAGTGAAGATGATGATGATGTGGAGATCATACCAAATGCTGAAAATGTTGTAGAACCAGAGGGAAGCAAAGTAGCTGATATTGCAAGCAGAGTTCCTGATCCAGTGGTGGCTAGTGATGATGATGATGATGTGGAGATCATACCAAATGCTGAAAATGATCAAAGCATGCATGTGGACAGTAATGAAGACAATGAGGACAATGTTGAGCTGATGATGAGTGAACAAATGTTGGCTGATATAGATGCATGTGTTGACAGATTTATGGAAAGGGATGATACTGCTAATGGGAAGGGGAAGAAGGGAAGCACAAAGGAGAAAGGGAAGAAGGCAAGCAGAGATGAAAAGGGGAAGAAGCCAAGCAAGGGGAAGAAGCCAGTCACAAAGGAGAAAGACTTGAAGGGGAAGAAACCAATGGTGGGAAAGAAAAGGTGTAATTCAGAGACTGATACCAGTGAAACACAATCCTATTATGGAAGTGGTTCTGAGAGTTCTGATGATGAAGACAGTGCATATGAGCCAACACATGTGGAAGAGCAGGAGTGGTCATGTGAAGAACATAGTGAGAACTACCATAGTGAAGAGCTAAACAGCCCTGTAAGTACTGATGATGAAGGCAACTCAAGAAGAAAGGGAGTTTTCCCTCAATTCAAAGAAGGTTCAGGCTTTGGGCAAGTTCACTTGGAGCTTGGAATGGAATTTGCTGATCTGGGCACATTTAAACAAGCTGTGAGAGACTACACCATACAAGCAGGGAGACAAATGAGGTGGTTGAAAAATGATAGTGTGAGGTGCAGGGCTGGATGCAGGGTGGAAAAGTGTCCTTGGGTGATATTCTGTGCATGGAGCAATGCAACAAAAAGCTTCCAAATTAAAACTTTTGATGACATACACACTTGCTGCAGAGGCTTCAAGAACAAGCAAGCAAATACAAAGTGGGTGGCTGGAAAGCTTGTGGACAGAATTAGAACACAACCAAACCTTACTCACTCTGAGGCATTTGATGTAATGAAGATTGAATATGGAGTTGTTTTGGATGACACCAAAATCTTCAGGGCAATGAAGCAGGCAAGGAAGGCTGTGGAAGGAAGTGAAGCAGAGCAGTATGGCAGGTTATGGGACTACTGCCATGAACTAATGAGGAGCAACCCCGGTTCCACAGTGAAGATGGATTGCATTCCAATCACTGATTCTCCACCCCAATTCCAAAGGATCTACATTTGCCTGGATGCATGTAAGAGGGGCTTCAGAGCAGGATGTAGACCTGTAATTGGGCTTGATGGATGCTTCTTGAAGGGATATTTTGGAGGCCAGCTCCTGTCAGCTGTTGCACAGGATGCAAACAACCAAATTTATGTGGTAGCTTATGCAGTGGTTGATGTTGAGAATAAAGACAACTGGAAGTGGTTCCTTGAGCTTTTGCATGGGGATTTGGGGGATTATAGGCAACATGGCTGGCATTTCATGTCTGATATGCAAAAGGTAAATTTAAGTCAATTATTTTTTCTATTTGCTCGAAAAGATGAGGGACTAATATGCCCTTTATATGACTAGTTTAGGGACTAACATTGAATCTTATATTATTGTTACAGGGCTTGATTCCAGCACTGCAAGAGGTCATGCCTGGTGCTCAACACAGGTACTGTGTAATGCATCTTTGGAGAAATTTTACCAAGCAATGGAAGGATAAGGAGTTAAAAAATGCTGTGTGGGCGTGTTCAAGAGCTACCACTGTTGTGGAATTCAATAAGAAGATGGATAGGGTGAAGAGGAAGAACCTGGCTGCCTGGACTTATCTGAATAAGTGGCCAAAGAATTCATGGACCAAGGCTTATTTCACTGAGTTCACTAAATGTGACAACATCTGCAACAATGCATGTGAAGTGTTCAATGCCAAGATTTTGAGGTATAGAGGGAAGCCAATACTGACACTACTAGAGGAGGTGAGGTGCTATATTATGAGGACTATTGCAAACAACAAGATGAAGCTGAATGGACATTTGGGTACTCTACCACCAATGCAACAAAGGAGGCTTGACATTGAGAAAGAAGAGAGTAGGAAGTGGACTACAACATGGACAACTGATGGTGAAAAATATGAGGTAGCTATTTGGGATACTAGAGTTGGTGTGGATTTATTGGCCCAGACATGTACTTGTAGATTCTGGCAATTGAGTGGCATGCCATGTAAGCATGCATGTGCAGCTATTGGTTGGAAGAATATGAGGCCAGAGGACCATTGTCATGCTTGGTTGACAATGGGAGCTTACAGAAGCACCTATGAGTTTGCAATTCAGCCAACAAATGGTCCAAATTACTGGGAAGAAACTCCTTATCTGAGGCCAATCCCACCTAAGCTGAAGAGAAAAGCAGGGAGACCAAAGAAGAATAGGAGAAGAGATAGCACTGAGGCAGCTCCAAGTGGGACAGCACCTAGTGGGGCAACAAGATCTACTCAAGCTGGGAATGCTCAGGCAGGTGGGAGAAGGACTAGGATTAGGAGAGCTCTTGGTGAAACTAGATGTTCAAGGTGTGGGTTATATGGTCATAACACCAGAACTTGTCATCATCAGGGTGTTGCACTGATGCCTAGGAATTGGGTTCCACCACACCCTGAGGAAAATGAAGGCAATGATCAAGGTCACCAAACTGAGATTGACCTCTCACAAACTGCTCCAAATGAAGAACCATTGTCTCAGCCTATAGCACAGGTATAATCATGCATATTATACTCTCACAAACTGCATATTATCATGCATATTATACTCATGCATATTATATCTTGTTTGTAGGCACCTAATTCCCAAGCCCAAGTTCCAAACAATCAAACTAGGCCACCAAGGAAGCCTAGGCAGCCTAGGGCTTCTGTGCATGTGGCTGGGCCTCCTGTGCATATGGCTGGGCCTTCTGTGCATATGCCTGGGCCTTCTGTGCCTCAGCCTGGGCCTTCTATGCATGTGCCTGGGCCTTCTGTGCCTCAGCCTAGGCCTTCTATGCCTCAGCCTATGCCTCCAATTAAAGCCTCTGCATTCAGGGCCCCTCGTTTTGCAAACAGGCCATGGTCAGCCCCAGCTCCCCTTGCAGTCCAACCAGGTTTGCAGATCAGGAGTTCACCCACACCTGGACCAGTATCAAATGAGCCCCGTATGCCTACAATGACCTTCATACCAACTCCTAGGACAAGGCCAATGCAAGGTGATCAGAACAAGTGAAGAATTGCAGCATGGAAAGATTTTTTTTGATATCCCTATCCATAGTATGATGGGACTGTAACTTTTCTGGAATAGTGGTGCTTTAAATTGTTGATGGGAACATAAATTATGTCCTTTTATTTATTTGCTATCCAGTAGGTAACTTAATTAGACATATGATGTATTTTGATGAGTATGATATCTTTGATGATCTCAGGGCATTACTTGATTCAGTTTGACATCTATCCATGGTTCCTTCATTGCATATTTTTTGATATCCCTATCCATAGTATGATGGGATTGTAATTTTGAACAGAATGGATGTGCAATCTACAATTTTATGATCATGTGATATCTTTATTATCAATGACAAAACTATGATAGTGCATTACTTAAATTGATTTCTTATTTAGTATTATCATTTGCTTGAATAGACCACAAAACTATGATAGTGCATTACTTAAATTTTCATGTCCATATATTGATTGATTGCATCAGGTCAGCTTACAAACATATTTCAACCAATACAAACATAACCATGTCCCTTATATCCCCCTTATAACAACAAAAGACATGCCAATCACCATAAACATAACCAATACACAAACAAGACCTCTAAGCATCCTAAGTTCTACATTCTTAAACTTGTTATGCTCCTCAACCAAGGCAACATTCTTCTCCAGAACCCCCTTTATCGTTCTCAACTCCTCAATCAGACATTCATTTTTCAGCATAACTTCCTTCATCATTGAGAGTTCCTCAAGCATAGCATCATTCTTGACCACAAGCTCCTTCAATAGCATAGAGTCTTCAGCCTTCATACCCAGACCACTGGATTCATCTGTGTCCGCTACATCATCTACCCATCGAAAAAAATTGCAGTTTGACTCATGACCCTGTGACATGTGAACTTCAGAAAAAGAAGGATGAGAACAGAGGATGATGAAAATGAGGAAGAAGACCATACCTTGGGTAGATAGCAACAATAAAAAGCTTTCCCTGGGTTCGCGTCTGTCCTCGACACCCTCACCTTTGCCTCTTCACCGCATTTGCATCGAGGGTTTCCGCCGTTAACAGATGAGCTACCGCCACCATTTCCCTTCGTGCTTGACCTCTGTTGAACGCGGCCTTTGAAACCCTCACCCATTGTCATGTTCGATTCAACAATAAAGAGCACAGGAATTGCAGTTTGGAGAGAAATCGAGAAGGAATTTTGGAGATTCAGAGGAATTGGGGATTTGGATATGGTTCTAGGGTTCACTGATTTGGGAATTTTAAACCCAATTCGAAGGGACTAAAATGATCGATTTAATCTCCTTATAACTTTGTCCTACGTGGCTGAGTCTATGTGTCACTTAACGTTGGTTCCATCCCAGGGACTAACGGCCCAACGTGGTTAGGGACTACTATGACCGACGGAGACAAACTCAGGGATTTTTTTCACCATTAATGAAACCCAGGGACTACTATGACCGACGCTTACAATCTCAGGGACCAAAATGGTGATTCACTCAAAACTGATCAAACCGGTTCAATTTGCTACTTTTGAATTGATTAATTAAATCAAGTAAACAACCCATGGAGTACACTGATGAGTGATGACTTAGCTAATAAGTCTACATGTTAGGTTAGAGACGGAAGAGAGAAAAACACCTTGATATTAATCTTACGTTGACTTATAACCTGGCTACTAATCATATATAAATAGTGGCTCTCTACGGTTCAAGAAACCACACATTCTCAATAACAAACAAAAAACTACACATAATAGAGTTATAGTTATTGAGTTTTAGCTATGGCTTCGTTTTTTTCTAGCTTAATGATTAGTTTGGGCTTGTTGGTCCTAGTTTTGGGGAGTGGCAATGCAACACTTTCCACAAACTTCTACTACAGCTCTTGCCCTAAACTTCTTGACACTGTGAAATGTACGGTGGAATCCGCTATATCAAAGGAGACACGCATGGGTGCTTCTCTCCTACGTTTGTTCTTCCACGATTGCTTTGTCAATGTATGTACATTTATCTGCTTACTCTCACACCAACTCAAACTTAAAATATTTTAAACATAAATGTTACCTAAACATTCAATTTCCATTAACATTTAGTCGGCACATGCTTTTGTGATGGTTATGAACTGCCTAAAAAACATGTGTCAATTAATTACACGTTTTACCTATTATTGTCATTGCAGTGTGGTTGTACCTAGCTAAATTATGATTCTTGATACTCTTAAAAAATATAAATACGCTCACAATTACAACCATGATATGATTATCAAAATCTCTAAAATCATAATGTTGTGATAGTAATCGCTATCGCTAACCTTGATTTAAAACAATGTACATGATCAACTTATCTTTTTTTAAAAATTATTTATGACACTCTAAAGCTAATTATTAATGGAAATTAAATTTTTCTCTATAATTCATACATGCATAAACTAAATTTGATAAACAAACATTGCAGGGATGTGATGGATCGATTCTACTTGATGACACATCAAAATTCGCCGGAGAGAAGAACGCAAAGCCAAATAGAAACTCTGCACGTGGATTTGAAGTGATCGACCAAATCAAGTCAGCAGTAGAGGCAGTGTGCCCAGGTGTTGTTTCCTGTGCCGATGTCCTTGCTATCGCTGCCAAAGACTCTGTTGAGATTGTAAGCATTTAATCCAATCCAATATCCAATTTACTCATGTTTGTTTTTACGTTTAAGCCTTTTAAATCACTTTAAAAAATTATTAGGAATTGCTCCTCACATAATCATCACTTCTTCCTCTAACAGAATACTGAATTTCAAAACGAACACATGATTGCATTAATCTCTACACATGCACATCATAGGCAACTAGGGAAGTGTGATGAATTTAATTATATTTTGTGTAATTTCTTGATCAGCTTGGAGGCCCAACTTGGAATGTGAAACTTGGAAGAAGAGACGCTAGGACTGCGAGCCTATCTGCTGCCAACAACGGCATCCCACCACCCACTTCAAACCTCAATCAGCTCATCTCCAGGTTCTCTGCACTTGGACTTTCGACCAAAGACTTGGTCGCATTGAGCTGTACGCACCACAATATTCCATTAGAAAATTATCGTGTCTCGGTGTGAACCTGTTACAAATTGCAGGTGTCGCTGTACATGTCCACAAAAATGGTGCCCTCAGTCCACCAATCGTGACTTCTTATTTAAATTCCTTCTTAGCTTAGCAACAATATGATCTATATTCATTTTCGTTTCATTGATTTGGTCATATGTCTCTTGATTTCAAAATCCTAACCACATATATACACTAGGGGCTCACACAATTGGACAAGCAAGGTGCACCACCTTTAGATCCCGCATCTACAATGAGACTAACATAGACACTTCCTTTGCTCTCAACACAAGGCAACCAAAGTGCCCAAAGGCATCAGGGTCAGGGGACAACAACCTCGCACCACTTGATCTGAAGACGCCCACATCGTTCGACAACCACTACTTCAACAATCTTGTTGACAAGAAGGGGCTCCTCCACTCCGACCAACAACTCTTCAATGGTGGATCCACTGACTCCATCGTTCGCGGCTATACCACTGAGCCGGCCTCCTTTTACTCTGATTTTGTCACTGCCATGATCAAGATGGGTGACATCAGTCCTCTCACTGGATCTCAAGGAGAAGTTAGAAAGAACTGCAGGAGTGTGAATTAACTTTTATAAAAGACATATATATTTTAATGCATTTAGAATAAGTTTGTTCTTGCTTTGTCTTATGGTAGTAGTTGTGTACTACCTACTATGTCTTGTATCTCGTTATTTTTGCTTCCAAAGTCTGAATATTTGAAGTTGAAATGCAAAGAAAAAAAGCTTTGTCAAGGTTGGTTTGATGTGAAGTTCGTTTACCTTTTTTTCGAAACCAATATTAAACTTGACTATAAAGTATGCCGATCGAGATGAATTGCATTAGAGATCAAAACCGTTTACTAGAAACATAACAAGTAAAGAGCCAGCTGAAAATTTTGGCACTAGTATACCAACATCGTGAGAACTGGTCATCAAACTTTGTGTTCCTTGCAAATAAATTTGAAATTATTTTAAGAAGTCTTTCTATTGTCATATATACATCTAAATGATTTCGGTAAGTTTTCAATTCATTAGTGTCACATTATATGGGACATTTACTTGAAAAGTCATATTAGTTTATACGTACACCATAAATTTATAATAATCTTAAATCAACAACTTGCTTACACCATTTGACTATATAAATATTATACACTTTCATACAAAAAGGATGAATTTGTAAGAAGGATGAATGCATAGTCATATCATTCCTATAATTCATATATAGTGTACTGTTTCTCACTTTATATGCAGTCCATATGTATTCAACATTAAAACATTAGAGTTTTCTATTTCAACATTGTCACCTTTTGCAAACATGTTAACATTGGTTTGTCATCTCCCACGTAAATGACATGTCTCCTATCATATAATTTGTGCGGTCCCTTTCCATTTAGTTCAGATACATTTTTACAATCAAATCATTTGCCACTCGTTGTTGTTGTAGGTATGTATAAGGATTACTACAAAATTCAAATTAAGATATATATAATATATGAACATTAATTATGAATTAATATGTGAAGAGAGGTGAGAGTGTTGGACAAAGTGAACTGGTGGCTGAGGGATGAGGAAGGCGGAGGAGACGTTGTGGCATCGCAGGGGTGGAGGGGGCGGCAGAGTATGAGGGGATAAAGGTTTGAGACGGGTGAGGGAGTTAAAGAGTGAAGAAACTCATATGAAAAGTGGAAACAAAGTCACATAGAGAGTATTCACTTTACACTACTGTTACTAACCATTATTGTACTAGTGTTAGTATTTATTACCCTCTTCCAGACTTATAACATCGTTTCAATTATTTGTTTTTGCCAAAACTGCCTTCTTGAAATTGATTAATCATTGTCACAAGCGCCCCATGAATCTAAATATTCACCCAAAAATACATTGAACTAGAAATAATACCCGTGCGTTGCACGAGTTTATTTACAAATAATATAGTATAAAAATTATTATAATGTAAGTGAATTACCAAATATCAAAAATAGTTTTTTAATATAAAAAAAGTGTATTGAGACATCAAAATAATAATTTTGGTGTATTAACTTGCTCGTACTAAAGTTCTATTTCTATAACTAATTAATATATCACTCAAAATTAGTAATTGATATTTAATAATTAGCATTGAATTAACTTTAAGAACTTTGGTTGTAACATATTTCAATTGATTTGGGTTCTCTGTTTTTTGGTTTATTATAGTGGTTTCAATTGCAGAGCGTTGATTCATCATGAATCCGGCTGTAAACATTGATACTCAGTTAAGGGAAATATTGTCCCTAGATGTTATCCTATTTTTTAATCATAACTAATCCATAAAAACCATTTTAATAATTTATTTATTTAAATAATTTGAAAAAACCTTAAGTGAATTTGAAATATTTTAAATCAAGTAATAAGGTTTTAATATAAGTTATAATAACATATTTTTTTATACTATTTTATCAACAATGAAATAATCTTAACTTTAAAAATTATAATAAGTTATATATATATTTTTAATATCGTAAAATATTATTTATTAAATTTAAATTTATTCAACTTTTGTTATAATTATTTTTCCCTGTTATGCTTCATCAAGTTATTTTTACTTCTATATAATAGATCTAAAATCATATTTAAAGAATTTTTTTCAAATAATACTTACATTTCAATATAGTGCATTGGGGGAGGAAGCTATTGAACTGAGGAAGAATCTGGGAGCAGAATTTTGGCAGTGCAGTAGGCAGATTGAATCTCTATTGTTTCAAAAGTCAAGGATTAAATGGGTGAAGGAAGGAGATGCCAATACAAGGTATTTTCATGCAATGTTAAATTTCAGAAGGAAAACTAATGCTCTTTCTGGATTGCAGGTTGGTGATTCTTGGGTAGAAGATCCGCCACTAGTAAAGGAGGAAGTGAAATTGTTTTTTGCACATAAATTCAGATCAGAGGGGTGGGAACGTTCAAAGCTAGATGGTATTCCATTCAGAACTATCTCTGAAGCCTCATCTAATTTCCTTGAGTCAAATTTCTCTTCAGAGGAGATTAAGGAGGCAATATGGAGTTGTGCTGGAGATAAAATTCCAGGACTTGATGGATTCAACTTTAGGTTCATTAAATCTTTTTGGGGAATTTTGGAGGATGATTTTAAAAGATTGGTTGAGGAGTTTCAGGTGACTGGAGATTGGACGTGTGGTGCTAATGCCTCTTTTATTCCCCTTATCCCAAAGGTTGAGTCACCACAAGGCTTACATGAATTTAGGCCTATTTCACTTGTGAACTGTTTGTATAAGGTGATTTCAAAATTGCTTGCAAACAGGTTGAAAACGGTGATTCATACAGTGATTGATGATTGTCAATCAGCTTTTGTGGGTGGTAGGAATATGCTTGACGGTGTCTTAGTTGCAAATGAAGTCATTCATGAGGCCAAGAGGAGGAAAAAATCAACTTTTGTTCTGAAGGTAGACTATGAGAAGGTTATGACTCTGTGGATTGGAAATTCTTATTTTATATGCTCAGGAGGATGAATTTCGGCTCAAAATGGATTCAGTGGATTAGGAATTGTCTCTGATCGGCATCAGCATCTGTGTTAGTTAATGGAAGCCCCTCTGGGGAATTCTGTATGGAAAAGGGTCTTAGACAAGGCGACCCTCTGGCACCTTTTCTATTTTTAATTGTTGGCGAGGGGCTGAGTGGATTAATGAGACAAGCGATGGTGCAAAATCACTTTTCTGCTTTCAAGGTGATGGGTGAGGAAGATGTAGAAGTTTCTCTCTTGCAGTTTGCTGACGATACCATATTCATTGGCGAAGCGTCTTTGCAAAATATCTTTGTGGTAAAAAGTATATTACGCTGTTTCGAACTAATATCTGGCTTGAAGGTTAATTTTTTCAAAAGTAAAATTGCAGGTGTTTGTGTAGAGCCAAATTGGATGAGTAGTGCGACTTCAATGCTACGTTGTCAAGAGATGAAGATTCCTTTTATTTATTTGGGCATACGAGTGGGGGGAAATCCGAGGCGGCTGTCCTTCAGGGATCCAGTTATCGGAAAACTAAGCAATAGATTGTCAAAGTGGAAGCAACGTCATTTGTCTTTTGGTGGTATAATCTGTTTGATAAAGTCAGTATTATCGTCCCTCCCACTATTCTATCTCTCATTCTTTAAAATGCCAGCTGGAGTGTTAACTAGATGTAACAGCATCTTTCGACGCTTCTTGTGGGGAGGCACCTCTAATGAGGACAGCAAGGTGGCTTGGGTGAGTTGGGATAAGGTCTGTAAACCTGTTTGCGAAGGCAGTTTGGGTGTGAGGGATTGGAAGACCTTCAATTGGGCTCTTGTTGGTAAGTGGCGATGGCGGATGTTGAAAGAGAAAGACACTTTGTGGTGTCGTATTTTAAACGTTAAATATGGGGGCTTGGTAAGGGAGCATGATTCAATTTGGTGGAAGGATTTGATGTCAATTTGCGCTGGAAGAAATTGGTTTTATGATTCAGTTTGCCGGCGGATAGGTGATGGTAAGGAATTCTTGTTTTGGGAGGAGGATTGGTGGGGTGTGGGAGCGTTGAAAGATAAGTTCCAGCGTCTATTTATTTTGTCTTCTCAAAAGAGAGCTTCAATTTTTGAGATGGGTGAGTGGGGTGTTAATGGTTGGAGTTGGGTTTTTCAGTGGGACAGATTGTTGTTTGATCGTGAGAATGTAAAGGTTGATGAATTAAAAGCATTGCTACGAAGCTTTTCTCCTAAAATGGATAGAAAAGATTCATGGTGCTGGTTGAAGGATGGGTCAGGCATATATAGTGTTAAATCGACATATGACTCGCTGCAAGATGTACCGGTGTTGGTGGAGGGAAACATTTTCAGCAGAATATGGAAATCTAAAGCCCCTTCTAACTCAATCGCTGTAGCCTGGAGAATTCTTATTAATAGGATCCAAACCAAAAGGGATTTGGCTCGTCGAAATGCTCTCCCTCCCGGATCTGGTATGGAATGTGGTCTATGCTTGGTAGAGGAGGAAAATTGTTCACATCTGTTTTTTGAATGTTTGATAAGCTGGAAGGTCTGGATGCGTGTTTGTAAGTGGTTTGGTGTGTCAACAGTCTTGCAGAAGGATGCCAAGGCACACTTATTACAGTTTAGTGCAAATTCAGGGGCTGGAATGAGGTTTTCTAAGACTATGACCTTGGTTTGGATAGCTACTGTATATGCACTCTGGTATAGTAGGAATAATTCTGTGTTCAGAGGAGAGGTAGTTGAGGTGGAAAAAATTGTTGATCTTGTGCAATTCAGGTCCTGGCTCTGGTTAAAAGCAAAAGTAAAGGGATTCTCTGTGTCTCACTATGAATGGGTCTCAAACCCCTCTGTCTGTATATCAGTTTGGTGGGAGAGTAAAATAGATTGTTTGGTTACTCTATGCTGTTAGTGTGCAGGTTGCGGATTGGAGTTTTTTCTTGTGTTGTGCGTATTCCTGGGGGGTGTTGGCTACATATCCATATTCTCTTCTAAGGGAATTTTGCTTGTCTTGTGGAGCTGATTTTTATTTATTAGCTGGGAGGTTTCTAGTTTTATCTGGTGCCGCTTGCCTTGATTACACTGAGTCTACTTTTTATGCAGAATGTGGATGCCTCATGTGCTGAAGTTTACTATGTTGATCTCCTCCAGTATCATTATATCTGTTTGTTGGAGTTTGTATTGAGGACAGTGGTGGAGAGGAATTCTTTTCTTATCTTGCTATGTTGTGTTGTGTCTATTTTTGTTACATGTGGCTCGTGTCTTTTAATTTTGGAGGTGCAAGGCATTTGGTTCTATTAGCTTGGTGTCAATTTACAAGGCTGGAGGGGCAGTAACTTGAGATGGCTGCGGAATTATGCTGGGGGTACTAAAGCTACTTTTCTCACTATGGCTTTGGTGATTACAAGAGAAGTAAGCTACCAGGAGTATTATACTTATCTGCTGGAGTATTTGTTGAAGGGTACCTTGAGACTACAACATAAAAACCTAACAGTGATCTAACGAATTGTGCCTTGGATGTGGGAACTGAATTGGATGCAAGGCTTGGCAGCTGGGTTTTGGGTGGGGTATTAGAATTCTCTGTAAGCTTCCCTGAAGATAACCTCTTGGCTTTTCAAAATTGGTACTCTTTTTCCTTGCTAGGTTTTCCCAAGGGGGTTTTATCCTAGCAAGATTTTAATGAGGCCTGTTATGTTAAGTATATTTTCTTGGAAGTATTAGGTGGGGTAGTTCCGTCACTTTAGGGTCTTTGTTTTGTACATGTTAGTTCTTAGTCTACTCTTTTCTCTTCTGTATTGGGTTGAAATACCCCTTGTACTTCTATTCAATATAATTCCTATTGTCTATCCAAAAAAAAAAATATGTTTTTTTTTTTTATTTTTGGTTATTTTTTCGACATTATTTATTAATAAATATTTTTTATAAGTAAAAAATAGTAATAAGTTTCATTTGTTATTTTCTTTAAACTTCTCAACTTATGATTAATAACTAAAATTAAAATAATTTTTAATTATAATTATAATTATTATTAACAATTAGTAAAGAATATAAATAAATTATTATTAACAATATATTACTGTCATTAATTTAAAGGTAGTCAATTTCAATTATTATTATTTTTTAATAATTCACCTCAAGTTTTAATGAATAGTTAAAATTGAAATGATTTTATTATTTAATTTTAAATAAGAGAAATTGGAAAGTTTTAAATTTTAATATTTACTTTTAAATATGAGAAATTGAAAAGTTTAACAATTAATAATTATAATTTAATGATTCATAAAGTGGATTTAGTTTTTATTTTAATTTTCAATTTTTTTATTTAATTTAATGTTTTTAATACAAAAGAAATTTATTATTTCTTTATGTGTTTAATGCTATTTTTTCAAATATGCTTTACATATGTATATAGATTGATGTTTTGTCTGCTGGCCCAAAAGAAGAGCATTGAAGTGATTTAAATAAAAATGCAGCACCAAATAAAAATTCAGCTAGGGGCTTTGAAGTGATTGACACCATTAAAACCAACGCAGAAGCTTCTTGCAACAATACTGTCTCATGTGCAGATATTCTAGCACTTGCCGCAAGAGATGGAATAAATCTGGTGAGCCATTTTCATTTTTATTTGAAAAGAAATTTAATTTTTCCTACTCTTGCTGAGAATGCATGGTTCAATATGTAGCTTGGAGGACCAACATGTCAAGTACCACTTGGTCAAAGAGATGCAAGAACAGCAAGCCAAAGCAAAGCCAACAGTGAAACCCCTTCACCATTCTCCGACCTCTCCACCTCATCACCATGTTCAACGCCAAGGGTCTATCTACCCGTGACCTCACCGTGCTCTTAGGCGGTCACACCATAGGCCAAGCAGAATGCTAGTTTTTCCGGTCCTGTGTCAACAACGAGACCAACATTGATGTCGCCTTCGCCACCTCCAGAAAAACCAACTGCCCTGCCTCCGGCGTCGGAGACACCAATTTAGCCCCTCTTGAGACACTCACGCCGACCAAATTCGACAACAACTACCATGGAGACCTTGTGGCTCGCAAAGGACTTCTCCACTCTGATCAAGTGCTTTTCAATGGTGGATCTCAGGATGCTCTGGTTAAGAGTTATGCGCCTAATGATGTTGCTTCTTTGAGAGATTTTGATGCTGCTATGGTGAAGATGAGTAAAATTAGTCCCCAGCCTCACTGGCAGTGACAGATTCAAGATTTTTAAATTGTGTGGGCGATATTATAATTGTGCAAACACAAGCGCGCGCGCGCGCACACACACACATATATATATATAACTTCAATCAATCAACGAGAGTGTTCAGAAACAAATAGTTATTCTCTTTTATATTTTTAAAAACCACAAATAAGTAAGAAAAAAATATTCAATTCATGCATTTTTCATTTACAATATGTGAAGAAAACTCTTTAGATTGATGCATTTTTCAAAGCTACTTTTAATATAAATAAAGACATATTTAAAATACAGTAGATATATAAAAAATTAATTGGTACTCAATAAAATTTTAATTAGTAACAATGTGTTACACACTAGCAAAGTTTTTCACCTTTTAATAAACTTTAGAGGTATGATTCATTTATACCCTCACTTTATTTCCACCTTTATTTTTCATAGATTTCTCTTTTATCATCCGATCATATATCACACATCTCTTACTTTCTTTCTATTTTCTTCATATTTCTCTCTTCTCTCCACTCTACTTCTACCTTAATTCTTTTTTTTTTGTCAAACTTCTACCTTAGTTCTAAACTTTTTTTTGAAAGCAATAAAATCATTTCATTCAAAGATCAGGAACATCCGTAACTAGGTGTAATAGGATACCAATAAGAGGATCTCCCCACCAGGTACAGTCATGATACAAGTGACTCTCAGCTGCAAGAGCATGAGCTACTACATTTGTTTTTCTACATTCAAAAAGAAAAGAACAACAATTAAAACTAGAAAAAAGTTGCTGACGGTCCAGTAAAATCTGCTGCAAAGAGGGGAAGCTATGGCACTTGTGAAAGGCTGAAACAAGTTGTTGACAATCAGACACAAAGACTAAGTTATCTAAGTTCCATTCTGCAGCTAACTTTAGAGCCCATCTGAAGCTCAAAGCTTCAGCAACCAGAGGATCCGATCTGTGATCTTCATAGTGGGAGGCTGCAACTTGAAAAACCCCTTTATCATCTCTGACAACCAGCCCAAATCCTTGGCCACGAGGTCCCGCCCAACCAGCATCAAAGTTTAGCTTCATAGTACCCGCAGGTGGGGGAGACCACACAACACTAGGTGATCCCATTTTCTCAAATTGTGGTTGATGACTTAGCCATTATGTCCTCAAATTAACTGCCAGTTCCAGAGACTTGATCACATCAAGCTTAATTTTCCTAAAGGAACTCTCATTTCTTGCTTTCCAAATACTCCAAAGGATCATTGCAACCTGGTCCATAATCTCACCACCAACTGAACAAGCTAACTGCTGAATCCACCTATCAATCTCAAGTTGTATGTCACCAGAACGGATGGACAGAGAAGAGGCAAACCAGACCTGTCTAACCCAATGGCACTGCAGGAAAACATGAGAAAGGGATTCATCTAAACATTCATCACACAGGGGACAAAGAGGGGCTAAGAGTACACCTCTTCTTTTTAAGTTTTGTTGGCAGGGCAGGGATTTATTCACTAAACGATAGATAAAGTGCTGGACTTTCTTAGGGACTTTTAATTTCCAGACAAACCTGCACTCAACTCCCAGAGAAGAAGATGAAGCATGATTAGAGATGTTTTGTTGGAGGATTATGGAGTAAGCTGACTTAACTGAAAATACGCCAGTGACAGTATGTTTCCAGCACAAAAGGTATTTTCTATCAGCCCATGCAAGAGGAATGGTTTTAATTCTGGCAGCTTCAGCTCTATTGAAAATCTGATCCACTAAAACACTCTTCCACCTCCTCTGCTCATTGTCAATAAGAGAATCTACTTTGGCTATTGAAGGGAGTTCTGTAATTGGACTGAGTACTCTTCCTGAACTGGAGCCTGGGAGCCAAGCATCATCCCAAATAGAGATCGATTTCCCATTACCAACCTTCCATACTGATCCCTCCTTGATTAAATTCCTAGCTGAGCAAATGCTCCGTCAAGCATAACTGGGTCTAAAACCCACAGGTGTCGAGAGTAAGGAGGTTCTTGGAAAGTACCTTGCCTTGAGACACTTAAACAGTATAGATTCCTCATTCTGAATCAGTCTCCAAACTTTCTTAGCTAGCAGATCCTCATTGAAGCTCTTAAAATCTCGGAAGCCCAACCCTCCACTCGCCTTAGGTTTGCACAATTTGGCCCAACTCATCCAATGGGTCTTTTTTTCTGAATTCTTTTGTCCCCACCAGAAATTAGCCATGAGGGAAGCCATTGAAGTACAAACGTTCTCTGGAAGTCTGAAACAACACATGAGATATATAGGAATTGCTTGCGCAACCGATTTGAGCAAAACCTCTTTTCCAGCTCTTGAGAGGAATTTTTCTTTCCATCCTTTCAGCTTCTTCACCAGTCTCTCTTGCACCTTGAGGAAAACAACCTTCTTAGACCTTCCAATAACTGTTGGTAAGCCACGGTACTTGTCATGAGAGTCTACAACCTTAACCTCCATCCTGTTCCGGATTTGAGTACTCAACTGTTAAATAAATTGGTATGATATCTAGTGGGGGCAAATAAATTGTGAAAATATAATTAACATTTTATCAATATTATACTACTAACAAATAAATTTTAAAACCAAGTTGGGGCAAATGTGCCCCATGAATCTAAACATTCACCCAAAAATACATTGAATGTTTTGTCTGCTGGCCCAAAAGAAGAGCATTGAGTGTGGTCTAGTATGATGGGCTATTTTTTATATCTTGAGCCGTTGGTTAAGTGGACTTTCATATTCTTTTGGGCTGGATGTGTGGTGGCTCAAGGGCCAAAATTATTTTGTAGGTTGATGAGAGAAAATATGGTGTGTGGTCTAAGTCAAAAAAACTCAAGTTGATTGGACCACCAATAGTTATAAACCTACAACTGATTGATTTCTGATGTAGAAAATGACTTAAAAGAATACATGCTTTCAGTATATTAACCAAAATTCGTTTAGTTACGTTTTATAACAACACCAGCATTCCTTTTGTCTCCCACAACTTTAGAGCATCTCCGATGCAATTCTTAACCACTGGAGGAGATGAGGTGAAGTTCTTAATTCTTAAAAATAAGAACTAGGTTCTTATATAAGAAGTTTTATTTTTTGAGTTCTTAGCATAAAAAGTTAAAATTTTCCCTCTCATTCATTTAATTTAAGTATTGAATTAACATTTAAATTTAAATAAAAATATATGAAAATAAAAAATATTAATATAATGGTATTGTGGGTCCGGATGAATATTGCTAAGAACTAAGAACTAAGATCTCATGGTTGGAGCAAAATCTGCAAAGAGTTGCTTAAGCACATGTGACAGTACGGGCCCACATGAATATTGCTAAGAACTAAGAACATCTTTATCCCTCACATTCACTAAAGTTTTTATACTTTATTTTATATTATTCTTTACAATTTTTCATAGTGCCACATCATCTAAACCACTTTACTAACATTTTACTCCAACCTAACAACTCTAAAAAAAATCTTCAATGGACCCCACAATCAACATTATACTCAATACTTTTTAACTTTAACAATATAATAATATTATGTTTTTTGTCATTTGTGCATCAATTTCTATGAGACACTACTCTAAGAGTGTCTACAATACCACACCAAAATTAGATAAGGTGGAAGAACCGTTGATCTCCAATGATATGAGACACTAGTAGGAGAGTCTCTTTGGTGTGAGATACTCTCATTAAAAATACTCTAAAAACTAGCATTGAAAATGCTCTTATACATAAACTCAGATGCCTCATTGGCACGGATTAACATGTTTAAATTATCGTGACCATAGTAACCAACTAGAGATTGCACGTGCAAATTTATACCATTACCATTTACCAACAACAATAGTGAATATTCCTCCTCCCAACAACCTTCTATAATAATTAACATGCTTCTTTGATTGGCATTGCATGTCCACTTCATCTGTACTTGAGAATAGGGATGGCATGCAGTGCATCGCAGGATCAAGAAGCAATTTCCAATAAGTGAATTTTCAGCATGAGAAAAGAGTTGAAGAAAACTAACATTTAACCAACCAAACCATATGAACTATCTTAAAAATTTAAGATAAGTCACTCGCTTATTTTTGGTAAAATTTAACTTTTTATTAGAATAATTAAAACAACAAGAATTGAATTCCAAACCACTTAATTACGGAGACTGACTAACTGTCTCAAAAACTTGAGCATTTAGATAAAGACACATGATTTATTTTATATTAGACTTCTAACTAGGAAAAATTTAAGCATGTAAATTAACACAATTCAAAAAAAAGGAAAGCATAATACTCTCCTTTACTTAATTTATTCCTCTGGGCTCTGGATGCCCAATATTAACCAAAATAGGAAATATTCTCACTTGAAATTGTGCTATAATTGGAAGAAGTCGACTGTTGTGTATAAATGGAAGAAGAAGCTGTGGGAAGAGGAGGCATTGGTAGTGTTGGAGGTGGCTGAGCAGCAATTGATATAACCTCTGAGGAAGGAACCAAAACATGAGAGGAGTGTATCATGTTAACTTCCCTGAGTTTGTGCCTAAGTATTTCTGACCTCACAGCATTAAGTTCAGCTATTAAAGACTGAACTTGCTGTTGCAAAGAAGAAATTGCACCCATGCTTCCATAAACTGGGTCTCTTAGCCTTTCATTAGCCTCATAAACTAGACTATTTGCAGCATCAGCTCTTTGACTCTCGGGTACCTCCTAAAACCCATAGCACAAAAATGTTATTTTTGTCAATCCATCAAAGTTAACCTTACTTTGCAATCAAGAGGAATGCATATATGAATATGATAAAATTAATATGCTAGCTAGGAGGATTTATATGATGTATATACACCAGGTCTAGGATCATCATGTGACATGATAATATCATGTGAAACTTTGTGTCTATCTGTCTTTTCATAAATGTTCAAATAGACACAAGATTTCAACCCGACAATGTCATATGAAATTTTCACATGACATATTCCTACGAAGTTTACACATGAGAGGTTCCTAATTGACATATACCATTAGCATTTTGGAGACGTTGCTGGCACCAAAGACTTTGTGGACTGAAGCAAACTTGTGGGGCTCGTGGGGAGAGAAATATGGAGAAAAGGGGCATTCTTGGGCACACCTTCTTCTCAAGAGCTTACAAGCAGCACAAGGGGAAGTGGTATTCAGAGTTCCAGCTTGAGGGCCAAACATGTGTCTTCTTCCCTTTAGAGATGAATTACCTCCTTCCTCTTGAATTTCTCTTCTATCTCATCAATCTGTCCCTACATGTATGGGAATGCAATATAACGTGAACACTAATTAAAATATATAGAATCCTAACATGGGTGGATTAGGTTTGTAGAAATATTGCTAATTTAAAATTTAAAATTTATATTCTAAAGTAACAGAACCGTTAATCAAATACAAAATGAAAAGAAGAGAAGATCACAAAGGTATATATCCTGGTTCCCCTTCACCCATAGAGGATTATATATTTGTGTTTTGTGCCCCATTCTAATTCGGCAATTTTGTCATAATGTGTTTTTTTATAAGCTAAGAAATATATTGAAAAGAAGTACACAATTTTTCCACAATGTATTTTGATATTTTGTACAAGCCCCACGCCAAGACTTCTCTTAAAGAACGCCTATTTACCCAACAAGAAAACACACCGCTTTCTTTTACATAACTCTCACCAAACCCAATATTGAAGAAAGAATCACACTTGATTCAAAGAGAAGAAGAAGAGATTGTCAATGGCCGAAGAAATTCTAACTCCAATACAAAAGAAAGAATCCTTTTCAAATTTACTCTTAAGCACATTATTGCCAGACTTTTAAAACTTAAATAATGAAGGCTAAAATGTTTTCCTAGTTAAAAGAGGTAAATCAGGGTCTTTAAATTAAGGATACAAGGAGAGGATTTTCTGATCTTCGTATATAATTTATCAGACGGTTTTATGATATTTTTTAAGGATAATAAGGATGTTTGAACTTTGTTTCAAAACCAGGTATATCCATCGCCAAGGATGCTCGCACTAAGTAATAAACGGCTAATTACAAAATGTGTTTCACTTTCATAAGTGAGAATCGTACCCTGAACTCATGGTTAATCAAAACTAGGTATCCACCGTCCTGGATGCTCACTCTAAGTAGCAAATGACTAACTAGGAAATGTGTTCGACTCCCACGAGTGAAGATTAAACTCACGACCTCATGGTTAATCAAAACCAGGTATCCACCACCTTGGATGCTCGCACTAAGCAATAACTGGCTAACCACGCAATGTGTTCCACTCCCACGAGTGAGGATCGAACCATCAACCTTATGGTTAATGGAATATGAGTATCCACCAAGTCACACCTCGCGGTTGTGTTTGAACTTTGATATCACCATATATGCATATATTAATTTGTAAACGGACCAAGTTATAGAACATCTATTGTTGTCTCAAAATGATTCAAAATGATTCAAAATAAAGAAGAGAGTTCACTTACCTTTCTTCTGACATTCAGGCATGCTCTCTAATAATGAAGGAGGAACTTAAGGAGCTAGAGAATAGACAGAAGCACTAGACAAATCAAAAGGGTAGAAACTAGAAAGAAAGAAAAATATGGGTAGAAAATTAGTGTCCTTAAAAGGCAAGGTACTCAAGGACAGGCCAGCTACTCCAGCTATGTTTGATTTCAAAGGAAGAGAAAAAATAATGCCATATTGCATAGAGAGAGACTGCAAGGAAGAGTAACAAGGAAAAAGAAAATGATGCTGCTTGAAGTAAACCTCTTTGGTATGCTAGGGTTTCATGAACTATGGTGTTCTAGGAAAGTTGCAGCAGTGTGAGATTTTCATGGAGAATATATTTATGTTGTTTAGATGCCAGGTCTATAACTGCTTGCTTGCTCAAGTGTTAGTTCTTAAATGTGTTTGACTTTCTTAATCAACTTTCTGATTCCATTGCCGCCATGCATGTGTTTCTTGCTTCTTATTGAAGGCATGTCTATATATAAAATTGACAGTACTTTTTATGTTTATACTATCAAGAAACTGATCGTCTTTGTGTGTTAATATCACACATTAATGGGAGAATAGAAAACTTCTCTGTAATGAGCCAAAATGGCGATGTATGTCCAAGGCAGTGTTTGGGTTGTAGTTGGGGATGTGGTCAGTCCAAAAATCTCAAGGAATTTAGATTTTCCCCAAATATATACTATATGATTTGTTCTTCATCCCACCACCTATGTGGACTTCTGTTACTTTTTGTTAGAATATAATATAAAACCATTAAAGTTGCCCTTACCCAACAGCTTAAGCTTTTGGGATTAAGTGGTTATTTGACATGGTATCAGAGCCTTTATGACTGAGAGGTCTAGAGTTCGATCCTCGCTCCCCTCACTTTCTAATTAAAAAGTGGAATTTAATTAAGCACTTGGTAGGTGGGCCTGTGCATTTGTCCACGCTTCAAGCCCAAAGGGCTCTTGCGTGAGGGGGCGTGTTAGAATATAATATAAAACCATTAAAGTTGCCCTTACCCAACAGCTTAAGCTTTTGGGATTAAGTGGTTATTTGACACTTTTAACAGTAGTATTCCAAAATCACTTCTACCTTGAAAATCTCTATATGGAGTTTTGAGACACACATTTAGTGGGATAACTAGAAGTTCGTTCTATAATGGCCTATCTTGGAATCCATGACATTTTGTAGTTAATTGTGGAAATTGGAGCAATGTTTACCTCTGAGATTTACTAGGCCAAGTATAACGCATAGAACAAGCTTATTTCTTTTAGCCACGGGTTTTATTTCAGTCGCTATATTAATCAATGAGTCAGCCGCTATTTTCGTCACTGAGTCGGTCACAAGCATCGCCACTAAATCAGCAGCTAATTCTGTCACAAGTCAGTTACTAAGTACTCCTCCTTGATGTGAATTTTGATAACTCTAAGCATGCTCCCTTAGCATTTTGAATCTCGTTAATTAATACCTTTGGAAAAAAATCAGCTGCTCTTCTGTGTTGTAATACTTGCTGCATTACATATGAAATGATAGTTGATTGAAATGTGATTGATTATATTGATGAAATGGATTATATTGACAATCACAGTTTTTATTTCCTTTTCTGATTGGTGTAATTTCCAATTGGGTTGTATATTAGTTAAGCCATATTTCTAGGAGTTGTTCTTCTCTGAAACTGGTTATTAAGTGGTTGTATCAAGTCATTTAGGAATTTAGGAGTGTTCTGTCAAAGTGGGTGGTGAAAGAGAGGGCAGAGAAGGATTGTTCTTGGAAGGATGCTATTATATATAAAGGGTGATTATACATAAGCATTCAGTTCTTATGCCACATTCAATTGACATATATTTTAGCAGCGTTTTTTTACCGCCTCAAACATAAGCGGAGGTTAAAAACCATCACTAAAGCGTATGTCAATTAAATGTCTACGAAATCTGAATGTCTGACTAACATTTTCATATTATAAACTGCATAAAAGGAAAGGAATGCTTAAACTCTAAGGTAATGGCACCATCTGTTCTTGTTTGACCCTTATTTTGAGGCTTATAAGTCGCCACCGTGTCCTCTCACCCAAACCCAATTTACCAATATAATATTAATACACTTCAAGGCTCCAATTGCAGTCCCCTTCTTCTGCACGAATGCACCAAATCCCAGAACCATATTTCAACTGCTTCAGGTTGGCCACATATTTGTGCTTAGAGAATACTTCAATTAATTGCACTCAATATCAACCAACCCTGAATCCAATTATCATTTCCAAGCAATTATTTTTAATGCCACAAACATTCCTTGCAAAATTCAAATCAATAGAGGTCAAAAGATGAGCTTGCTTAATTACTTCTAGCTAGCTGGTGACATCTCATTAGTATCACTTCCCCCCTATGGGATGAGATGAATAGAGTGATTTAGGGATGGTATGCAAGTTAAGTGCTGCAATACACAAGATATATCAATTGATGAAAACTGGATTTGACGAATAAAAACTTTGAAGTCAACTACGTTAGAATATAAAATAAAATCATTTACATGTCTTCATCCAATATTGTAAGTTTTTTGAGATAATTGGTTAGGCGCATCTACAAATTAAGTCTTGTTTGCGAAACTTTGGGGTAAAAGATAAAACAATGTTGGTGACATAGTTAACTGACCACAAGTTACAATTGCAGTGAAGTAAACATAGTATATAATACTAAAGAAGGCACATGGTTAAAGAAAGAAAATTTAATTTTGAAGTATGTACATTGTTAATGTAGATCATTGAGATATGATATCAGTATGTCCAACACATTTCACACAATCACTAACAACCAAACAAATGAAACAACTACATTTATATATTTGCCACAAGATGTAAATGATCTAGAATATTAATTTCTAACCAAGTTAATTACCTTCATAATTAAACTGTTCATGGCTTACTATTGTATTCTTTATGTTCCTACTAAAAGGGTAGCATCCTCCAACTCTATTTGAAGCTTTATGTTTCAGAAAAGAGCTAACAGTGGTTGATCCTGATAAAGAGAAGCTTCCCTTATTTCTGTCTCTTATGGAATTAGAGTAAGATGGATATACCATTGACCAGGTCGACGACGATGAGGACGATGAAAAAGATGACGGAGATGAAAATGATGATACATTAGTACTCTTCCTTGAGCTTGAAAATCTTTGTAAAATGCATGAAAATATGTTGAGTTTTGAATTTCTTCCCTTGTTTTTGGACTTGGTTTTGGTATGATATGAAGGTGGGGGTGTAAGGGGAGGCAGAGAGGTCTCTGACAAAGGGTGCTTAGGGGTACCTGGTTTTTCCTCCCACGTGAAAGGAACTGCAACTGATGTTTGTCCATAATAGAACACCCTTGAAGAAGAATTGACCTCTGAGGCCTCCTTGGCTATTATCTTGGAGAAGAACCTATCATCCTGTTTTAACCTGAAGGATTTGGTGTCCGATTCTCTTAGTGTCTTGTTTCCCAGGCCGGGATTCTCCTCGTTTCCACAACACTTATCATCTGAGAGATTATTGCCACCACCATCACTCATCATTGAGACTTGAGAGGTATATGATTTTATCTCTTTGCACTAAAATATGATACTATACTCCTCAACTGCAATGGAGCTATATACAACAGCAGAGTGTACTACTCTCTTCTTTTTTGCTGTCTAGTCCCGAGCACTGTTTTATTGCTTCATGTACCTGGGATTCTAGCAAGTTAAAACATATAAATAAAGGGGGCATGTTCTTCAAAGTTACTTGAGAATTTTGTTTCTTGATATGGGAGTTAAGTAAAGCTTAGATTTGATTAAGAAAGAGATTGTTTGTTCAATTTAATGATAGGGATTGTTTTGAAGCTAGCACAGCAATTTAATTGTGGAAATTTACTGCTTGATGTATGGGTGATGATGATCAATACATAAAATTAAATGGATGTCAGAAGTAGCTGACCTGTTATTTTTGGAAGAATCTGGACCACTGATTAAGAGATTGGTGTACTAGTTTAATGGTGGTTCCTTTATAAATGCATAATGAAAAGCAGTTGAGGGCAAAGGATTTTGGTGGCAGGTGAACACTATTAAATGAAACAACAAAGTGGTACATGCTTCCATGAATATTTGTTTGAAAAATCTTTTACAACTGAGTGCATGTTACGACCCCAACTATAGGGACTCCGGGTCCAAAAGGCTAGTTCAATAGCTTCAAGATTTTAAAATTAATTCCGATGAAAGAGAAGTTGATGCAAAATGGTATAAGAAAAATGAGAAAATTGTATGTATACATGGTACATATGTAATTGCTTTCTTGTGAAAGTCTAATCAGAATTTTTATTTAGTTATCCATCTGATTGTTATCTCAGCCAGTAATCTAATGTCCATACTTCAGTTCACTCGAGCACAATTGAAGTAGAGCCGGAAGGGTTGGTGTGAAGGTGTTAAACTCGATTACAATCTTGATCACATAAGAAGTTATGCATGATCATCAAGGAATTGAATGACATCAAGTGCACCAAAATTAATAAATGGCACATGAAATATGATCTGATTTGGCAAAGTTCATCTCTTCTAAACCAAATCTATAAACATGTATACACATTTAATCATATATTGTTATGTGCAACAGTTTAAGGTAGTTGAAATTCCAGAATTTTAAACCATGATTCCGCCTACCCCACTTTATGAAGTTAGTTTCTTGGCATGAATATTTGATGCTAAACAATGCATCCTCATTAAATAGCAGGAAGAAATAAATTAATAAATTGAACTACTCAGCCACTCTCAGAAAACACAGACAAGGACATTTCACACAGTACATGACAGAGTGAAGGTTATTATCATTTATTAGCAACATGAAATGTCATATATGGAATGAGCTAGCAGCATATCAGAAAAGTAACTGCTTTCCCATTAGAGAATTGCTGCTATATATTGATAGTGTTAATTTGATTCTTCATACACGTTTTGCACATTCTTAACTCCTGATATTTGCTTTCTGTACCTGCCCTTATTAACACCTTTGCTTTGAATGGAGTACTCTAATTAATTTAAGATAATTAAGTAATTAGTAGCATAAAAAAAGATAATGTAATTAGACTACAAGTAAACATAGATATTTTTTACATTAAGAAAAGATAATAACTATACATTGGCCCACTGCTAGAAAAAGGTTCCGTGTGTGTAATGCTATCTCTGTTACCATTACTCTTTGCGTACTGGTGGAACTCACATGCAGCACCCAGCAGAGAAGTGCACTGATTCAAATGTTCAATGCTGAAAAGAATTTGATGCAGGAATTTCAAATTCACCTCTGAATAAAATGCATAATAATGGTGAAATAATAAAATGGCAAACCGTGACAAGCATTAATTATATATCTACTAGAATGTAAACCTGTTGTTTACAAATTCTGAAAGTTAATTAATTTGGTCGTTGGAGAGTTGTTTTTCTACTCAAATGACTTGTTTGATGACATAATCTAAGCTCTACTATCGTGAAATTTCCTACCATATTGATGAGGTTTCTTCATTTTAACAATAACAATCTTGACCTTCTGTTCATCTGGAACCTCCTTCAGCAGTTCAGCTCAAAGACTCTTTCAAATTGTTGGAGCTAATATAATCCACCAATTCATGAGGTTGTAATAATCCTTCAAATTCGGAAATGATATATGCTGAAATTGTTGAACTAAACTTGATTCGATTGCCTTTGTGTTTGATAACTATATGTGGATAAGGTGTCACTTCAATCAATTTTTGAATCAACATTTCTCTGTTAGTTGAAATTGAGTTTGTTGGGTTTCAACATCTTCATGTAACGTTTAATTTAATTTGATGTTCTCATTCTTTTATTTCAAGTTCACACAGACTTATTTGATTTTGACATCTTGACGACATAATTTTTTAAGGGGTGTGGAATGATATCAAATATTTGGTAATGAGTAATATTTGGTGATGAAATAGCGCTAACATAATCGTCTTCAACCTTGGAAAGTTGGTGACCGAGAACTTTTATAATGAGACCATTTCTTAATCTACAAACCTCAATTCACATAAAGAAAAATAATCGGAAACAATATAGTCGAACGAGTGGCTTGATTTACTCCAGTGAGGAAAATACAATGGCTAGTTTGTGACTAAACTGAGAGAATTGAGAACCTGACTATGATACCAATGACTGAAAAACCCTAAAGAAAAATAGAGAAAACACTCGGAATTCCATAATAGAAATATGTTTCAAGTTTTCTAAAGAACGATCAAGACGAACATGTGCTCCTATTTTTCTAGGCTAAAGAGGTGGATGAGAAGGAAGTTCAGGTCATTAGAGAGTGAGAGCCTCCTATCGACGGTATCTGAGTGACAGTCATTGGTTTGGTGAATTACTATCAGTGGTTCATCAAGAGATTTTTTGCAACAGACACAGAACTACTAAAAATAACTGGTCGTGGGAGTGGACCAAGAGGTGTCAGAGTGCTTTCGAGGAGTTGAAGGCAGCTGTGACACAGGAGCCATTGAAGAGAAATATAAAAATATGGATAGTTGGAGTTGGGTAAGTGTAGATAGTCAGATTGAAGGAAATTCATCTTATTAGACTAGACTCATTTACCCAATTCAACTCATACTTTTACTATCGAATCTGTTCGGATCGGGCGCGTTCGTCGAACATACCCCGCCATGTGCAACCTAACCTAATCATTCCGTTGTAAAATTTCATGGGAGGAATCTTCCTGCCATTTATCTTTTACCTTTGGCAAAGGCTTGTACATAAAGATCACACACCCAAGGAGGCTTTAGATACGCCGTCGTTTCACTCTCTGATAAAACAACGCTTTTTCCCGCTAATCACGCTCCAAATCAAGGGAAAGCAAAAAGACACGAAAGCTCACCCTCAACCATAAATATCCACGTGTCACCTCTTCATTGGCTAAACAAAATAACTTTCGTAACCAACAACCATTGACTCTTCCCTCGTCCACCACACACTGTCCCCAACCGCGAAAGCCAGAAGCGCTTTCCGCCACCGTGTTCCTCTTTTCTGCTTTTCCCGTCGATTCAGTGGCACCGTGGTGGACCCGCTTCCTCCGACACCATCATCACGCACTATTCTCCACTTTCACCCTCGGTATCACCCCCATAAATCCCACACAAATGGGTGCTTCACAGAAGTCAAGGCTCAAACCTTCATGCAACTTTAGCTGTAGATGCTTCTTCTCTGAATTCCGTGTCTGCTTTGTGCTCTGTGGCAATGGCAGAGTCGTTGGAACCCGACGGTTTTCCGGTGGCGGTTGGCATGAGGGAAGTGAGGCCCGAGACGGAGGATGGGTCGGGTGGGAACCCGGGTCCGGGGATTAGAAGGGTGGGTTTGAGAGCTGAAATTGATACGACGGCGCCGTTTGGGTCTGTGAAGGAGGCCGTGACTCGTTTTGGAGGAAGCGGGCCTTGGATTCCCCTTTACAAGCTTGGAGAAGCTTATGTAAGTTTCTATTCTTTGTTTTCTTTTAATTTAGAGGTTTGAAAGTGTCATCTTTTTTTCCTTTTTGGTGCTGAATGAAACATTGCTGGCCAAAGATTTGTGTCTACTGCTAATCATCTATGTATTTATTTTGGGTACATGGTTGCTAGTGATTTTTGCTATCTGCTGTTAGTTACAAAGATTTGTTAAATCAGTTTTTCATGTAAGCAGTGACAGAGCAATGCTGGGATTTTGATTTCTTTTAGAACTGAACTTTAACATTTTGCTGCAATTTTTGTAAAACTGTTCAAGGATGGGGGAGTTACATCTGAACAATTGTTTGTTTTTTTTATTAAACTCAGTTTGATTCATTGAATGAATTTGGTTGCTTAGTACAACAATAGAACTGTTAGTTTGAGTTTAGTCTAGGCTGAGTCTATGCATCACTGACAATAAAGTTTTATTTCATGAAATTGTGGACTTTAAGATTTATCAGGTACTATTTTCTGGTTTAGTTTTGATTTGGTTAAATTTTTCAACTTTTGTTATATATGGCTTGCTTGATATCTTAGACTATTAGTGTGTTTGATTCTGCGGTGGAAAGTTTCATAATCAATTTTGGGGAGAATCTAACGAGTGTAGCTACCGGGACTATCATGCTTTTGATTATGTGCCCACCACCAATTTAAACACACTAGATTTGTGCATGTTTTGGATGTGTGTTGGGCACACCCTCAAAAGCACGTTAGGGAAGACACTCCATGTTGTAGCTTCTGGTTTAA
Source organism: Lotus japonicus (assembly GCF_012489685.1). NCBI lineage: Eukaryota > Viridiplantae > Streptophyta > Magnoliopsida > Fabales > Fabaceae > Lotus > Lotus japonicus. Next base: position 10,082,190 of record NC_080041.1, on the reverse strand, counting down.
TGTGATTTTGAAGTCTAACGTGAATTCTTAACGTGGAACCAAACATGCATATTCAAATGGTTTACATGCTTTTGAGAAGTTGTATGGTGCTGACATCGTTGAAACATTATGCTAATTTCACTTCTGCATTATTAACAAGTGAGTATTGGCGAAGTTGGCCTACAAATTCATTTTCATCTATCCTTGGAAATCCTTGTGATTTTCACCTCTCAAACTGCCCATACATTTTGTCTAACATGACGCAGTTCTTTATTCATTCATACCCCTTTGTAATTTGCTCTCTGATGTTGAAGATTGTCATAAGCAGAACAGTATTGAAGACCTTGACATAAAGAAAGTGGAGGAACAAGCAGCGAAGTTGGAAAAGGATTTGATAGTGAAAGAACTTGAAACACTTGATGTGCTCGAAGAGCTGGGAGCTACCAAAACGATTGTCGAAGAATTAAAACAGAAGTTACAAACTGAAGCAGCAAAACATTTTGCAACTCCAGAACTAAATCCTCATGACCAGGTTCGAGCTCCTGTTAAAAATCATGTAAATACTGTCAACAATAAAGAACAGATATCTCAAAGTCCAAGCCTCTTCTCTACGTCATCGCCTGACTTGCTCTTAATGGAGTTTAAACAAGCGAAACAGAACCTTGGCAAAACTATAAATGATCTAGGGGTGATACAATCTTCTGTTGAAACTTTGAACAAGAAGCTGAAGAAGGAGAGATTGTTTCTTGAGAGGACACGTGAGAATCTTGCATCGAAGTTTGCAGCTATCTCTGCTCAAGATGTGGCCAAAAATGAAGCAAGGTTAAAGCCACCACCAGAAGCTCCTGTAGACACAGGCTTTACTTTTCATATTCACCAAAGTGTTGTGAGGGATCTCGAAGTTGATGCTGGACAGTACAATGGAATGGATGAAACAAGAAGCGTTAAAGTTTCAAAGCCTTTGTCTGAGTATGGAGACAATGGATTTAGTATTAAGACCGCCGAGATGAGGTGGTTGGCAGCTAAAAAGATGGAAGAAGCAGCTATGGCAGCAGAAGCCGTCGCTCTTGCTGAGATCAAGGCTCTATCAAGTGCTGAGTTATCATCAGGATTTGCATTTCCAGAACATCAGAAAGTGTCTTGTGAACTAGGGGTGCGATCTCCTCTCAATCTCAAAGTTCAAGTACCTGAAGAGTCTACCTGGAAGAAGGTAGTAGATTCCAAGTTCCAAATTGATGAAACAAGTTCTTCAAAATTGAGTATTTTGAAAAAAATGGAGGAAGCAGCAGAAGAAGTTCTCCACAGCAAAAAAGTCTTGAGAGAGGCTTTAAACAGCATTGAAACTGCAAACAGAAAGCAGCGTGCTGCGGAAGAGGCTCTACGGAGCTGGATTCCTGAAGATGGTTTAAAGAGATGGGCGGTGTATAACTCTATTAAGCGCGACAAGTTGTATCAACTTGGAAATTGTCAAGATCTGAAGCCGATAGCGAAGTCTTCAGTTTCAATGAGAGATGTACTCAGCAGAAAGCAAGTTCCTGAAGAATACACTGCAACAAAGGAGATGGAAGAGCGCGGTGAAAGCAACGTAGCATTGAGTCAAATGCTTCTAGCATTGAGGGAAGATCCAACTCCCACAGCCAAACATGACAATGATAGGAGCGATCAACAGCAGTTCACGAGGAAGAAGTTTGGATTCATCCAAATATCACTCCCATTGGGAAAGCGAAGGAATAAAAGGGCATGAATTTATTTAATCCTAATGCAGTAGTGCCTATGCATATATGGATGAATAGCCACAACTCATGCATCAATGATGCCTTGCCATTCTTTATTGATTCTTATGTTATGTGAGCCTTTTTGCTAGTTGTGTAGAAGTTTGTGTTGGTGTCTGATTTTGTGAAATATGTTTTTGCTTTGTGATTGGCTTACATTATGCAACTAGCTTAGCTTTGATGAGGCTAATGAACCTCCTCTTGTGTATGAAAACGGGTGTTTTCAATGTTGTTCTTTACTATGTCAAATTTTATATGGATATTTGTAATTGAATATGTTGTATTGTTCTGATGCAATTAAAAATGTGAGAATGCTTTCATATTTCATTTGTACAAGCAGTGGCTTATGTTTCTGAATTCTGACTATTTCATGATGAAAGGTGAAATGGAGATGTCCTAATCTATGGTTTCATACTTTCATATGGTATTATTTACAACATGTTCTCAGTTCGAAATATTTTAAATCTCAATTTTTTAAAATATTAATTATAAATTAAATTTATCAATAAAAAATTAATATTTTAAATTATTATATATAAATATTTATATTTATTATGATTTTAAATTATAGTTTAATTTGATTATTGTATACTAATATTTTGTAAGTTATCGTTAATAACCAACATCAAACTAATTTTAATAATTAATATGACAAAATATATTTAAATTTTTCAACACAAGCAATTAAAAATGATTCAATAATTATTTAATTATTATATACATTTAATTTTTTTTGATAAAATTGTTATCAATGAGTGGTGATATTATATAATAATTTTAATATTTAATTTTTAAAATTAACACTGAATTAATTTTAATAATTAATAATATTAAATATACTTAAAATTATTTCAATTTTACCTCAATTAATTTAAAATAATTAAATTCTTTAATGGGATATATATTTTAATTTGTAAATATTTTAATTAATAATGAATGATTATATTATAAAGTAATTTTAGCATTGATTATTTTACTGATAATTAATATTTTGAATCATAAAATTTCACATCTTTCAAACGTTGACTAATTATTAATTTTTCCATTAAATTTTTTACAAATAAATTATACATAATGGATTGCAGGAAAGGAAAAATAACGAATACAAAAATTTAAGTGTATATAATCTTTCAGTGTCCGAAAGAAAATGATAAATGAAATGTATTTTTAATGAATGATAAAGGTCTAATCATATCACTCTTTATAGGACAAATGGACAATATTAATAAATCTTTCAGTATACAAATGAGTAATTTAAAATTAGTTTCCTTTTCATGTCATTATAAACTAATCGTATCGTAATATATCTACTAAAAACTAATCGTTAAATAGATATTATTTAAAAAATTTCTTACAAGATTAAACTTTATTATTTTCCATGTCAACCCTACCCCTATCTATGTTTCCTTTTGACCGGAAAACACTTTTTCAAAAGGAAACAACATATCATTTTAGAAAAAGAGATAAAAACGGATATTTCACGATTAATTAAAGACAAAAATAAAGAGAAATCTCCTCAATTCAAACAATAAAATGACCATATAAGTGAAAACTTTCTCAACTAGAGAATCGACGATATTGTCACTATAAAGAAAACATCCAACAAATCAAACAAGAGCAAGATCATGACAATCACAAACAATAGAGAAAAAAGAGAGTTTTACAAGCTGTTGGTTTACGCTACTGATTGAAGAGTTATAACCAACCTATCTCAAAACACACTCTCCTAAACCTCGAATTTGAAGTTAAAGACATATATAACTCATCTCATACACAATGCATCTGCAATCACCGATATAAAAGACATTGAAGGCAAAAGCGGTAAATGTAGCTTGAACCTCTCCCTTATATTATCTCTCGTTATGAAACAAAATCAGCAATACGCTATTCTAACATGAAAGCATCAAAATTGACCTTAAACACTACTCCAAATCAAGATAATGTTATGTAACTATTTAAATATTTTAACCATAAGTCATATGTTAGAATTCTGAGCATAGAGTACTTACTTAAAGTTAATTCCAAAATAAAATAAAATATGATAATGGTTTTTATGGCTAACTTTGAAGATTATATATAACTAAAAATCAATCCACTCACTTCCCCTTTTTGTTTTAAACAAGTATACATGCCCCATCATGTGTGTGGTTAAATTAGCAAACACGTTATCAAAAAAAAAAAATAGCAAACACAAAAAGGTTTTTGCCACTTAAATTTGGGTTTTGTACTCTTTTTACCTTACAAAAATTATCAATGCCAATATTTGTAATTTTGTATCTTGAAAAAATTGGAATGAAAAGGAAAAAGAAAAGAAAAACTGAAGCAATGGATAGGAGGTAAAAAAAATTTAGGCAGAGGCGCCAACTTGTGAACAGAATCATACATAAGAATGAAACATCCTCAGTAGTTGTTTTTCTCATCATCATCATCATCATTCAGCAAATGCTAACTATGATCATCAACTTCACAAGTTTGAAGCCTTTCAAAACGACAACAACCTAGTACACTCAACGCTGCATGCAATGGTTTCCGCACCCCGATTGAGAAAAAGGGTCTTTCCCCTTCTTCGTGCCCCAGATGGAAGTGCTTTTCAAATATGGTAATTCATATACGCAAATCAATGCTTTTTGTTTTTTACTTAATATTTTCTTTTTCCTTTAGTCTAGTTTTCCTTATATGATGTTATCAACTTTGGATGTTAGTGTTCATGCCTTCAACATTTCTGGGCTTGAGCGTTTTGTAAATACTATATATTTGATTGTTTGTGCCCAGTGAATTATGTGAGGTTTCTGTGGCTGTTGCTTTGGCTGATTTGCACCACTGTGAAACCAAGATGGCATCCAAGATTTTCAAGGGAAAGGAATTGATGCAGCATTCCCCTGTCAAGGTGGAACCCAAGACCGAGGTAAAGCAGGAGATGCAGGATGATGACCCTGAGGAGTATGTCCCTAGCAGATATGATCTGATTAGGAACCAGCCCGTTTCGGCTTACCGTCTCTTTATGTAACACCCTCTCATTTTCTACCTGAATTTTAGTTTTTGATGTTGAATTTTGCCACCCCATTTTGTTTGGTTGGAATAGTCCTGATAAAAATTCAATCTTTTGCTGTGTCTTGTGCAGCAGATATGTGCATGTCTCTGCAATTTTTGTTTTTCAATCCTGTTGCTCATCTGTTATTTACCAGTGTAGCATGTTTGGATTCAAGTTCAGATCTTCCAGTATCGATGTCTGGATACACAGAAATTATTCGCGGTAGAAGAAGATTTGATTATCGGAGAAGCTAGTCCTAGTAGCTTCCGTGGGAGATCTTCCAGAATCAATGTTTGGTTACATGGTAAAAGAAGAATTGATTCTTGGAGAAACTACTCCTAGTAGCTTCTGTGGGAGATCTTCCCAAATCAATGTTTGGTTACACGGTAGATTTTCTCGGTAGAAGTAGAATTGATTCTCGGAGAAGCTACTTATAATAGCTTATGTGGGAGGAGAATTGATTCTGGAAGATCTAAACATGAATCCAAATGTGCTACACTTGTGAATAACATTGTTTATGAATGTGTGTTCTGATTTCTGTTCAAACTTGTTCTCAATTGTGATTATGCTCTATATAGCCATGTTTTCCTTTTAAAGTTGTGATCTTTCAGATGTGATATCGTTTCTTCTCTGGGTTCGTAATTGAATGATTTCACGTTTGTTTTATGGTAAATGCCATGTTTTATTGATTGGCTTTCTTTCTCAGGGAACAATTTATGAAGGATCATGACAATAAAAATTATATTGAAGCTGATAGGATGGGGTTTGAAAAGTGGAAGAGCATGTCCAAGCAGGTAAAAAGATAACCCCATTTTTATTTCTTCACTGTGAAATTTGTCTTACTTTGAAACATGGTGTCCCTTTCTCTTCAGGTGAAGCTACCATATACTTTTCATGCTTTTGCATTGAAGAATGAATATGTAGATGATTTGCTCCTGGAAGCTCATCAGATTGCAGAGGTAACTGGACAATGGCATGTTGATTTTTTTTTTTAAACTATTCTCTTCAAATTTTATTTCTGCTTGCTGAAGTTTAGGCCCTATAAATTTATCCATTGAAGCTTGAAAAGTGTTGTATGTGGGCTCTTGAGACACTTATCTATTTATTGTTGGGCATCTTAACACTGAAACAATTTGTTGCTTTTTCAAAATTATTCAAATAAACGTTTTCTTAGACTTCAGCTTCTTAAATTCATGTCATTCATCTTTTGTTTACATGCTTAGCATTAGTCTTACCTGGTTTAATTTTTATGGGATGTTAAGAGCATGAAACAAAGCTTCCCATTTTTCTGATTGGCACAATTATACATTAACACCGCTTCTTGATGATAGTTGTCAATAAGTTGATTTGAATAAAAGGAACGAAAAGGAAGGAAGATGTGGAAATAGGGCAAGGTTTATGAATTGCGTTTTTTCACAACCCTCAGCCCATTGCTTTGTAGAATCAAATGAAATTGATGCTTTTCATGCTTTCGAATATGAGATTCCTACTGTATCGTTGACAAGGTGATTGATTTAGGTGAGTGATGAAGCTGATTCAGCATATGCTGTGAAGGATGAAAAGGTTTGCCTACTAAGTCTCAATGGATATTCCAATTTTTTGCAGTCTTTTTAAGTTGTTATTTTTACACATTGGTTTTCATTTTTGGCTTGTTTGAATGGTCTTTAGTCCCAATGGATCTATAGAGTCTTCACAGGAGAATTAATCTGCCAATTAGGTGTTGCTGATTATGAAATGATACATTTCTTTCTCCAATTCTCCTCGCTTCTGAATTGTTCATTTTTTCAATTTTGATTCATGACTTAAATGAGTTTGAACATCATTCAGTTTATTAATCATTTTTTCAATAAAAAGAATCTATGGCTATTCCATTTCTTCTTATAATCTTCTAAATACATTTTCTTGGGATTTGACTCCTATAAGCTGAGAGAATCACTTGGGTAAAGTAATTTATTACAACCGTTGATTGAGAAATCAAAGGTTGTGATTGTGATCTATAATAACCTATGATGTTCTTTAAATCTCAATCATTGATTTCTCGATCAATAGTTGAAATGACTTAATGCATGTTGGAAATCCTTCTACAATTGATTCTGAAGTCTGTGGATAAGCTTCTGCAAGTAACTTTTAGAATTTATTCTGACTAAAGAGAAGGTGATCCAAACGTGCTTAATTTCTAAAGTGAATCCCTTACTTTAGAGGAACTAAATCCATTTCATTGTGCACTAAACAACTATTTCCTAGGGGCAAGTCATCATTAACTTCGAAATTTGGATATTGCAATTATGGACATTTAAGATGATGCATAACAAACCTAGATACTGAATTCTATAAAAAGAGCGAAAAGGAAGGAAGATGTGGAAATAGGGGATGGTTTATGAATTGCCTTTTGTTCACAATATCAAATGAATTGATGCTTTTCACGCTTTCAAGTTTGAGATTCCTACTGTATCTTTAACAAGGTGATTTATTTAGGTGAATGATGAAGCTGACTCAGTAAATGCTGTGAAGGTTGAGAAGGTTTGCCTACTAAGTCTCAATGGATATTCCGATTTTTTGCAGTATTTTTAAGTTGTTACTTTTACATTAGTTTTCAATTTTGGCTTGTTTGAATGGTTTACGGTCCCAATGGATCTATATAGAGTCTTCAGGGGAGAATTAATCTGCCAATTAGGTATTGTTGATTATGAAATGATACATATCTTTCTCCAATTCTCCTCGTGTCTGAATTCTTCTTTTTTCCAATTTCGACTCATGACTTTAATGAGTTTGAAGTTTGAACATCATTCAGTTTATTAATCATTTTTTTTAAATAAAAATGAATCTCTGGCTATCCCATTTCTTCTTATAATCTTCTAAATACATTTCCTTGGGATTTGACTCCTCTAAACTAGAATCACTTGGGTAACGTAATTTATTACTACCGTTGATTGAGAAATCAAAGGTTGTGATTTTGATTTTATACCAGTGCATCTATAATAACCTATGATGATCTTTAAATATCAATCATTGATTTCTCGATCAATAGTTGAAATGACTTAATGCATGTATGAAACCCTTATACAATTCATTCTGAAGTCTGGGGATAATCTTCTGCAAGTAAATTTTAGAATTGATTCTGATTAAAGAGAAGGTGATCCAAACATGCTTACTTTCTAAAGTGACTCCCTTACTTTAGAGGAGCTAAATCCATTTCCTTGTGCACTAAACAATCATTTCCTAGGCCGCACCTCATCATTAACTTTGAAATTTGGATATTGCAATTATGGACATTTAAGAGGATGCATAACAAACCTTGATACTGAATTCTATAAAAAGAGGGAAAAGGAAGGAAGATGTGGAAATAGGGGATGGTTTATGAACTGCCTTTTGTTCACAGTCCCTCGCCCCGTTGCTTCTTAGAATCAAATGAAATTGATGCTTTTCACGCTTTCAAGTTTGAGATTCCTACTGTATCTTTAACAAGGTTTTTTATTTAGGTGAATGATGAAGCTGACTCAGTAAATGCTGTGAAGATTGAGAAGGTTTGCCTACTAAGTCTCAATGGATATTCCAATTTTTTGCAGTCTTTTTAAAGTTGCTACTTTTACACATTAGTTTTCAATTTTGGCTTGTTTGAATGGTTCAATGAATCTATATAGAGTCTTCAGAGGAGAAATAATCTGCCAATTAGGTATGGCAGATTATGCAATGATACATAAATTTCTCCCAAGTCATCATTTAACTGAGTTTGGATATCATTCAGCCTGTTAATTACTTTTTAATAAAAAATCTCTGGCTGTCCTATGTTTGCTTATAATCTTCTAAATATATTTCCTTGTGATCTGACTCCTCTAAAAGGAGAGAATAACTTAAGAGAGTAAAGGAAGTGTGTGTTTGGATACCGGTGCAACGTGAACACACTTTTATCCCAATTCATAAGAAGAGTGTTGTTCACTTTTTGTCTCAAAGTGAGTGCTAAAGTATGTTTGCACTAGTGCCAACGAGTGCTCTAAAATTAGCCTAGGTCCGTTGTTTGAGAAATCAAAGGTTGAGATGGTGATGTTATACCTGCAGATCTATTTTATCAACAATAGTGTTATATAAATCTCAATCTTTGATTTCTTAATCAATGAATACAATGACTTACTTTACTTTCTAAAGTGACTCCCCTACTTTAGAGGGACTAAATCTATTTCCTTGTGCACTAAACAATCATTTCCTAGGCCTTTCCTTGTGCACAAAACAATCATTTCCTAGGCCTCACCTCAACATTAACTTTGATATTTGTATATTGCAATCATGGACATTTAAGAGGATGCATATCAAACCAAGATACTGAAATCTATTGCTCCCACTTTTTGTTGAATGTTGCTTTTAATGAGACCATTAGATTTGTAATTATGGGGAGATTTAGTAGCTTGGAGTCTCTAAAAGGCAAGTTATTCGGTGTTGTACAGGAACCATAATGGTATGGAATTTGTAGTTTTGGACCACTGAAGGTCTATTTGCATCATGGAGCATGAAGAATACAGTTCCGGGTTCTTTTTGGTGACATGTGATGTAATACAGTTCATACTTTTGGTGGAATGTTAGTCCACATTTATATATATTTTGGCAGTGTAAATGCTGTATTTTATAATGGATACAAATCTTTGATGGAAATGAGTCAATTATCTGTGATGTTAACCGGTTTGTGCGTTTTGCACAATATTTTGCGACCCTGAACGAGTGGAAGAGGACTGTGCAGAACATGTTCATTGTTCTGTTCACCCTAAAACTACACTTACATGAGTAGGAGAGAGATAGAAAGAGAAGTGAGTGATCTAATAGGAAAAGAAGAGAGGAAATAGAAAGTGAAAATGAATGAAAATAGGATGCAAGAGAAAGTAAAGTGTGAATAAATCAATATTGAAAAGTAGAAATCATATAAGGGGAAATTGGTACGTACCAAGAGTGTATACATGTGAAAGAAGAGGAAAAATATATAAAACCAAGAGAGAGATACAAGAAGCGTATTTATTTTTCTGGGATTGTCAAATATTCCAAGCCAGTTTGAATGTGCTTTTAGTCATCTCATGTCTTTTGTTGTGTCAATGGAATGAATGTGTTTTTCACTAAATGTAGTTGGATTTTTATTGAGTTCAACGTAAATTCACATTGAATTCAATAGAAAAATATTGATTCTCTGACTCACATTAAACTCTGGGTGACATTTTAGTTTCTCCATTGATTTGATAGTTGATACAATGAGATGTGTGAAACCAAGTTTGCACTTGCGCCAAACCAAATATAGAGGATCATGTTTCTTATGTTTTGGCTTGAGCCCAACCTATATGATCAACTTATGAGTAAGGAAGCCTTTTGGCTTTGGGCTTCCGCCTTCTTCAAGCGTGCATTGATAAAAAAAAAAATTATTAACATGTTTTACGTTTTTATCCAGTATGATGTGTAATAAAAATGTATTTGTGCTTTCTCTCATACTATTACCGTGAGGGATAATCTCATGAATACACAACATAAATATCATACCTCACATTAATTATGTGATAAAACTTCAATTAATTCGAAGATATTTCAGAGAAGTTAGACTAACCTACTTCTCAAAAAATTGGAGAGCCGTGTCCAAAAGTTCCAAGCAACCTCGAGGTCAAAACCTAAGAGAAGATCGCACTATTAAATGTAAATGGCAACAAAGTCCCAAAATATAGGATTAGCTTAGTTCCAAGATTCTTTTCACGTGCGCAGTCGGTATTTGGGTTTCGGTTTAGCTCATTCGCTGGACCATTGTCCATTAGTGATCCATTCCTTTCCCCTAGTGCATCTCCTCGTTTGCTCGTTAGGCATCCTTAGCTCATCTAAAAAAGTGAGACATATTGAATGGTATATGGACATGGTGCATCCATCACCTGCCTGAATGCATGCATGTATCAACTGTTGTTTTGGTGCGCCTAACTCATATCTAACTTAACAACCTGTTGTCTAGGATGCAAATACACCTGCCAAGCAGATCTCAAGAGTTTGCCAACAATTCAAGGATTCAATGCTAGATTGCTTATGGAGAATATTTTGTGAAGCCATGCAGGTGTAAATTCTGTCTTAAGGTAGCAACTTTGCAAACTATCGGTATCATATCAACCATCTCCTTTTTTTTTTGTTACATCGGAAGAGATCAACCATCTCCTATATGTAATGAGATCCTGGTCCAGTTCACCCTTTAACTCACTGTAGAAGTATCCATATATGTTTTGCTTCTAATCAAACCATGTAATATATGCAAACTAAGTATTATAAAGAAGTTACAAGTAAAGTGTCTGACAGAACTTCATTTATCTTCTTTACGGATTAAAAAAAAAATTTCTAGCTAGCAAGAGTGTAAAATCATGTGGAATTGTGGATGAACTAAAAATATATACTTATTAATTTTAGTATTTTGTTGGTAAAAGTTTTTTTTCTTCACAAGAGCCGAACAATGAAATGGTCTACATGGGGTCCAACATGAAGGAGAGAGGAGAGAAGGGAATGAGAAAATGAGACACAGTACCTTAGTGTAAAATGAACAATTGTCATTTGGCCGCAAAATGATATAATTTAGTTGTGTAGTATCTCTAAACAAGCATAATTTATTTTGATACATGTTTGTTGCTGATAAGATTTTGGTAATTGAGTGCAAGCAAAGAAAGGAGTGGGTAACAGATAAGAACATTATCAAAATCTGTTTATCTCAAATGCCAAAATCTCATGAAAGCTAACTTTCAACCCAAAGAAATGTCTTTGCCAAAGAGATTGCTGATTCCCTTCCCAGGATCACTTTGTTTCACAAGAGACTCTCCAACCAAAACCTGCAGGGGAAATAAAATGGTGAAATTATGGGAGTTGCTATGGTGTACCATTAAATGTTCAAGATTTATTTAAATTTTAACATAATCAACAAATACAAAGTGTTTGAATCCAACAAGTGTGTTGCAGTGGTAAAAATTGGTGTTTGAACCCCTAGGCCGAGAGTTCGGTTCCTAGGAGCTGCACTCTTGGGGAGACCTTTGGTCTTCACTACACGGGTCGAAATTGCGACAAGTTAACAGAAAAAAAATACTAAGTGTTCAACAATTCACCATGGTAACCAGAGTAACCAATGTTGTGAAAAGCTAGATTCTACGTAGAATCGGAGAGGGGGTTCAAAATCGTATAATCGTATAATCGTAAATTGAATCGTAAGATTCTACCATAAATAGAAAAATAAAAAATAGCATTGATATCTAGTAAATCACATCATTTAACAAAAATTGGAATAAAAATTCATCAGATTAACATCCACATAAGTCATAATTTCAATCCAAAATCATAGGAGTAATAGAACATGAAACTAAAAGATGAAACAGAGACGTTGAAGAATGAAGGAAAACAAAGATGTTGAAGAATGAAGAGAAAACATAAGAGGAAGAGACCTAGATAGAGACTACAGAAAAAGAAAACAGAGCATGAATGTGTGATTCAATTCACTCTACTATGAGTGAATTAAATAGACAATTAGATGCATGAAGGTTGGGTCACATGGGTTGATTTTTCGAAATATACAATCAGTTATTAATTCTTATCAATTAACCATTCAAATTTGGCAACTACAATCAATTAGAGCTTCAATTTCGAAATCCCCTAAATGCTGGGTGATGGGTTATTTTTTTCCACAAAGTCAAAAAACTCTTTAGTTTCCCCAATTTTAAGAATCAGTTTCAAAAATTAAAAAAATACTAGAATCGTAAGATTCAATAGGATTTTACGATTTTACGATTAAAATCTAAGATTCTACGGGATTCCACCAAAAAAAGATTTTACATGCGTTTTGAATCGGAACAGTACTGCAAAATCGTAAAATCTTAGGATTTTGCGATTTTGCTATAGATTTTGCTAACATTGAGAGTAACCCCCTTGGACAGAGTTCCAAGCAACAATTTTGATCCATTCACACGCACTCACTTTTGTCCCAATTCCACCTTTTTTTTCATCTCAACCTTTTTCATCATATCCGATCATATCTCTTAATTCTCTCTTTTCTATATTTCTCACTCGGGATGTAGGTGGAAATGGGGTGTCAAAAGTAATATTAGTGTTCTAGGCAAACACATTGGTCCCTGAAGTTATGGCCAAAGAAGGCGCAATGAACATGATTGAGCATGTCAATCACCATTTTGAGGGTGTTTAAGTAGTGAGAAATCTAGGTAGTTAATCATGTGGCGTCGCAGCCTTGCAGCCACTCACTAGGACAATGTGTCCAATCGTGATTCACTTCAGTGTCGCAGCCATCGCAGATCTTCGTGTGAGATCGTAACGCAACAGGGAAGCTTCTTCATAACTTTAGGGTTTCAACCGAACTTACCAAAATGCCTTTCACTTTAAAACATAAAGTGGTACTTTTAGGGGGCATTTCTGTAAATTCCGCATTAAAAATGAACTAAAGGAAGAGAAACACGAATGCCTATGCCTCCCCTTCACCTCCCCGATGAACCTCCGGCCACCACTGTTTCAGGGCCATCCCGCTATCCCAGTTTTGTCGGCGGCCGAGATTGACAGCATACGTGCAAATTAAAAAAAAAATCCAATACTTACAGCTTTAACACCTGCTTCTTGTACATAGGCAATATCCTCAGGAGTGAACAGACCAGATTCCCCTACAATCTGAACAAACCATATAATCATGAGCAGGATATTGATATTGATATTTCAAAATAAAATGACATTACTTCAAGTATGTTCAAATAAACAAAGGAAAGGCCACACACTATGATGTCTTTCTCACGGATTGTTTCGCCTCGCTCTCCTTCAAGAAGTTTTTTTGTGATGCTGATATCCACCTCAAATGTTTCTGCAACACCAAAAAATAAAAGCTAAAGTTGATGAGTCAAATCCAAGTTTAAATATTCATATATTGACACAAAAGAATCAAGGTAAAGTAGAAATCTAGTAGTACTCCCAATCCCATATGTATACTTTGAACCTGAAAGATTTATTTTCAAGACTCACAATACACACGAGCGGAGAAAAAGGAAGAGATAGAAGTAACAGAAAAAATGTTGCTAGAAGAAGCATACAGCATTCCAACCTACAGCATTCAGATAAAATCAAATAGTACTACTCCAAAAAAAAATTGTTATCCTTAAAAGATGGTTGTCACTAGTTACGAAAAGGATATTAGAAAGTGGTAACGAAAGGGAATTGGTAAATGTGCAGAAAATGAAAGTAAAATTATAAACCAGAATCACATCCCATTGGAAAAAAAAAACAGATCAAAACATTTAAAGAACTTAATTCAAAGTTAAAGCCAATTTGCATAATTTACTTACTAATCCCAGTTTGAGTACAAGCAACAAAAGATAAAATTCCAAGATTATGTTTTAAGGCATACTTTTCATAAAAAATAAAGGAGCAAGGATAGGAGAGAGAGGAGTGATAAGGCATACCAAGATTACGGTTGTTGATGCCAATAAGTTCAACCCCCTCAATTCCAAGTACACGATCAAATTCCCTCTCATCATGCACCTAGGTTAAAACAACATAAAATTTAAAACAACAAAAAAAAACTTTTTGGCCATCATAAAGTAAAAGAGTCAGCACAAAGTAGACCTAGGACAACGTTTACAGCACAAATAAGCCCTACAATTGAGAGATCTAAGCAATTATATTGATGATTTTTGCATTTATTATGTATAAGTACTGGATATAGTGCAGGCATCATCATAACAATTAGTCATAACGATTCAAGGTTTCAAGTAAAGATAATTTGGTTCAGGTATTGTTCCAACATTAAAGAGGATCACTTTTTACATATTATACATTCAAATTAACCCACTGTAGGACCAAGTTTACAGTATAAATGTTGCTTCAAGAATAAATTCATACTAAACATCAGATAGCACTAAGTTCAAAAAAGTTTCATTAATGTTGGATGTCATTCAAGTTTAGGAAACAAATAAAGAAGAACCAACCATACCTCAACAAGCGCGGTCAGTCCAAGTAATCTGCATATCTTAAGCATGTATTTGATGTCAAGATCAGGCAAAACAGCAGCAATTAAAAGGACTGCATCCGCACCTTTAGTTCGAGCATAGTAGAGTTGCCATGCATCTACGATGAATTCTTTGCACAACAAAGGGCACTGCATATTTTTTCTTTTCTTATCAGCAAAGTCTACATAAAGCGTTAGATGATAGAATAAATCCAATATCAAGGATTAATGCAATTCACAAAGCAAACCTTCACTCCAGCATTTCTTATCGCCTCAAGATTTTCAAAGCTTCCCTGGATCAAGAAAACCAATACCAACTAAGAGTTAGTTATCATTTAGCTGCAACCTCATCTTGCTCTCAACCAACCAACCAATTATTATTAAGAAACACAATATATAAGGAGCATTTAACAAATTCGAAGTTAGTCACTTTACCTTAAAATACTTCTCATCTGTCAAAACACTTAGACATGCTGCTCCACCTTTCTCATAAGATTGAGCAATTTCAACCTAATCACAGAGAACCACAAAATAGTGGCACACATCATAAAAAGAAGAAATACAAAGTTACAAACTAACAACAGATTGGATAAGTTGCTTGAAGGTTTTGCTAGGTGAAGTGATACAAAAATACAAGGAGACTAAAATACTCAACTTAACGAAGAAACATATCATCTTTCTCATAAAATAAATTCAGAACAGGTCCTAACTTTGAAGCAAAACTTCTTTGCAAACCATGAACCTAGACTACTTACTGAGAAACAAATGAGCTATCCAAAGATAGGTAATTCATACTTCACAGAGACTCGAACTGTTATGTATTTTGTACTTATTTGGCCGATGGTTATCATGTTGATGTTACACAACAAAACCACTCTTAGATAAGTTTATATTTACAATTAACAAGAAAAAGTAAATGGAAGTAGAGTGTTGTTAATTGCGGATGGCGGGTCATGGCGGAAAGCAGAAATCCCGCCATACATGACAAATAATGGCGGAATAAGGCAGGATATGACGGAATATTGCGGCCATATGGCGGGATATCGGCCATGGCGGAAAGCCAAAAAAACCGCCATGAGAAAATGCCATGGCGGATATTTGATAACACTTTCAAAAATAAGTTTTACTTTATAAAAGTAATAATAGTAAAAGCAAATTTATATATGCAATAATAGTACAAGCAAACTAAGAGCCTATAGCAGATGCTTGAAAGAAGAAATTGATATTAGTGTGAAATTATTTAAATATCTCTCTGGTGTAGCAAGTAAATTTAATAAATACAGTTGAACAGTCTGACTCAGTGACTCTAACCAAAAAGATGCAATGGACTTCCACCCAGTTAGAGATCATTTCACATGACATCAATAAAAATTTAAGACCATTATAAATACAGTAAAAAGATCATAAATCTAAGCGAAGATAATGGTAGAAAACAAGACAAACTTACTGGATCGAAGTCCTCTCTCAAGATACCTCTACTTGGTGAAGCTTTCTTCACTTCAGCTATCAGTGCTGGCAATCCAGATCGTTCATTAGCTGCCCTTAAAGCACCAATGAAATCCCTAGCAGGTGGGGAACCTGCAAGGGCTTGGTTCAGCATACCGAGGGGTTTTCTTTCTTTAAGCTGAAAATCAAACAGTTCGCGGTATCTCAGTCAATTTTATTCCATGAAAAAACAACATATGCACATCTTGAAAGAAAAATAAACAATACAACACAAGGCAAATCAATCATTATACATATGCAACTTCTTTGTCCTTGTTCCACACAATCTCTTCCAGAATGTTACGCGGTGTGTTGCCCTCATTCTGCAGCCGGAATTGAAAGGGTCCTACATAATGATTAGGTGGTCCAGTTGGAGGCCTTCTCCTTATTCTTATACCCTGGCTAGCAGCAACCTCATTGTGGAACATTCCCACCTCCCACTCCTTAACTTTGAGAACTTCTGCAATAGGTTCACTAGATGTAGCTATTGTAGGTGAACCCTCATCAGACCCCACCTAATCAAAACATCACAAAATCAAAAGGGGTTCCTCATAAAGTCATAATATAAACACTATGCATCTACACACTTCAATTGAACACATTTATCAGTAAATCAACTAAGTCAACACCCCAGAGAGATAGAGAGAAACCCCAGATTAGTGAACAATGAGAAACAATAAAAGGCTACAAAAAGATTGAAAATTTGTTAAAAAATTCACCTGGGCACGAACAGACATAGAGAAAAATGAGTTTTGTCTAGAAGTATTCAAATGGGTTGGAGGAATCCAGGTTCTGGGTCTGGGAGAAGAGAGATGGAGGGCCTGAAAGGGAGCCTTGAGAGAAGCCAAAGATTCCATTGAAGAAGAAGATGATGATGATGAAATTGAAGATTGAAGGGGATGCGTTACATATACATACGCGGGACTGTCGACAGAGGAAACAAGCTCTGCTACGTTGTCAAATGCAACACGTACCAGGAAATTCTAGGTGCCACAACTTGTTAATGATGCGTTTTCTGGCAGAAACATTGCACTGGGTTGGGTTTGGATTGGAGCACAAAATTGATATTTGCGGTTAAATTAGGTTATCATTGCCTAACATAAAAATCTGCATTTCATTATCTAACAAAAAAATCTGCATTGGAGTTGAATTTTGGACTGAACAATACATCTAAAGGGCTTGTCTAAAAATCTAAAAATTCATCACAAGGGTTTTTATTTATTAAATAGGTAAGTAGGTTTTTATTCAAATTTTTTTTTGGTAAATATGAAATCTTGTATTCTCTCATATATTCTTTCAAATATTTTATGATGAAGCTGCAACACAATAGTTCTTACCTCACTTTAATATTGTAACTTCTTATAATGTCCTTACTTATGTTCCCTCCATTACTGACTTCTTAAATCCTGAAACATGAGTTAACTTACTCTTTTGAAAAATAAAACTCAGAGCATAATCAAAACTATTTGTTTCTGAGGTTCAAAAGGTAGTTTGAAGATTATGGGTATGTTTGTTTCTTGTTTTTAAAACAGTTTTTCAATTTTTAAAAATTGAAAATCTGTTTGGTATGACATGTTTTCAAAAACTGTTTTTAAAAACAGTTCTCATTTTCAGTTTTTAAAACTAAAAAACCAAAACAACTAAAAAAAATGTTTTCAGTTTCTGCTTTTAGTTTTCAGATAATGAAACTTTTAGTTATCAGATAATTGAGGAGAGTATGGTAGGGGTGAGTAATGTAGGGTTTTTTTTTTACAAACTGAGTAACGTATGTGTATTTTGGAAATTTTAAGGTTAGGTAGGTGAGAATTGCGGTGGGTGGGTGGCGAAATCATCACCCCCTAACTTTGTAACATTAAAATTTGAGCCTGAAGTGGTGATTAGACAAGGTTCTTCCGATGGAGGCTTTAATTAAATCATTTTTCTTAAAAAAATATGTTCACATGCATTTTAAAAAAGAAGTTGTGATTGCTTCAAAAGCCACAATAATCTCCAGATATGATGAAGCCAGTGTTATTAAACTTGGATCATTATTATTTCGATTAAGGTGGTGAGTCAATGGAATAATGTTTTAACCGGTAAATATTGATTGGATCGGGTTTACAATTGTGCTATTCAAAATTATTTGTTTTTAATTAAGTGTGATCATATCAAGTGGGTGTTTCCCTCTTCCTACTCAGAGTCTGGTACCTTCTTTCGCTAAACTCCTCTCTCCTTACCACGTCCACCTCACCCTCCTCCGCCTCTAAACACCCTATACTACTCCCCCTCTTTGATCTTCTTCAAACCCACCTCTACCACCACCACCCTCTTCCTCCTTCGCCACCTACCCTTACTCCCTCACCCAACATCCTCTACCCCTTTCTTCTCCCTTGTTCTTTTTCTTTCTTGAACATTACAGACCTCCTTCATGTGACTCTATTGTCGCTGCCTTCCACAACCTTTCATTATACAATGTTAAGTGGAATATTGTGTCCATATCTCTTTTTATAAATATTTAGAATGTTCCCCTTACACTTTTATTCAGTTGATTTCAACTAATCAACTGAGATTTAGTCCCATGGCCAACGAACAACAAACAAGAATGTTCCACCATGGTTTGATTGATCTTACAAGAAACTATAAAGCCTTCGCAATAAGGTGCATAGTTATATTGCTCTATTGGGGGCTTAGAACCCTATTAGATGCAAGTGCCATTAGGTTGCCTGTTGCCTGTTGGGCTTTTAAATTCAAGCAGTCGTGAAAAAAAAAGAACAAAGATTTTACGCAAATACACAATTCTTCGTCTATTTTTGTTTTCCTTTTCCTAAATCCATATAATGTGTCGAGTACTAAACACAGAATATAAAGTTTTACATTTTCGAAAAAACTCTGGCTCAGAAGATCAGAAAAAAAAGAAACCAAAACTGAAATACAGAGAAACTAAGACTAAGTACACTGAACGATCATGTGAAGCGGGAACTCTTTTGCCTCCTTTTGCTTAACTATCAACTTGAATTCCTGAGGCGATTCTAGTTTCCCTTATCCTGCAGAGAAAACCAATAGTTATTTAGTTCATTGACTCTACACACTACCACCTTCATGCTATATGAATATGATGCCTCATAAAGCTCAATCTCAACAATAATCAATCTAACGTTATATCAATATCAATAACATTTAAAAGAATTCATCATCAAGTCAACCATCGTCTCCCAACTGACAAAACAAAGATAAGCAGCATTATATTGATAATGAAAATTAGAGTATCAATTAAAACTATCAAAGAAAAGTTGAAATTCCAAACAAGAGTCATTGACATGAGTTGCTACGCTAGATACTCTCATTAGAGTTAGGTACACAGGCTCTTGAAGGCATATATAGCAAATTAGATATGCTACTATGACAACTATACACCATCTCTTAAACATGTACCCAACCAATGCAGTAATTGCTCCCTAAGATGTTTAACTATGTATACTGATTGATTACATCTTGAAGGTTGTGTCATTTTATAAATCATAGCACCTTGTCAGATATGATCCTTTAAATATAATTGAACTAGATTTTAACATAAAAAATCACTTTATAATGCAATCAATTAACTCTTCAACTTAGAGCCTGTTTGGAAGCGGGCTTATTGAAGCTTATCTACTAGAAAATGAACTAAATAAACTCCAGTAAGTGCTCTTTGCTTTGCATCCAAACAGGTACTTATTGGCATTTCAAACAAGTTCTAGATCAAAAGCAATACCATTCAAAATAAGCCAAAGCAACATAAACATCCCATAATCAAAGAAGAGAAAGTAACCAGCCAATTATGACTGGGAGCAAACAACAAGAATGCATTAGGATCAGGAAAAAACTTGCAAAGTCATACCACCATCAAAATAAATAAGTCATAATAAACTTCACTAACAATAGGCAAAATTGCTGGGTTCTGATACAGTACTTTATCATCATGTCAAGCAAAAAAATCATCTGATAAGGGCAAAACCAGCAACCAAAAAAGTTGATCTTAATATGTAGTCTAAGCAGACATGCATGCATGCATTCTTTTCCATTGCTAATCAAACAAAAATCTCAACCAAACCAATCTACTACCAATGCCAGACAGATTACAAATTCAATCAAACAAAGCCCCCAACTTTTTATCAAATTTTCGCTCCAAATCCCTTATTCATATTAAACTCTCATATCAATTTGTTTCAAGCTACCAAAACACAAATCATACCAACCACTCAACAAATTAAAAAACAAAATTCAGATAACGATCTACAATTCGAGCCAATGAAAGCAGAAAGATCCAAATACCCAAAATGAGGATTGAAGAAGAATGTAACTTTACCTAACCAGATCCAACGATGATGTTGTTAATTGGAATGAAGATGAGCTTCACGAAAAACCCAACGAATCCCATCACAACGAAACCAATTGCGGTACGAACAGCAACCTTGGAGAATTCTACACCACCAAACGAATCGAAAAAATCAAAATCCAACACAGAGAATCATAGATTCAATTCAATTCGATTCGAATCAAGAAACAAAAGGAATAGGGTTTTCACCTTTGCGATCAGGTTTGTGGCAACGCTTGACGAGCCTGACGCTGTCCTTGGCGAATTCTCTGAGGGGATCGAACACAGAATCAATGGCTTCCATTCTCTCTCTTTCTCTTCTCTCTCTCTCTTCTGCGTTTGGATCTGAGAATTGAAATGGTGATGATGATGGTGGTTTGTGAAATGCGAATGAGTTTTTATTTTGGTTTTATTAGTTAATGTCTTGTGGGAAAATTGTAAAAGAAAAATCTTAGATATATATGGGAAAAAAATAAAAAATTGAGTTATGGAAATACACGTCTCATGGACCAATAGCATAGTGACATATTGGATTATGAAACGCCAACTTGAAACATTATCCCAATAGGTTTTTCAATGGTGATATGGATCAATAATAATATTACACTTAATATGACATGTCCTAAAAAAACTCAAGTTGTAAGAGTTAGGGACATAAGAGATGGGTGAGATAAATGGTAAAATGGGGATGACTAATTTACTAACATTACTGACAACTAACATATACCTATAAAAAAACTTAATACGACATAGATAAGTTAGTGGGAGTGGATATCATTTACATTATTTATGCCATGACCCCATTACTTTTTACTTTACTAAATATCAAATATGGCCCTACTTTTTTTAATAATTAACCAATAAAACCAAGTTTTACCTGAGTTAATATGATTTAAGTAAATCTTTTTATCTTCTTTTATAAAAATTTGGTGAACATTGTCCTATTTTTTTAGAAGCAAAGATGATATGATATAAAAGAAAACTCTTGGGAACAAAGCTCTCCCAAGTAAGATTAAGGTCTAAGGAAGGGATAAAAAGAAGAAATGCAAAAAGGAAAAGGCTAATAGCATTTTTGGTCCTTCACTTATCATAATTTGGTAGTTCTGGTCCCTCATGGAATTTATTAGCCTGCAATGTCCCTCACGCTTACTAATTGTTGCAGTTTTTGTTTTCCGTCAACTTCCATCCAATTTTTTTATTAAAAAATCAATTTAAAAAAACTAGAAATCATATGGTTGTTAATTAGAAAACATAAAATTGTTCTTCAAACCTTATTTTTAATTGATTTTTTAATTAAAGTTCGTTAAATATTGGATGAAAGTTGACAAAAAACTAAAACTGCAACAGTTAGTAAACGTGACAGACATTGTAGGCTAATAAATTCCTTGAGGGACTAGAACTGTCAAATTGTGATAAGTGAAGAACCAAAAATGCTATTAAGCCAAAGGAAAACAACACAAATAAATAAAACAACAAAAGTGAAACAACAACAGCAACAATTGAGCAAACTAAAAACAACAGCAGCAGAAAAAGCAAACAACAACAGTAAAATTTGAATAGCAGTAGCAGCAACACAACGACACCATGATAACCCCTTGTCACGAAGCCATGCTTTCCCAACCTCAACAACAACCAGAATAAATGCCAATAGAAAGGACCAGCACTCAAATAGTCCCAGCAGCAACCCAAATTCATCCGAATATCAACATGAAACATGACAGTCACCCGCGCCAAGCAACCATAAGAACCAGCACCGAACAAAGCAGCGAGCCCAAATTCACCCGAGTGGATGTGGAAATCCCCAAACGAAGCACAAAAGAAGGGGAATAAATTGAAGAACTAGAGAAAAACCCATCAAACCCTTCTTTGGATCAAAAATCAATGAAAGTAAATCAATGGCACAAAATCCCCAAACCTGTTGCGTTGAACCTTAATCGACGAAGCATAATGGATTAGAACAAAAGGAAGAACCATAATCAAACAAATCGACGAAATAGAATGGATTATAAGAAATTTACGTACATAATGGATTATCATAATCAAACAAATTGACGAAGAAGGCAATCCCTTTTGCTATGAACCCTAAAACCTTCTCTGGATCCCAAATTGACGAAATCGAATACCCGACAAACTCAGATCTTCTACAATCACGCACAGACCAAATCGATTAACTGAAGAGAAGTGGAATCATTGAACTGGGACAAATTCGAATAATAGTGGAGGGAATCAAAACATCGATGAACTGAAGAGAAGGAGAAGAATGGTAAAAAAATTGACGTCGATGATCTGTGTTCTTTTCACGTGAGGACTAAATTCAAAACAAAGGTAACATATGAGGTTGGTTCATAATTTGAATAATCTTATTGGGTTATTATAGAATTTTAAGAAATCCGAAATATTAGTTACTAATATTTCCACATGTTATTTTTCCTATGGTACATGCCAGTCCTGTACTAGACCCAAAGTTTTTTTCTTGTACCACAAAATTGTCGGTTTCAATTATTTCTTTAGTTTGTGATTTTAATGAGTATTCAACTGTCTATTTCTAGTGAAAACATAGAAAATCCCAGTTAGCTTGTACGACAGGTTTCGCAGTTAACTCTCATATCCTCAAAGTTGAGAGTTCGAATCTCTATCGGTTCAGTAAAATCTCAGTTGGTGGCAACCCTCCTTCAATACTAAGAAGTGTGCCTCTGCCGGTTGCTGCTCTCCCTAACATGTCATTGGTGCTCTGTTCGAGAGTCTGATGTGTTTTCTATCCATTCTGCGTATACAAAAAAACGGTAAATAAATTACATTTTTCGTCATGTAATTTCATTTTAAGTTATTTTATTTTAAAATACACCACTAATATTTAAAATATTTATTATTTTCCATTGAAATGAAATATTTATTACATTGGACAATTTAGTAAATGCATATTTCAAACTTTTAACTTAATTAATGCTTCTCTTAACTAGAAGAATATAACTGTAAAGTTGTATCAATGTTGGTTGGTGAGTTCTACTAGGCCAGAGCATCGGGTGATTTCGGGTTCATTTTTGCCAAAACGACCAAAACTGAAATGTTGATAACTAGGTCTGAGATCAACCATAAATGACAGCGGGTTAGTTGGGTTCAGGCCATGTCGGTGGGGCTTTATTTAGGTGGTTTTTGTCCGCACCAAACAGGTCAGATCAATGAAATAAAAAAGATAGAGGAGAAGAACTAAAGACTTATTGAACCGCGTTGGAAAAAAAAAACATAATATCAACATACAACAGAGAAGGTCTTAGCCCCGCTCGTTTACCAACAAAAATATACAATAGAGAAGAATCAGTGAAAATAAAATATAGAGAAGATGAATTAAAAATATGTAGTAATCAGGAATCAAGAATTATTGAACAAAAAAATACAAAGAAGAAGAAGCATCACAATATTTTTTCTTAGTGTCCTCTATATGACAAAAAACTTTCATCTAGCAAGCCTCTAATCGAAGATAAACTGAACGAAGATAAGTCTTTGTTGAAACGAATAGCAGCGCAGTCAAAGAAATCAAAGATAATAAACAGTGTAGGCATGGCAGCTCGGTTTGGGCAGTGAGGGAAGGATGTGTTGTGTTGGTGATGACTGCAAGGGATTCACATTAAGGACAATGAAGTGGGCTTTTGTGATTGAGGACATGGTGTGCCGCATTGGAGTGGATTTCGATACGTCCCGTCGTCACAGTGCAAGGTTGAGGCGTTGTGGCGTGCTGCTCCTACAAGGGTCGTCGTTGAGTGTGGTTTATTTCTACTAGGGTTGGGAACGACGCTGGACATGGGGTGTTAGTGTAGAATTGTTAGGAATTTTTTATTTACTTTTAGATGAGAGAGAGGAAACAATTATTATAATTTCTATGGAGTCAGAAGAGATAAGACTAGACTGAAAGGTGAGTTGATTGAAGCGTTGAGACTGCTCTTATCCTCTTTCCAAAGTTTGAAATTTGAAAAACACATATTAAATAGATTCCTTGAATCGGTCAGGTACAGTTTCCAATGAATCCAAGTTCTTGCAACTGAACCGATTATCACTAAATGTTAGGACTGTTTCAGTACTCGATGACCCGCCTACCCGGTATGACCCGCCGCAACTTTAATTTTCATTTCAGATTCTCTAAGTTTGTTCGGGGTGAAGTATTTATGCTCACCCTTAAATTCTACGGTGAGAAACGATATGAGATACAAATCAGGGAATATGATCCTCTTAAGTAAACTGATAATGTCAATTGAAACATTGTGCTTGTTTCTCTTTCTAAATATTTAAAAAGTCCACTAATTTTATTTAAAACATATAAAAAGAGATTGACACATAATTTCTACTCGAAGAAACTTTAAAAAGTTTACAATTGAGATACAAAAATAACACCTTCGCTCTTAAATTACTTAAAGTTTGCAAAATTTTCATTATTATCTTCCTCATCCCCATATGTGAACCTCACCGCCATAGCAATAACTGTCATCATAAATTCTAACAACCACCAGACCACCTCTTTGCTCACCACAACCTATACTCCTTCGCTTCCACCACATCTAGTGCCCCTCCTCCGCTTCCACCTCCACTATAAACACCTCTGCTTCCACTTCCATCGCCACAGATTCCCTCACTTCCACAAGCACCATAAACATCTCCGTTTCCACCACCACTTCCACCATTTCTTCCTCTTCTTCCACGGTCACCATAACCACCTCCACTTCTTCCACCACCACTTCCACGTCCACCGCTTCCTCCACCATCACCACTGCCACTACAAC
The DNA here is from genome assembly GCF_012489685.1 of Lotus japonicus. NCBI lineage: Eukaryota > Viridiplantae > Streptophyta > Magnoliopsida > Fabales > Fabaceae > Lotus > Lotus japonicus. The sequence continues at coordinate 10,056,839 of NC_080041.1, read as the reverse complement.
TTCCTCCACTTCCATCATCACCACTTCTAAAGCTTCCTCCACCTTCACTACAACCAACCCCTCTCCCACCACCACCGTAATCACCTCCTCTTGATCTATGTGATCCTCCATTCCCATTTCCACCACCACCATAACTCCTTCCTCCACCTCTGCCACCATAATCATTTTTACTGCTTCATCCACCTCCAAAACTACCACCACCATATCCATCGCTATTGTATCTGTCATTGCCTCTTATCTTTGCTTTTGCAGATTGTACGATAAACTTTGATGTTCAATTTCTCACCACTCACAACTGCATATTATCACACAGTTGACTTAGTGTAATATCACTATATTAAAACAAACCACCAATGAAGGAATTACAATACTTACAACTTTTTTTCTTGCTATCAAATCCCGCAAGACTTTCATGAACTCAGCGTGCAACTTCATGAACAACATAACTTACATGAGTTATAAAGGCTTACCAAATATAAATACAATAACATTCACGAAAAGATAACATTTGATATTAAAATTCACTACAATATCATGTGATTCACAAATGTTGAGCACACGCAAAGAAAAGATTTTGAGGTTCATACCTCTCATTTCATCTTCAGATTGTCAGTCAACCAACACTGCAAATATGAAAACACAAGAAAAGAAAAGGCTTGATAATTATTTTTCAGTATACACAACAATACTTGAGAAAGATGAAAACTGAGATATATATGACCCTTATTTATAGTGGAAGCGGAGTATTGATCAGAGTTACTTGCATTGAGTGAATGAGGACCTACCTATGAATCGTCTCCTTAATTATTTTTTGTCTCCTTCTTTTCGCATTTATGACTGTATTGAATGCAAATTTATTATTTTTGCAACGAGACATTAATACCGCTGACCTAATTTATTCTTAACGCGAAAGTTCGGGCAGCTTTATTGCATTCATTGTATATATATATATATATATAATATAATATAATATTATAATATTACCACCAATTCGACGCCTATAAAAAACCGCCAATTCGACCATGTTCTAACCATTGAACCATGAGCCGGTGCCTCGACTAGTTTAATAATTAGTCTGAACTTGAAAAAAATTATCAATAACAAATCTTTGATGTTCAGTGTATGGAAAGGATTCCGTCCTTAAAGGTTAGGCCAAATGCTACATTAGACTCAAAATGAACATTTAGAAAGTTGTATCTTAGACATTTCTTATAAATGTTCTTTAAGGACTTGTTCATATGTCTAAGTAATTTAAACGTTATTAGGTGGGGATGGAAGTATTTCCATACACCAAAACACAAGGGGTGCTTAATTTGCTTTTAATACCGCATCATTTGACATGCTCAAGCATAGTGACATATTGGATCATGTGATGAAACGCCAACTTGGAACTTTATCCAATAAGTTTCTATTATTTCATTATTTTGTGATTTTATTGAGTGGCGGAGGAGGTGCTCTCTCCGGTGGTGGCGGAGGTTATGAGTTTGTAATGGGCTCTTATCTTGTCATAGAGCTAGGTTTTTGCTCGGTTTGCTTTGTGATTGACTGTCTTCGGTTACTTAATAGGTGAGTGTGAGCCTGTAGGAGAACATCCTACCTTGACTCTATTACTAGCAATTGTCTGTCGATGTTTAGTTTCTTGTTTTGATTTTGTTGTTTTTTATTTTGTGCGTTGTACTGGTAATAATATTACCAATAGTTCGGCAAAAGTTTCATTTTATGTTATTTTTAGAGCTTGGATTAAGGAGGTCCGTGAAGAGATCTTTTCACTAGTCCACCATGATGTAATCACTACACCATTTTTTTTGCTTTTAGCAACAAGGGTATATGCAACAAGTAAAAAATGTTGCATAAAGTGCCTTAGGAATTAATTTGTACAGTTGCCATAATTGGGTTGTTTTAGACAACACATTTTATAACAACACTAAATAAGTGTTCTTTATAGGGAACAATTATTATGTTATAATTGTTGCCTTTTCTCTACAATCAGTATATATTATAAAAGAAGAAACTATCAGGCTCATTCAGTGACGTGGCAGCACTAGATTAATTCTCATAAAAATAATTCCACGTGTTAATTTGTTAGATAGCATATTACACGTGTCAATTTGTTAGGTAGCTTCTAATTGTTAGATAGCTTTTGATGTTTAAATCTGAGAAACTTTTCATAAAACTTTAAAATTTAAAAGATTTGCCTTATTATCTAAGATTTACCTATATAAATAAAAAACCAAAAAATTCAATAAAAATACCATAAAAATTAATTAATAAAAACTATCCAAATCTACCAAATCACAATAAAAACTCATAAAATCCTTACTTAAATAATAATCCCAAAATTCAATAAAAATAACATAATATTTAATTAATACTTTAAAAATAAAATTTTTCTTCACCTAAAATTTATTTCCATAACAAATATTGCAACCGATTTTTTAAAGGTAATTTTAAATCTGAGAAACTTTTTCATAAAATATTAAAATTTTAAAAGATTTGTCCTAATTATCTAAGATTTACCTAGATTAAATAAAAAACTAAAAAATTCAATAAAAATTAATTAATAAAACTACCAAATCACAATAAAAACTCATAAAATTCTGAATTAAATAAAAATCTGAAAATTCAATAAAAATAACATGAAATTTAATTAATACTCTAAAAATAAACATTTTCTTCACCTATAATTTGTTTCCATAACGAATCTTGAAACCGATTTTTTAAAGGTAATTTTAAATTTGAGAAACTTTTTCATAAAATATTAAATTTTTAAAAAATTTGCCTTGATTATCTAAGATTTACCTAGATTACTCCTTACTATTACTGCATGAGCTATCTCTTCCTCTATATGCCTCTACTCTGAACCGGTTGACATGGAGGAAAAATGAGGAAGATTACTCGAGTATGCAACTTGCTTTATGTGGTGTTGATAATTGTGTAAGTGTTTGACATAAATGTTGTTGAGTAATTAGATTATTTTCCACACAAATTTAAGCCCAACTTCATTTTCCCTTTATCTATTATTGTCGGATAAGAGTAAACATCAAAGGTCTCATATCACTTTCCCAATATAGATGTATCAAACAAAGTAGTCCAAGTATAAAATATATACAATGGACATGATCAATTGATCATAGTAGTTCAGACTACTCTTCGGTGCCTTCAATAAGCAAAATTGGTGAGCTTCCTCTTCCATTTCTTTTCTTATATTTGATGTTCTCTATATTCAAATTTTACTTTTGGTTGATACGATTTCAAAAGAAGAAACCCTAACTTTTGTATTTCTCAACGTGCTTGAAGCTCAGCGATGTTGCCAGAAGTTCACCCCTACCAATCTCGCATTTCATTCTCCACCATCTTCAAAGCTTGGTTCAAATGCGTGATGCTTTTCCAGAGGCAATGAACATGAGCCAATATGAATACAAAATGACTTTGCTGATTCGAAACATAAGGTTCTTTTGCTGGAGCAGGCCTCTCATGTATGAAGATATAAGAGCATGAGCCACAATGACATTTAGATTTAGATTTTGGCAAAGATAGAGAGCTTCCTGTTGATAAGTGCTAATTTTACGTATATTAGGATATAGTTTTCGGCACTTATTTAACTTGTATGCTTGAGTTATTGATCATTTTATCCCTCAAATGACTAATTTGTTAAACACTTAGTTTTAGTATATATACTGTGTATAAATCATGTTTAATCCCATAATTTTGATGTAGGTTTAAAGTTTGAAGAAGATCAAGAAAATCAAAGCTTTGGAATGAAAAATGAAGTTTCTAGATGTGTTGGGCGCTTAGCACCATTTCTGGGTGCTTAGCACCATTTTAGGAGAGAGGAAATCCAAAGCTGAAGAAAGCTTGGCGCTTAGCACCAGAAAGCGGTACTTAGCGCCATTAAGGCGGTTTCAGGATATTTTCCATGGCGCTTAGCACCAGCTTGTGGCGCTTAGCACCAACCTGCTGCCCTGTTTTGATATAAAGTGCGTTCCATCATGTTTTGAACCACTTCTGGGACCAGAACTGAAACCCATCACTTGGGGAAAGGAAGAACTCAAAGGAGATCATCAAGGAAGGTCTAGGAGGCTAGAGAGAAGGCTTTGGAGCTGATTTCATCGCCGGGGAACCGTCACAGATTCGGCTTTTCATCGTTCTTCTTCTCATTTATGATTGTAAAGTTATTATCCATGGAAATGGATAAGCGGATTTCTCATTTGTTGGGATTAGAACTAGTTGTTTTGATGCTCATGTAATCTATTTGATTTCCTTTCATGCAAATTTCATGTTTCTATGCTAAAGAATCAATAGTTTTCTCTTTTGCTTCATGCTATATCTTATGTTTGATCCCCTTGGGTATTTTGATTGATTCAAACTTGTGTAGGGAACTCACACGATCTTGAGTCTGAACTAGAGTTAATCATATGTTTCTTTTCCATGTTTCAATGATTTTTACCTTTGTACTTCATGCTTGTTTTGGATTGATCACCTAGAACATGAATTTAGATTTAATAGGATGGTGGGATTAAATCTGAACTAGGCATAATAATCTAATGATTCTAAGGTCTAGGGATAGGGTTAGATCATTAGTTTATTCAAACATCCATGCTTAATGCTACTCACTACTGTTAATCGATTAATGGATTGAGGGTTAACATAGTTGAGTTGATAATCTTCTACACTAGGGGACTGGGTAGTAAGATAAGAAATGGTGGGAGGACTCAATTTCATAGAACAGTATTTGCATGTGAATCAATAGGTTACATAGAGGTCAAACAACAAAACTCTAGTCCCAGCAAAACTATCTACCTTGGTGAATCCAACTCTTTTATCTACTTTATTTATATTTTCATGTTCTTAAACAAACACCTAATATCTTTGTTACCCATCATTTGAGTTTTTTAGCTATTAACGGCATAAGTATTACACCTCCTTGTGGATACGACAAAACCCTTTACTATACTACAATTGGGTCTTGAAAGATTCGAAAGTAGAGTAGTTAAAAGTCTTTCATCACCTGTAATGACATTGAATTGTCTAAAAATGTCAAGAATGAATTCTTTAAGATTTTTCTGAATTGAAACAAATTCTCAGTTTTGAAGTGTTGGATAATTGCCTTTGTAGCTTATATTGTTTTAGACATAATATGACATGATGATTTAATATGTATAAGTTGAAAGTAACAAAAAATATATTTATATCTGATGGAAGAAGAAGGAAGTGGAGGAAGAAGTTTCTCAATTTTCGATAATTTTAGTCAAATGTATCTCTTTAAACTTATTGATAATTTTAGCTCGACCAATGAACTTTTCATTTAAAATTAACACTGAAAGGGTATGGTAGTGATACTGTTGATGTGTTTGATGAAGTTTGTGGGTGGTCAGGGCTATAGCCTATGGGGATATATGGTCTGATTGAGTTTATCTGAGTAAGACCACAACAATGACCAAGTGAGTATTGATTATCATGATATTATAAAGATATCAAGTTGTGTTATTATTTGATTATGTAGGTACCCTGCAATATTGACTCAAACTTGGATGACTTGAAATAAACACAATAATATCATACTTTCTGATTTATTTTTCACAATCATGATTTGTGCTATTGTCTTCATATTCACGAAAAATGTGAAACAAGTTCTTGTTGATCTCAATCAGGCTTAGAAGAGAAGTCTTTATGTCCACTTTGCTTAGCATTTCTGACTCTTCTATTTCATCCGTTGTTTAATACATTTTTAATAATCAAGGTATTAATTGATGTATCAAACACAATAGACATATTCCCCGTGCAACGCGCGGGTCAAAAAATATTAGTAGGTTACATTTTCTCACAATGTTGCCAGAGAGCATAAAAAACTATCCAAAAAAAAAATAGATAACGCTAGAACATGAGACAGTTGAAAACTGTTGCGTGATGTTTGGCATGTCATTTCAGCTAGCTTATAGCTTATTTGACTAGCTTAAAAGCTCTATAAAATGTTTGATGAAGGAGCTTATTTCATTGGTTTAAAGCTTTAAGCTATAAGCTATCTCAGGTAGCTTAAAGCTTAAATAGCTTATTAAATATATTCTCATTTTTATCCTTATTATTTTATTAAAATTCCACCTTTAGCCTTATATGTTTTTTACTAAACTTATTTACTTATTAGTTATCACACTTGTCTCATATGTACATCGTTCCCGCACACAAATAATTACTACTTTAGAATAAAACAAATAATTTTATATTTAAAATTATTTGTTTTATTCTATTTAATTTAATAAAAATATACAAAATTAAATAAGTAAAAATTATAAGATGATAAATAACTTGAGTAAAATTAAAATATTTATAATATTTTTAATATTAATATCATATAGGTATTAATGTGAAAATAAAGTAATGTTAAATATAAATGATTATACAAGTATGTCATTTTATGTCATTTTACAATTTCAGCTTGTTTAACAGCTAGTTTTACCAAACACTTTTGTTCCAATTACGTAGATTTTCAGCTTTCAGCTAGCTTATCAGATTTGAGCTTTCAGCTAACTTTTTAGATTTCAGCTTTCAGCTAGTTTTTCAGCTATCAGCTAGCTTTTCAGCTTTCAACTAGCTTATCAGCTAGGCGTGCCAAACATAGCCTTAAAAGCTTTTTAAAAGTGTTTGGTAAATGAGCTTATTTCAGTAGCTTAAAACTTTTTAAGGTAGCTTATAGCTTATTCAATTTATTCTCTTTTTTATCCTTATCATTTTAATAAAATTTTAGATATCACTACCCTTTTATATTAATAAAAACACTAAGCTCTAATTATTTTTATTTTAAAATAGTTACAATTCAATTGTTAATATAATTTTTTTTAAATATTTTGTTAATTTAAACAAATATAAGCTTTCTTTATTAAATTAAAATATAAAGTTATTTGTTTGTATTCTATTTAAATTAATAAAAATAAAAAATAAAAATAAAATAGAAATTAATATCGTATTTTTTAATGATAAATAATTTGAACTAAATTAGAATATTTAAGTGGTAATTATTTTAATATCATATATGTGTTGATGTGTAAATAAAATAATAAATGTAAAAAGAATTATACAAGTGTTCAATTTTATGTCATTTTACAATTTCAGTTTGCTCAACAGCTAGTTTTACTAAACACTTTTTCAATGAGACAGCTTTTAAGCTATCAGCTTTCAGTTTTCAGCTCACTTATCAGTTTTCAGCTAGCTTATAAGCTTTTAGCTAGCTTTTCAACTTTCAACTAGCTTATCAACTTTTAGCTAGTTTATCAACTAGGCATGCCAAACATAATCATAGTCTTATATTATTTTATACTAGAAATTTAACCCGTGCGTTGCACGGGCTTTTTTTAAAGTTATATGTTAAATTTATCTTCGTATATGTAAAAATATAGTAAATGTATTTTTTAGTAGATAATTAAAAATAAGATAAATATATGAAATGTAATTGCATTGATAAAGTTTAATAAAATATTTATTGTAAACTAATTTTTTAGTATATTAAAAAATATTTTATGTTGCTTACTAAAATTAATTTTCAATTCATTTCGTGATCATATGTTTTCATAATAGTACACTCTCTATAATAAGTAAAAGGAGGGAAATATATAATTAGAGTTGAATAACTTAGTTTTTGTTTTGTGCAAAATGATGTTTCTCTCTTACTTTTTATGCATGTTTTCACCTTGAAAGCAATGTTTGCAATTGAATTTTTATGGGAACACTGGTATAGAAAAGGTTTAATTATGAAAAATATTTTTAGTGATGCATTTTTAGTGATGCATATAAAAAATTATATTATTTATTGTTTAGTAAGCATTTAATTAGTTAATATACAGTTTGTAAGAAATCATATTTTTTAATTTAATTAGTTGATAAATGAATTAAGATAATAGTTTATCTTTTTGGTACATCAGAAAGATATATTGCACCCTTTATGGATTGATATTTTGATCTCCCCCACCCTACCCACATGTCCTCTAGCTCTTGCCACTTGAGCTATCATTCGATGACAGATAATAATTTATCTTATTCAACATAAACTTTTTACAATTTTGAAGATAGTAAAAAATTGAAAAAACTTTTTAAGTGCAATTTACAAACACAAATCGTTCTATCTCATGTATATCTATCATAGTTGTTAAAATTAACTCTTTAATCCCTAAGGTTCGATCATTAAGAACTGTACTCTATGGGAGACCTTTGACTTTAATCACACTCGAGTAGAACATGGTTTCCTCAGTAGATGATACATGTGGCTAAAAAACTAACAAAAATTGTAAAGACTTAGTTAAAAAACTTCATAAGCTCGTCTACTATGAATATAAAGATAAAAATAAGTGGAAGTTGGTTAAGAATAATTTTTATTTTTTATCAATTAAGAAAAATTTTAAGTATACCAAATATAATTGCATTTAGGAAGTTCATTAAACACTTTATTGTATACTACTTTTTTTTTCCTATTATAGGTGAGTGCAACAATAATAAACTTCAGGGAAAGTTAGTGCAATATGTCCATATTTATGTAAAAATCATATTAAATATTATTACCAAAAACATATTTTTAATATAAATTATAATTATTATCAACCAAAAATTTCAAAATTAAACTATTTTGAAAAATGAATTAATTTGAGTTATTCTTTTATTTATTTATAATAAATATGATATGCATAGTATTTTAAATATACCTTCTAATTTTATTAATTTATTTTTAATATATTTAATTTATTTATTATCATATATGTATTTAATTAGGAAAATTACTCTATTATAATCAATAATTACTTGATAAAAAATATAAAAGTAGCAATATTAAGAAGAATCATTAAATGATAACCACAATATGTAATTAATGTAAAAACTCAAGTGAGCTTTACATATATATATATATAGATAGCGATATTCAATACAAATTAAAACATACATGGAAATGGACAATTAAACTAAGCATTTTATTACTGTAATGCGTCCAAAGCACATTTACATTCAGTAAAGAACCAATTTCAAGATATCAATGCTTGAACTTTGGTTCCACATAGTCAACCATCTTGTTTTCCTTTATTCTCATTGATATAACCTCCATTACCAACTCTTCAATATCCTCCACATGTTCCTCAACCACTTCTAGATCTAGTACCCATCCTCTGTTTCCACCTCCACCACAACCACCTCCGCTTCCACTTCCACCACCACAGGTTCCCCCATTTCCACAACCACCATAACCATCTCTGTTTCAACCACCACTATCACCATTGCTTCCTCTTCTTCCACAGTCACCATAACCACCTCCACCCCTTCCACCACCATTTCCACTTCCACCTCCACCGCTTCCTCCACTATCACCATTGCCACTACAACTTCCTCCACTTCCATCACCACCACTTCCACTGCTTCTTCCAGCATCACTTCAACCACCCCTTCTCCCACCAACACCATAATCACTTCCTCTTGATCCATGTGATCCTCCATTCCTACTCCAACCACCAGCATAACTCCCTCTTCCACCTCCAACACCATCATTACCTCCATTGTTTCCTCCACCTCTGAATCTACCACCACCAGATCCACCGCTATTGTATCCGTCATTGCCTCTTATCTTGACTTTTGCAGATTGTATGATAAAATTTGATGTTCGATTTCTCACCAGTCACGCCTGCAAATTATCGCGTAATTGACTTAGTGTGATGTCACAGTATTAAAACAAACCACCAAGGGAGGAATGAAAATACTTACAATTTTCTTGCTTGCTATCAGATCCTGCAAGACTTTCGTGAACTCAGCGTGCAACTCCATGAGCAACATAACTTACATGAGCTATAAAGGCTTACCAAATGCGTATACAATAACATTCATGCAAAGAGAACATTTGACATTAAAATTCACTACAATATCATGTCATTCACAAATGTCGAGCACACATAAACAAAAGGTTTTGAGGTTCATACCTCTCATTTCATTTTCAGATAGCCAGTCAACCAACACAGCAAAGATGAAAACACAATAAAATAAAAATGCTTGATAATTATTTTCCAATAAACCCAACAATACTTGATTAAGATAAAAACTGGGGTTCTACAAGGCCCTTATTTATAGTGCAAGCAGAGCATTGATCAAAGTTACTTGTATTGAGTGGGTGGGGCCTACCTCTGAACTGTCTCCTTAATTCTTCTTTGGCTCCTTCTTTTCGCATTTCTGACGATACTAAATTTAACATTAAATATTTTTGGAACAAGACATTAATATATTTGACTTACTTTTTAACGCGGAAATTGGGGCACTTGCAGCTTTATTACATTTATGAATTCAATAAATATAAATATATATAATTCAATTACCACCAATTCGACCATGTTCTAACCATTGAACCATGAGTCGGTGCTTCGATCGGTTTAATAATTAGTTTGAATCTGAAAAAATTATTAATAACATATTAATTAAGTACCCTTAATGTTTAGTGTATAGCAAGGATTCACGCCTAAAAGGTAGGCTCATTGCCACATTAGACTCGAAATAAACATGAAGCAAGTTGTATATTAGACATTTCATATAAATGTTCTTTAAGGCCTTGTACATATTTCTAAGTAACTTAAAAGTTATTAAGTGGGACAGAAGTATTGCCATACACTAAACATCAGAGGTGCTTAATTTGATCTTAATACTACACCATTTGACATGCTCAAGGATGGGAGCATCTCGGCTCGAATACCCAATTGGAATGGGGAGTGGGCTTGGGCCAACCTTCGACATTATTGTCATCACATTACCTTCACGAGGATCTTATGTTAAGTTCAAATGCTTCATATCGTTTTAAAATCTAATTTTGATCAATAACAATTTTTATATAGAAGCACTTCAATCTGAACTAAGCTTCTCAATTAATTTGAATTTTAGGATATATTCAATTTGAACAAAGTACTTCAACGTCAAACCATTTCAAAAAGAAAGAGATTCAAAATTCGCAAGACCGTCTAGCACAAGTACAACACAAGTCAAGGCACATTCGCTCCTAACCGTCCAATGCCAGTGTTGGTAAATCCGCAAATGTACGAATCCACCCGGTTTTTATTATCGAACCACAGGGATTGTGAGTGAATGGATTCGGTTCAAGCCTTGAGTATGAAGGTTTGTTTTATTGAAAAAGAGATATGTCGAAGTAGTAATATGGAAAAAGGAAAATAAAAAGACAATTCAGAAAATAACATGCTTTGGGTTCTTGTTCAACTAGTCAATTCAAGCACATCATTCTAAGCACATGTTCTCATGAATCTCTCCTTGATGTTATAGCCTAAGCAACTACCTATCGATGCCTCGCATAGATAATCCTTTCAAACCAAAAGATAAGCCCAATTCCTTGTGTACTTAAACATTTGTTTGAAGCATAAAGATTACAAAGTTCAGGCCAACAAACCCCAACCCTTCCTCTATTCCTAGTAGCCAAGATAGAAGGGGTAATCCCAAATTAGTTCCCTAATCTATAACAAACTTCCGTTCTGATTATAGAAAAGCATAAAGCAAGCATGCATACAAGCTTAGATTGATATTCAGAAAATGGGATTCAAGGAAAGAAGAAGATCATGTGGGAAAGAACTTAAGATTATAACTTAAACATGAAAATTCTTACATGAAAACCAAAGCATAAGAAGAGAGATTTGCCAAGCTGCCATGCTTGGCTAAGAATCTGAATTACAAGCTTGGAAGTCTTCTCTCACTCTCCTAGATGTTCGTCTCCTTCTAAACTTATGTAAAAATGGAATGGGTGAAAAACGATACAAAAGAAAACCACTAAAAACCTATTTATAGGCAAAAGGGCGAGTTTTCTGCTGTGCCGGGCGCTCAAGCGCCGGACACAAAGTTGGCTTCTGGAGTGCTGGCGCTCAGGCGCCCATCAAAGGCGCTTGAGCGCCAGCTGCACGCTCAAATGGCCTTTAAACTTCTCCTTAACTCCTCTTGATTGCTTCTATTACTTCTCCAAGCTCCTTGGCCTTCCTCCTTCAAAAGTTACCATCTGAAAACTTGGGAACAAAGCTAGAAAGAAATATCTAGAAACTCAAGAGGTTAATAGCACAATAATCCTCAAAACAAGTAGAAATTCCATGCAACCCCTAAACTTACTTAAAATGCAAGAAAGGTCCCTATAATACTATGAAATTACTTAAATGAAGCAAAAACACAAATAAAAGTACAAATGCATGAAAATGCATGAAACACTATATGAGACACAAGAAAAAGACTCAAAACCTACAGTAAAATGACCCTAAAAACATCATATAAATCCCGGTCATCAGCCAGCTCATCCTCCAGAAAGTTGAAGATAAATTTGAAGGTGCCAAAGACAATGTCAGAATGCAACCAATTGTTAAGGATTCAAAAGAGATCACATGAAGACTATCTCCTTACTTAAAGTGCACTGACCAACGAGGGAAAATGACAACATGTCAAAATCATATTTCCCAATTGTCTCATATTTGAAAAGTAGTTAAAGTCTATTGTCACCTACTAGCTGACAAACATCACCTTTTGAGCTAAAGGATAGACTTGAACAACAGCATGCATTTAATGCATCTACCAACTGAGACATTTAAATCAACGGCCAAATCTTATCACACAACGGCTAGAACAACGACCAAATTTATCTCACAATGGCTACAACAATTGCAAGCAAGTATTTAAGGCAGATCTGAAGAAAGAAGAACAAGAGAGTCAAATGGCAAAAAGAACAAGAACATCAAAGCATTCATTTCTTCATTCTTCTAAGCATTCAAAGCTCTTCAAGCTCAAAGCATAAATTCCTTAAGTGTCAAATACTTAACTGAAGGTGTGAAAAACGACTAGAAGGGGGGGGGGGGGTTGAATAGCGTTTTTAATATAAAAACTTTCCCCTTAAGATTTAAAGTAAATCTTTTCGGTTTCTCTACGATAGATGGTGCAGCGGATAAAGATAGAGAGAAGAGAGAAGCACACAAGTATTTTATCCTGGTTCACTTGATAAATCCCTCAAGCTAATCCAGTCCACCCGTTAAGGTGATTTCTTCCTTCTTAGAATGAAGGCAATCCACTAATCAGATAATTGTTACAACTGCACTTGAAACCTACAAGTGAGTAACAATACACTGACTTAGCTATCACTAAGATTCACTCTCTTAGTCTTCTCTAGGATCCGATCAACCTTGATCTCCTAAAGGAATCACCACTAAGATTCACTCTCTTAGTCTTCTTAAGGATACTGACCTACCCGGTCCCTTAAGGAAAATCAAACAACTGTTTGAGGTTGGTGTTTACAAAGGTTTGCTTCTAAATAAGCTGAGTGTAAACTAAATAAGAACAGATGAAGAAAGTAGAGGCTTGAATCTTTTCTTGTATTGCAGCTCTCGATCTCTCTCTCTTTTCTTTCTTCTTTTTCTTCAGCCTTTTATAGTCCAAGGTGCAAAGGATATTTCTGTTGAGAGAATATGACCGTTGGAGGGCATTTCTGGAACTTCCAGAACCTGTTGTGGCTGAACCTTGGTAGGTAGGCTTGTCAGAATAGTACACTGCTCTTGTACTTCTTGATAGAGACATTTGCCTTTAACCAATGACTTCTGATCAGAGTTATGCTTCGTGTTGGAACTTGTGAAGCTTGGTGATCAGAGTCAGAGGGATGCTTGGATCCTCTGACCTTCGTAACTTCTGCTTCTGGACCTTCAGAGCTTCTGGACCTTCAGAGCCTCTGGTCCCTCAGAGCTTCTGGTCTTCAGATCTTCTGATCCTCAGATCTTCTGATCCTCTGATCTTCTAATCCTCTGATCTTCTAATCCTCTGATCCTCAGATCCTCTGATCCTTCTGATCTTCAGTTCTTCTGATCCTCTGATCTTCTGATCCTCTGATCTTCTGACGAATATATCTTCTGGTGTCAGAATCAGAACCTGTTTGTCAAAACACTCAAGACAAATATTAGAGTATCATAGTTGTTCATCCACAAATAAATACTTGTTATCATCAAAACATAGAGTTGTACCACATGACCAAATCTTGATCTTACAATCTCCCCCTTTTTGATGATGACAAAACCATGTATTTTGATGAACAACTCTAAACAAATAAACTGAATACACTCAGAGTATAAGGTATCAGAGTTAAAACTTATCCTGATGTGTATAGTTTATCTTGCTCCTTCTGAATCCAAGACTCGTGCTTGATTCTGAGCTAAGCTCCCCCTGAATCTAATACTTAATATCAACGTTAGTAATATCTAGATTCTGAGCTAAATAATATAGGAGTTGTCAAGATACTATAAGTTCTCCCCCTTTTTGTCATAAGCAAAAAGAATGAAGGTGGAAAAAAATAGTAAGAGCATAAGACGAAATACTCCCCCTCAGAAGGAATACCGAGTGATACTTGGCTTCTGATTAGTATAGGTACTGATGAGAGCAGAAGTGTGGTTCTGGTGACATCTCCATTCTGGACAAAATTCCATCTTCAGATGCTTCAGAATGAGAAGCTATGACCCTACTCTTCTTCTGTTGAGAGAATATGACCGTTGGAGGGCATTTCTGGAACTTCCAGAACCTGTTGTGGCTGAACCTGGTAGGTAGGCTTGTCAGAATAGTACACTGCTCTTGTATTTCTTGATAGAGACATTTTCCTTTAACCAATGACTTCTGATCAGAGTTATGCTTCGTGTTGGAACTTGTGAAGCTTGGTGATCAGAGTCAGAGGGATGCTTGGATCCTCTGACCTTCGTAACTTCTGCTTCTGGACCTTCAGAGCTTCTGGACCTTCAGAGCCTCTGGTCCCTCAGAGCTTCTGGTCTTCAGATCTTCTGATCCTCAGATCTTCTGATCCTCTGATCTTCTAATCCTCTGATCTTCTAATCCTCTGATCCTCAGATCCTCTGATCCTTCTGATCTTCAGTTCTTCTGATCCTCTGATCTTCTGATCCTCTGATCTTCTGACGAATATATCTTCTGGTGTCAGAATCAGAACCTGTTTGTCAAAACACTCAAGACAAATATTAGAGTATCATAGTTGTTCATCCACAAATAAATACTTGTTATCATCAAAACATAGAGTTGTACCACATGACCAAATCTTGATCTTACATTAACCACCAAATCTGTTGAAAGAGAGAAATAACCTAGTAACTTAAAGAGTCAAACATATTCATTTATTTCTCTCTAGATTCAGAACTCTTTAGTGATCCAAAGTCAAATCTGAATCAAAACACTTAGAGTTCCAATGCTATAAATTCTCTACCATAACTCTTGTAAGAAGAGAAACTTTGTAGAACCAAAAGATCTGTGTAAAGATTGTAGGAGAAGTCATGGACAATACTTGTAGAAGAAGTCCTAGAGAATACTTTTATTGGAGAAGTCCTTGATACTTGCTAGTGAAAATCTTGGTGGTGGCCAAGTACTGGACGTAGCCCATTGTTTAGGGGTGAACCAGTATAAATCTGTGTGTGCTGATCGTTTGATAACTCTGCTTATAATTCCGCTGCACTAAACAGGTACAAAAAGCTTTCAAAAACTATATTCTTTTCGAAAAACTGATTTTTAAAAGAACACAATTCAAACCCCCCCTTCTTGTGTTATTTACTTACATCTCAATTGGTATCAGAGCTTAGTCTCTATAACTAACATCTTAACAGGTGTAGAGTAAAGATCCATGGCAGGAGATCTAGCTATCGCTACGAGCTCATCCACCAACAAACCTCCCTTCTTTGACGGAACTGAGTATCCTTACTGGAAAACTCATATGCAACTGTTCATTGAGTCCTCAAACTATAAAATTTGGGACAATATTGAGACAGGCAACATTGTTCACAAAGATGATGTTGGAGAACCAATCAAGAAAGATCAGCTGACAAAAACATAACGCAAAGATTACCAACTCAATGCCAAAGCAAAATTATTTCTTCTATGTGCATTGAGTAAGGCTCAACTAGACAAAGTTGATGGGCTAACAACAGCCAACGAAGTATGGGATGCTCAGAAGTTGCATATGAAGGCACGAAAAAATGTAAGGCAAGCCAAAGTTAATCTGCTTGTGGCTGAGTATGAAACCTTCAAGATGAAAGAGAATGAAAGCATTGATGACATGTTTGGAAGATTCCAAACCATTGTCAAAGGTCTTAGAAATCTTGATCGAAAATATGAATATATCGATCAAATCACCAAGATTCTAAGATGTATTCCCAAGAAGTGGAGACCCAAAGTCACCTCTATTCAAGAAGCTAAGGTTCTTAGCACCTTGAAGATTGAAGATCTTCTGGGGTCTTTGAAAGTTCGTGAAATAGAACTTGCTCTAGATGAAGGAGAGAAGAAGCAAAAGACTGTTGCTTTCAAAGCTAAAAGTTCTAAAACTGTTCATGCCAAGGAATCGACTGATGAGGAAGAAACTTCAAGAGAACTGTCAGACGATGAACAAGCCTTCATAAACAGAAGATTCAAAATCCAACACAGAGAATCAAAGATTCAATTCAATTTGATTCAATTCGAATCAAGAATCAAAAGAAAAAGAAGAAAAAAGAGAAATCGGAATAAGGTTTTCACCTTTGCGATCGAGTTTGTGGCAAAGCTTGACGAGCCTAACACTGTCTTTGGCGAATTCTCTGAGCGGATCGAACACAGAATCGATGGCTTCCATTCTCTCTCTCTTCTTTCTCTCTCTTCTGTGTTTGGATATGAGAATTGAAATGGTGATGATGATGGTGGTTTGTGAAATGTGAACGAGTTTTTATTTTGGTTTTATTAGTTAACGTTTGTGTGCAAATTGTAAAAGAAAAATCTTAGATATATATGGGAAAAAATTATGAAATTGAGTTATGGAAATACATGTCTCATGGACCAATAGCATAGTGACATACGAGATTATGAAACGCCAACTTGGAACTTTATTCCAATAGGTTTCAATGGTGATTCTTGTGGTGCCCAAAAATTTAGGTGAGTGTATGGTACCTGAGTGATATGGATCTGTAATAATAGTACACTTAATATGACATGGATAAGTTAGTGCTCAATGGATATCATTTACATTTTTTTTATGTCATGACCCCAATACTTTTTAATTTACTATATATGTCCCCACTTTTTTAATAATTAACTAATAAAACCTAGTAAATCATACTAACTCGGGTAAAATTTGAATAGCAGTAGCAGAAACACAACGGCACCATGATAACCCCTTGTCACGAAGCCATGCTTTCCCAACCTCAACAACAACCAGAATGGAATGCTAGTAGAAAGGACCAACACCCAAATAGTCCCAACAACAACCCAAATTCATCCGAATATCAATAGGAAACATGACAGTTCACCCGCGCCAAGCAACCATAAGAACCAACACCGAACAAAGCAAGAAACCCAAATTCACCCAAGTGGATGTGGAAATCCCCAAACGAAGCACAAAAGAATGGGAATAAATTGAAGAACTAGAGCAAAAATCATCGAACCCTTCTTTGGATAAAAAATCAAGGAAAGCAAATCAATGGCACAAAATCCCCAAACATGTTGCTTGAACCCTAATCGACGAAGCATAATGGATCAGAACAAAAGGAAGAACCATAATCAAACAAATCGACGAAATAGAATGGATTATAAGAAATTGACGTACATAATGGATTATCAGAATCAAACAAATCGACGAAGAAGGCAATCCCTTTTGCTACGAACCCTAAAACCTTCTCTGGATCCCAAATTGAGGAAATCGAATACCCGACAAACTCAGATATTTTACAATCATTCACTGGGATAAATTCGAATAATAGTGGAGAATCAAAACATCGATGGACTGAAGAGAAGGAGAAGTGTTGAGATTTGGCTCATTATATTTTGAGCTAAAATCTTTAGTTTATTAGGATTTGATTTAATGTGGATTGTAAAAGGTTTTAAGGGATTGTTATAGGATTTATTTGGATTTTATTGTAAAATAGAGATCAATAGAATCCACTATAAATAGGATAACAATTTAAACCTTAAAGTTGTACTTGGTACCACATGCTTCATGCCACAAGTAATACAAAGGAGCTATAGCTACTCTATAGCCGCAGAGGTAGGCAATTTGGCCGAACTGCGTGACCAAAGATGTTGTGTGCTTTATCTGTGATTTCTCGCTCTACTACTCCGTACAATCGAGGTTTTTGAATCCCCTACAAGTGGTATAAGAGCCGATGGTTCGTGTAACCATGGTAACGGCTGGACAACTTCCGTAGAGGGGCCGATGGGTAGTAACCATGGTAACGGTCGGGTAACTTCTGCGGAGGGGCCGATGGTTAGTAACCATAGTGACGACTGATATCTTCCGCTGCGAAGGGAGGTCAACAAAAATTGCAGAAGTCGTTGTGAGAGGAGAAACCGACAGATCTGAAAGACACGGAACAATGTGGAGATCTGTCTACTTTCAAGAGGCGATGGCCACGCCAAGGAAGGAGAAATGGATGGATGTCAAGGTGGAGGAATGAAACAACAGGGTGTTGAGTAAGGTGGGGTTCAATCCCAGAAATTAGAACTAGGATACTAAAGCAGCAGATCTTTATAGGGGAGTTCGAAATTCGCCAAGGTGGAGATTGTTGAGATTTGGCTCATTATATTTTGGGCTAAAATCTTTAGTTTATTGGGATTTGATTTAATGTGGATTGTAAAAGGTTTTAGGGATTGTTATAGGATTTATTAGGATTTTATTGTAAAATAGAGATCAATAGAATCCACTATAAATAGGATAACAATGTAACCCTAAAAGTTGTACTTGGTACCACATGCTTCATTCCACAAGTAATACAAAGGAGCTATAGCTACTATATAGCCGCAGAGGTAGGCAATTTGGCCGAACTGCGTGACCAAAGATGTTGTGTGCTTTATCTGTGGTTTCTCACTCTACTACTCCGTGCAATCGAGGTGCTTGAATCCCCTACAAAAAGAATGGTAAAAAATTGACGTCGATGATCTGTGTTCTTTTCACATGAGAACTAAATTCAAAACAAAGGTAACCTATGAGGTTGTTTCATAATTTGAATAATCCTACTAGGTTATTATAGAATTTTAACAAAATCTGAAATATTATTTACTAATATTTCCACATGTTTTTTTCCTATGGTACATGTCAGTCCTGTACCAGACCCAAAGTTTTTTTCCTGTTCCACAAAAATTGTCGGTTTCAATTATTTCATTATTTTGTGATTTTATTGAGTATCCAACTGTCCATTTCTAGTGAAAACACAGAAAATCCAAGTTAGCTTGTACGACAGGTTTCACATTTAACTCTCATATCCTCATAGTTGAGAGTTCGAATCTCTATCAGTTCAGTAAAATCTCAGTTGGTGGCAACCTTCCTTGAGGAGATCCTTCAATGCTCAAGTGTGCCTCTGCCCGCTGCTGCTCTCCCTAACGTGTCATTGGTGCTCTGTTCGAGAGTCTGATGTGTTTTCTATCCATTCTACTTATAAAGAAAAACAGTAAATAAATTTCATTTTTCCTCATGAAATTTCATTTAAGTTATTTTATTTTAAAATACACCAATAATATTCAAAATATTTATTACTTGTCATTGGAATGAAATATGTATTACATTGGACAATTTAGAAAATGTATATTTCAAACTTTTAACTTAATTAATGCTTCTCTTAACTAGAAGAATATAGTTGTAAAGTTGTATCAATGTTTGTTGGTCAGTTCTACTAGGCCTGAGCATCAGGCGATTTCGGGTTCATTTTTGCCAAATCAACCAAAACTGAAATGTTGATAACTGGGTCTGAGATCAACCATAAATGATAACGAATTTGTTGGGTTCGGGCCATGTCGGTGGGGCTTTATTCGGATGGTTTTTGTCCGTCACCAAATAGGTGAGATCAACCAAACAAAAAAGATAGAGGAGAAGAACTAAAGACTTATTGAACCACGTTGAAAAAAACATAAAATCAACATACAACAGAGAAGGTCTTAGCCCCGCTCGTTTGCAAAAAAAGACATACAATAGAGAAGAATCAGTGAAAAGAAAATATAGAGAAGATGAATTAAAAATATGTAGTAATCAAGAATCAAGAATTATTGAAAAAAAAATACAAAGAAGAAGAAGCATCACAATCGTTTTTCTTAGTGTCCTCTATATGATAAAAAACTTTCATCTAGAAAGCCTCTAATCGAAGATGAACTGAACGAAGAGAAGTCTTTAATGAAACGAATAACAGCGCAGTCAAAGAAATCAAAGATAATAAACAGTGTAGGCATGGCAGCTCGGTTTGGGCAGTGAGGGAAGGAGTGTTGGTGATGACTGCAAGGGATTCACATTAAAGACAATGAAGTGGGCTTTCGTGAGTGAGGACATGGTGAGCCGCATTGGAGTGGATTTCGGTACGTCCCGTCATAACAGTGCAAGGTTGAGGAGTTGCGGCATGCTGCTCCTACAAGGGTCGCAGTTGAGTGTGGTTTATTTCTACTAGGGTTGGCGTTGCGGCATGCTGCTCCTACAAGGGTCGCAGTTGAGTGTGGTTTATTTCTACAAGGGTTGGGATCGATGTTGGACATGGGGTGTTAGTGTAGGATTGTTAGGACTTTTTTATTTACTTTTAGATGAGAGAAAGGAGACAATTATGATAATTTCTATGGAGTCATAAGAGATAAGACTAGACTGAAATGTGAGTTGATTGAAGCGTTGAGACCAGTATTCTGAAAACCGGACCAGACCGGCTGGTCGGACCGGTTCAACCGAGAACCGGACCATTAGCCGGTTTGGTCAGGGTAATTAAACCGGGGATTACTGAACCGGTCTCTGGACCGGCGAACCGATCAAGAACCGGGAAACCGGTGTAAACCGGCTAGTCAACGATTTGAGAAAAAATTATTTTTAGAAGAAATTTTGTCCTCATTGTGGGTTGAACCTGGGACCTTGGAGTTCCAAAAATGTTTGTAAACCACTAGGCCACAAGTTTTATTGGGATAAATTGTGTGTATTTTTATATTTATTATAAGTACATAGTGATTGAAGAAACAAATCTAGCATTCAAGGCACATATTTAACTTAAGTAATAATTTATAATAATATATGCATATTACATAACATACATTTGTTTTTATTTATCAAACATTAATATATATTTTATATTATATTTATTTATTTATTATTATATAGAAGAAAAATAAATTTACAAGTATGTACATATTAATGACATAAACTAAGTAATAATTTGAGTAAATTTGTAATATTATATTTCTTTTATTTTTATATTTAATAAAAAGTATTTTATTATAATTTATCAATAAGCTATTCATTATGTAATGTATTATTTATATCATTGTTTGCAGAACCGGCCGGTTTGACCGGGAACCGTTTCTAAGACCGGTTCGGTTTGCACAGAAAACCATAGAACATGGAAACCGGACAGAAACCGGTGGAACCGGTGAAAAACCGGAAAACCGGAGAAAACCGGCGATGAACTGGTTCTAGCGGTTATGTTAAAACGAAAAAAAATTAACAGATCTGGGAGATGCAGACAAGGAATAAACCATCTGTACAAGCGCCCTTAATCCTGGTAGTTGCTGCAATGAATGTGGCCACTAGAAAATAGAATAGAGGGAGGAAGACAGACAGAGAGGAAAAATATAGAAGGTAGCAACAGAGGTGTGTGACGGCTCATGGCTGCAATGGAATGCTTAGAAATAGAAATATTATGGGCCACCACCGTTTTGTTACTTTTGGGCCGTGTTGCATGATTGAAATATTAACATATTAACATAAAAAAACTTAACAATTACTTTAAACTAAAAAAAATAACAATTACGTTTTTTCTTAAACAATAACAATTACGTTTATATAAAAACCTAATACTTAGCTTCAAAAAACAAAAAACCTAATACTTTGTACCAAAAAGAGTAAAAACCTAATACTATTAATAGTTAACTGTATAAAAAATATTTGAGTGATTTTCTATCTTTGTTTTTTTAACAAAAAGTTCTCTCTTTATTAATATACTATATAAATTTTTTTATAAAAAAAATTATTTAATTATCACCGGTTCAACCCCGGTTTGACCACGGTCCGACCATTAAACCTTAAACCGGTGCCTCGACCGGTTCAATGACCGGTCCGGTTCTGCAAACACTGTCGAACTCCGGTTTGACCCCGGTTCGACCTTTGAACCTTGAAACTGAGCCTCGACCGGTTTGATGACCGGTCCAGTTTTCAGAACATTGGTTGAGACTGCTTTTATCCTCTTTCCAAAGTTTGAAATTTGAAAAATACATATTAATGATATTCCTTGAATCGGTCAGTTACGGTTTCCGATGAATCCAAGTTCTTGCAACTGAACTGACTGTCACTAACTGTTAGGACCCGTTTCAGTACTCGATGACCCACCTACTGTAACATCCTGATCTGACGACTGGCCTCACGGTAACAACACGAGTCTTTTCAGTTCGCTTTGTCCTCACTCGCGCACTTCTTGGGAAAACTTCCTAGGAGGTCACCCATCATAATATTGCTCCAAGTCAAGCACACTTAATTATGGAGTTCTTATGAGTTGGGCTCCCGAAAAGAAGTTGCAACTTGTTGTCATGAGTAGTACCAATCAAATATTTTATGCCCTCCTCAACTGTATAGTCCATCCCTGTACAGTCTCGGAATACCTCTTGTTTGAGTGTGGGATCGGTTCATTCATGTGCTCCTCCGCCTAGAAGCCTGCCAGGAGCCGCTCCTTGTCCGTGCCTCACTGCACCGACGATCACTCCCCGCCCTCGTCAGCCCCGGGCGTCACACCTACCCGGTATGACCCGCCGCAACTCTAATTTTCATTTCAGATTCTCTAAGTTCGGTCAGGGTGAAGTATTTATGCTCACCCCTAAATTCTACGGTTAGAAACGATATGAGACACAATTCAGGGAATATGATCCTCTCAAGTAAACTGATAATGTCAATTGAAACATTGTGCTTATTTCTCTTTCTAAATATTTAAAAAGTCCACTAATTTTATTTAAAACATATAAAAAGAGATTGACACATAATTTCTACTTGAAGAAACTTTAAAAAGTTTACAATTGAGAT
Organism: Lotus japonicus; assembly: GCF_012489685.1. Classification (NCBI taxonomy): domain Eukaryota; kingdom Viridiplantae; phylum Streptophyta; class Magnoliopsida; order Fabales; family Fabaceae; genus Lotus; species Lotus japonicus. The sequence continues at coordinate 10,033,831 of NC_080041.1, read as the reverse complement.
ACAAAAATTACACTTTCGCTCTTAAATTACTTAAAGTTTTTGCCAAATTTTCATTATTATCTTCCTCATCCCCATATGTGAACATCATCGCCATAACAATAACTGTCATCATAAATTCTAACAACCACCAGACCACCTCTTTGACTCACCACAATCTACACTCCTTCGCTTCCACCACATCTAGTGCCCCTCCTCTGCTTCCACCTCCACCATAACCACCTCTGCTTCCACTTCCACCATCACAGGTTCCCTCACTTCCATAAGCACCATAACCATCTCTGTTTCCACCATCACTTCCACCATTTCTTCCTCTTCTTCCACGGTCACCATAACCACCTCCACCCCTTCCACCACCACTTCCACGTCCACCGCTTCCTCCACCATCACCACTGCCACTACAACTTCCTCCACTTCCATCATCACCACTTCTAAAGCTTCCTCCACCTTCACTACAACCAACCCCTCTCCCACCACCACCGTAATCACCTCCTCTTGATCTATGTGATCCTCCATTCCTATTTCCACCCCCACCATAATTCCTTCCTCCACCTCCGCTACCATAATCACTTCTACTGCTTCATCCACCTCCAAAACTACCACCACCATGTCCACCGCTATTGTATCTGCCATTGTCTCTTATCTTTGCTTTTGCAGATTGTACGATAAACTTTGATGTTCAATTTCTCACCACTCACGGCTGCATAATATCACACAATTGACTTAGTGTAATATCACTATATTAAAACAAACCACCAACGGAGGAATTACAATACTTACAACTTTTTTTCTTGCTATCAAATTTGCAGGACTTTCATGAACTCAGCGTGGAACTTCATGAACAACATAACTTACATGAGCTATAAAGACTTGACAAATGTGAATACAATAACATTCACGAAAAGATAACATTTGATATTAAAATTCACTACAATATCATGTGATTCACAAATGTTGAGCACACGCAAAGAAAAGATTTTGAGGTTCATACCTCTCATTTCATCTTCAGATTGTCAGTCAACCAACACTGCAAATATGAAAACACAAGAAAAGAAAAGGCTTGATAATTATTTTTCAGTGAACACAACAATACTTGAGAAAGATGAAAACTGAGATATATATGACCCTTATTTATAGTGGAAGCGGAGTATTGATCAGAGTTACTTGCATTGAGTGAGTGGGGGCTTACCTATGAATCATCTCCTTAATTCTTTTTTGTCTCCTTCTTTTCGCATTTATGACTGTATTCAATCCAAAATTAATTATTTTTGCAACGAGACATAAATACCATTGACCTATTTTATTTTTAACGCGAAAGTTCGGGCAGCTTTATTGCATTCATTATATATATATATATATATATATATATATATATATATATATAATATTACCACCAATTCGACGCCTATAGTAAAGCCACCAATTCGACCACGTTCTAACCATTGAACCATGAGCCAGTGCCTCGACCGGTTTAATAATTAGTCTGAACTTAAAAAAATTATCAATAACAAATCCCTGATGATCAATGTATGGCAAGGATTCCATCCTTAAAGGTTAGGCCAAATGCTACATTAGACTCAAAATAAACAACCTTGTTTTAAAAATCAAGGGATTTTTATGATTAATGCACCTAATCACCTAAAAACAACCTTGTTTTATGTTTGATGGTTTTCTTGAGTGAAAATCTGACCATAGTATGATATGGTGGGCGGCCAAGCTTGGAGAAGGAGGAGGAAATGTGGTTATCTTTTTTCCACTTAATGACTAGTCTTTATGGAGCAAATCAAGGGTTTGATTCCTTTGACCTTCATTGAATGGGGGACTTGAGTGGGAGATTTTAAAACCCTGGAGGGCAGTGGCAAATCTGATTTAAAGAATTAAGGATTGGATTTTGAACTTTCAAGAGTTTTGGTTTTAAATGGTTTTATTAAGAGGTATTATTAGGTTAAGTGGGCTTGGGTAAAATTTGTGAAAAACCCTAACCTCTAGTGTTGAGGCCGCGGCTACCATAGGGAAAGGGGGGGGGGATTTTCTTTTCTTCTTCAAGTATAGAGAACTGAAATAGAAAGGCAAAAAGACATCCTTATTCAGGTGAGTTTCCAAAGAAAAGAAAAGAAAGGTTTGGAGAGAAAAGTGAGAGAGAGAGTGAGAAATAGCAAGGGGAAAAAAAAAGAAGCTTTCGAAGAGGCAAGGAAGAAGAAGGAGATTCGTGAGAGGCAAGGCTAGAGAGGAGAGTTGATCATCTTATTCAAACCATTCATCTTTTTCTTTCAATTTCTAGGCCAAGGTGAGGGCTTTTCCGGTCTTGGGTAGAGTCTAGATTATGTGATGCATGTTTTGGTGTGAATGCATGAAAAGCTTTCTTGTGATGATGTTTTGTTATCTCTCTAATATGTGAAACTTTGTATGATCAAGTAGAATCATTTTTAGCATGTTTTAGGGCCAAGGTTATTTTTTACTTTCTCTTATGGTTGATGCCATGTTTGAAAATTCTTAAGCGAAATTATGCCATACTTGATGAATACGTTTGGATATATGTGATAGTCTATAACATGTGTTTTAGAATGAGTTATTTGATGATGAATATGTTGAAAAGCTTGCTGGATTTTTCATGAATTGTATGATTAAGCATGATAACAAGATTTGATGATGTCCTAGTCATGGTGGCCGAAATCCTAGTTTGTTAGGGTTAGGCGCATGTGATTTACTTTTGTCTATGGATGCATGTGTTGATGTTAGTTGCTGGACCTTGTACTTGATGTGTGAAGAAGCATGTTGCCATGATTACTTGATTGAGTTGATGATGCTTGGGCCGAACCCTAATGGCTCTTTGGGGTTAGGCGTTGACTATGTTTACTTGATGAGAGCTTATTGATAATTTTTCTACTTCTGTGAGGATAGGACAAAATCCTAAACCTCTTGTTGACCATGATGTGCATGATAACTCATTAAGTTACCTCTATGTAATGATATTAGTAACTAAACCTAGAGATGTGAACTTCGCTTGCAAGCAGTGAATGTTATGGCTATAGTGCTAGGGTATAGGCTATGGACCATGAGAACGATGGTGCCGTTAGAGACAAACGGTAACTTGCACGCGAGGGAGTTTTTGTGGATTTACTGTGTGGTCTCCACATGATAACCATGATTTAGTCATGGGATAAGGATTGACTGTGTGGTTTCCTTGAGAACTTGTGGATTGACTGTGTGGTCTCCACTTGACTTGGGTTGACTGTGTGGTCCCTTGTGTTGTTCATCTGCGGATGATCGAGATTGGATCCTTGGTGTTGAGGTGGTTCTGTGAATGGTGAGGACGTTAGTCTAACTGAACCTTAGGGTTACTAACTATAGAGATGAGTACTTGAGACCGATATTTGACTTTATGATTATTGTGTATTTGCCTTATCTGTGATTGATGCATGGGAACTGACCCTCTATTATGTGTTATCTGTTTGTTCTGGGGGGGCAGATGACTGTGTCCAACGCGCACCAAGTTCGTCGGATATACGTCGGCAATGCTACGCTCAAGTGCACTGACAAGAAATGAGAGTGGATCGAGTCTCAGATGCTTACGGGAAGGGTAGAACTACCATTCGCGCCCTTTCGTCTCCAGACACCTACTGTGGAGTCAGAGCAATCCTCTAACCAGGAGTCAGAGTTGGAGTCAGATCCATCTGAAGAGATGATGACCCTATTTTAGTGGTGTTTTTAGGGTCATTTCTTTGTTTGTTATGAGTCTTTTTGTTGAGTCTCATGTAGTGTTTCATGCATTCTCATGCATTTTTATCTTTCTTTGTGTCTTTACTTTGTTTTGGTAATTTTGTAGTTTTATAGGGACTTTTCTTGCATTTTAAGTAAGTTTAGGACTTGCATGATTTTCCTATGTTATTTGAGGGTCCACTTTGCTAATAGGCTCTTGGAGCTTCTGGATATTTCCTTGGCTTGTTGGTTAAGTTTTCAGGTTTGAAACTGAAGAAGAAGGAAGGTCAAGAAGCTTGGAATTGAAAGAAGGCTTAAAGAGTCTTGAAGATGAGTTAAGAGGAAGATAAAAGGGCTTTCCAGTGAGCTTAGAGCGCCTAGGCGTGCTCCATTGGCGCCAATTGCATTTTCCAGGATTTCTGGAATTGGCGCCTAGGCATGCTCAATTCCTTCCAGAGGCATGTTTTGGGCATGGAATTGGCGCTCAGGCGCTCTGAATTGGCGCCTGAGCGCCCAGACTTGTGTGTTTTGTCTGTAAATAAGGTTTTAGCCAACTTCTTTGGGACACTTAGACATTTTACTCATTTTGGATCAAGTTTAGAAGCTGAGGAGAATCTTGGGGCTTGTGAGAGGCTTCCAACTTGTGTTCTTTCTCAGGTTTTTAACATTTCTTGTATGGATTCTCTAGCCATGAGTGGCTAGTTTTCTTTTATGCTTTGGGTTTATGAGATTCTATGAAGCTTTAGTTTTCTAAATCCTATCTCTATGCATGAGTTCTTGATTTAACCTTGTATTTCAATTCCATTATGCATGTTTAGCTTGAGTGCACACTGGCTATAGACTAGATTGTAATCAAAACGGAAGTTTGTTATGATTTAGGGAAATGAATTGGAATAAATCCTTCTATGCTTGCTTCTAGGAATAGAGTGAGGGTTGAGTTTTGTTGGCTTGAATATGTATGCTATAAAACCTCAAATGAATGATTGAGTACACAAGGAATTGGGCTTAACTTTCGATTTGGGAGAATTGCTATTGTGAGGAATCAATTAGTAAGTACATAGGCTAAAGCAACAAGGGATGAATCAAGGTTTCACATGCATAGGATAGGTAGACTAGAGTGGATTAGATGATCAATAACCCAAGGCATTTCCATCAATTGTTATTTTCAACACTTTCAATATTGCTCTTTTGCAAATCCATTGTTACCAACAACCAAAATCAATTTCAGAATTTTACTGTTTTCAAAACTTGCAAACTTTAGGCTTAAATCCACAATTCTCACTCACAATCCCTGTGGTTCGATATTTTAAAACCCGGAGGTTTTTGTACACTTGCAGATTGACCAACAAGAGACATCGGCAGAAACGAGTGAACCTCTAGTTGAACCCGAGGACTTACTGAAGGCTGAGGTGAAGGAGGAGGAACTTCCACCACTACAAGGAGAGCCTTGGAACATGAAGGACCCAGATGAAGATGAGGTGAAGGCCTAGAGCTTCTTTCGACTGGTAGTTGATCAGTACTTTCAGGAGAAGGGCCAACTCTATTGAGGTCTGAGGAATCATATGCTGAGGGAGTTCACCAATGAGCCACTGCCAGATGACGACTACTCTACGGAAGAAGAAGAAGAAGAGGCAAAGGAAGAGGCTATGGAGTAGGGTTGGGTGAGAGACATTCACTTTCTTTTGGGGTTTGAGAGTGCCAAGTTGGGCATTGAACTATTTCTTTTGCTTTTCGTTGTGGACATTTAAAATTGATGCAATATACCTTGGTTTTCCGACTCATGTTTCATACTCTTTCAGATGATTTCTTAATACAGAAGTTTTGCGTTTTTGATTATTTCCGCGAGTTTTATTGGTTAAGTTTCAAGATTTCGTAAAATTTTACTTTTGTCACTAATTCAAGATTACGTAATTAACCGACGAAAATTCCTTGCGAAATCTACAACGTTTGGTTACTGTGTGACACTCGAGAAATCGGGGCGTTACATTTGACATGCTCAAGGATGGGCGTGTCTCGGCTCAAATACCCAATTGGAATGGTGAGAGAGCTTGGGCCAGCCTTTAGCGGTATTGTCATCAAATTGACTTCATGAGGATCTCACACAAGGCTAAGTGGTATAGTTCCTCTTACGAATGAGGGTTACTTCACAAAGATGACTCCATTTCAACCCTTGAGCATGTCTAGTGATTGATAAATTTTCCAATTTAATTATAAATAAATTCACATTATATTATTCTAATTGGAAGAGTAGAGCATAATGATAGGTATTGATGAGGTCTTTCGGCGTACACATACTCAGAAATGTCAAGAGCATGAGTAGATAAGAAGTATGCGGATACATGGGTAAGTATAATTAAATTTTCATTAAGTAACTTGTAATATGTTATATATGATTCTAACATTATTTTTATTTTTTCAAACTCAATTCGGGAGAGACTTCAGTAGAAGTTTATGTCTTGGACTGTGCGAGAGTCCTTGCCATAATAAGGGTCTCGACCATGTATCTTGTTTGTTGGACCAGACCGCTAGGATGACATGGCATCTAGCGAACGAGCGAACGACTCAATTTGGCATGTTATTACATAGGTGGCTAGGCTATTACAGAAGCCTACCTCCACGAGGGTTTTGGTTTATCTCTGTCACTATTGTTTCTATACCGAAACATGTCTCAATCCCACACGCTTCTCAAAGAGAGAGGTCAAGAAAGGTTGACTCATCCACTTTGTACGACATTATGGATTGACTTAATTGAGGTAAGTGGAAATGTTAAAATATGGTGTCAGGGACATGTTTGCAAGTTATATACCTGATGATCGTATCCAGTCCGTGACATAGAGTCGTGTATCAAGGTTCCCAAATAACCTAACTTGACACGTTGAGGTTGAGAGGAAAAATGATGCACTCTAATAATAGAAGGAGCGGAAGAAAGTTTAGAGTCATGGAAAGATCGAGGAGAGACCCCAACAAATGCACAGTAGCTAGATGTGTCTTCAAAGTTCACTAGCTTGTAACAACAACGTGAGATATTGCGTGTTGCTGCAGGAGCTAATGCATGTTAGTGCTTGCTGATGGTTTCTGATTCCCTGTATATGAACGAGAATACGTGGATAATGAATAGTTTTATAAAAAAAAGATAGAAAGTTATCGATGACATAACTTTTGTCGGTAACCTCTCTTGCTAGGAGCCATGGTTCTCAGAAAATTACAGACGAGCCTAAATTATCTCTTAGTAATTTACCAATGGTTACCAATCTCGAAAAAAGTTGTGGGTCGTCACTGATGAGCTAAAAGCACAACCATTGGCAATTCGTTGAAAATTTGTGGGTCGTCAATAAATGCACGTTTTCTTGTAGTGCAAGCAAGAAAGAAATTAAGGACTCTAACTCATCATCTAACTTGCATTAAGTTACCTAAATTAGTGTTGGACTGACTGACACTAACTTGTACTCACTCCGTTTCATAATAATTGTCCACTTAGAGAAAAAAAATTATTTCATAATAATTGTCCACTTAAAATTTCAATGGAGCATTAATTGATGTTTTTACATATAATGCCCATATGAGAAGAATAAATAAAGAGAAATAAAAGTATACTTTAAAGAGTAAAATAGGGAAACAAATGATATGTTTTAAAAAGTTAACAATATTAATTGCATTTCTTAATATGTGTGCATATTTTTTTTGTGGACAGTTATTTTAAAACGGAGGGAGTATGAGTTAGAATCAGCCTATGTACAACCAACGTTAATTATAATGTATTACCTTCGGTTGAAGTGTCAAATGTATTACATTGTGGTGGAGTCGGCTAAATTGATGCTAACGTAGAATCAAACTAGAAAGTTGACGCTAAAACATTAGCTTTAATCAAACATTCTAATTAATATGAGTTACGACGCCGATGCTAAGTTGACGTTAAATTATATTTGATGTAGTGTAAGCTTTAGAAGGTTATAGGGAAAGAAAATGTTTTGTTTTAGTACATCGGAAAGATAAATTGCACCCGCCAAGAATCGATCCCTGGACCTTCCCCTACCCAACCCATATGTCACTCAGCTCCTACCACTTGAGCTATCATATTGGGACAAAGAAAATGTTGATAATTGATAAAGATGAAATGAAAGAGAAAATGAGTATCATGTATTAAAATTGATATATATTGATTGCATGTCCTAATGCCAAATATTACAGCAGACCGCAACCCAACTAACCTGGGACAAACACACATCTTGTATTAGTTCACTATATATTCACCCTGATTATCGATCAGTCAAAGTTTTCAAAGAAAAAGTGGCATCAAGAGGAGTCAATTACCTCTGAATTCAAGAAACTAGCATGCACGTGCACACAGTCAGAGAGACATAGAGAGACAAAATTTTAAAAATCCATGTGTGAAAGGGATGGAACACAATGTCAAATTTAAACAAAACCCTGTTTGACAAGCTTTAATATCGTACAAAATTCCAGGCATTTCTGTCGTTCAATGTCCAAAGTCTTATTCCCAATCCCAAAAACCTCACAGGTTAAACAAACATATGGCAGTTGAATAAACTAAATGAAAAAAAATCACCACCCCATTGCAATTGGCTGTATACACACGTGCATATGGAAGAGAAACATAGAAAATCAAGGTAGAAAGAAGAAATATTATATACTCTTTCAAAATAAAATAAAATTATATAGATGATGTATGATCAAATTAAAATGAATCAGGGATAGAGATAGAGGAAGATATAGTATAAACTTTATATAAAGTTAAGTTAAAAAAAAACTATATATAAAGTGAATGTACAAATAAATTGGGATGTGATCATATGAAAAAATCAGAATTATTTAACAAATGGCGTGTAAATGGCACAAACTTTGAATCGCATGTAAATTACAACTACTATTTGGGTGTTATAACGAAAGTGGATTTTTTTTTTTTTTACTTTGTATGGGGGAATTGAAAAGCCTGCTAGCAACACTAGCAAGAGACAATGTTAAGAATATCGACAAGGAAATGAAAGTCAACAACTTCCTCGGGCGTAATGTATGCCGTATGATTTTGAAAAGGGATCCACATCTACCACGAAAACAAGAAATTATTTATATGTGCATCCAAAATCTAAAACCTAATGCAACATTAAATATATTGTCGATGGTTGATTTTTTTTTTATAAGCCAAGAGAATTATATTGATGTGAAACACAAGGGGTACTTCAACCAATACAAATAGGAGGAAAGAAAATAAATAAAAAATAAGAAACTTAACATAACAACTTCAAAGATCCTCTTAATGGTAAAAGCCCACCACCCACCGCCTCCTTGAAGACAGATTAAAGAAACATGCCTCATTAAAACCTTATCAGGAAAAACCTCATTGGGAAAACCTGATGAAGGAAAAAGAGTACATGAATACAATAATCTAGATGAAATCTCCAAGGAAGACTATACAAAACAGCATATAAAATAAAATAGTAAAATTCCCACATTCCATGCGAAAGCCTTCAAAACAGTGTAGCAATCAAGATGAATGCCTTCAATATAATAAGATTATTAGAGCATCTCCAATGCAAGGTTCTTAGTTCTTATTTTTGAGTTAAGAACTAAGAACTGAGTTCTTAACCATTGGAGGTGCTGACATGAAGTTTTTAGTTCTTAAAAATAAGAACTCATATCTTATATAAGGAGTTTTACTTTTTAAGTTATTAGCATAAATATTTTTTTTTTCTCTCATCCAAATTACTTTACTTTATGAGTTTTGTTTTATTATTTTATGAATTGAAAATAAAAAGTATAAATAATGTGGTTGGTGGGACCAAATGAATAATGGTAAGAACTAAGAACTAAGAACTAAGAACTCATGGTTGGAGCAAAATTGCTTGAGAGTTGCTTAAGCACATGTGGCAATACAGGCCCACATGAATAGTGCTAATAACTACTTCCTCCGTTCCTATTTAACAGTCCACTTTGAGTGAAGGCACACATATTAAGGGTGTGATTAATTTTGTTGATTTTTAGAAAAAGTGAGGGTTATTTTTCTATTTTACCCTTTAAAGTATGTGTTATCTCTCCTCAATTATTGTACTAACAAGGACATTTGTTGTAAAAACATCATTTAATGCTATCTTGAAATGCTAAGTGAACAGAGTGGACAGTTAAATAGGAACGGAGGAAGTAAGAAATAAGAACTAGCATTGAAAATGCTCCGAGTTTTCTTTCCCCTTTTCTCAGTGTTTCAAATTTTATCATTTATCTTTCATTATGGCTATGTTGGGTTGTTGAAAAAAAAAGGTCAAATGATATTATTAATCATCTCAATATATGACAGAATGATTTAGCTTTTTTTTTTCTCTCTCTAATTTGTAGGTAAATGATATACTAATTTTTTTTTTCAATGTTTAGAAAATCGGACCGATCATCAAGCCGGTCGAGACACAAGTTCAAGGTTCAAAGGTCGAACCGGGGACAAACTGGGGTTCGACCCGTATCTTTACTGTACATGGGTTGTAACACTCCTAGTGTTACTATTTATTAATTCATTTGGCTTTCCAAAAAAAAAATATAGATAATATATGCTATTTTTGTGAATAATGAATAGTTTATTAATAGAATATGATAATTTTTTTTATTAAATATAAAAATAGAGAATATCTTATTACATTTACACAAATTATTACTTAGTTTATGTCTATATTAAAATAAATATAAATTAATGTCATTAATATGTACATACTTTTTTGGTTTCCCAAGGTATCTTCATAGCCGACAGCCGTAAGACTAATCATTCGAAGCTCTGAGATCACGTTAAGTAGGTAGGCCTATGTACATACTTGTAAATTCAGTTTTCTTCTATAAAATAATTAAAAGAAATTATACAATATAAAATATATTAATTTTAGATAAATATAAACAAAATATATGATAATATGCATATATTATTAAAAATGATCACCTAAGTTAAATATGTGCATTGAATAGAAAATTTGTTTCCTCAATCTTTGTGTATTTATAATAAATATAAAAGTATACAACATTAAACACAAAAGAACTTGTGGCCTAGTGGCTAGTGGTATACAATTCTTTTTACAACAAGGTCCAAGGTTCAAACCATAGTGGAGACAAAATTTGTTTTAAAAACATTTTTTTCTAAAAAACTGTTGACCGGCCGGTTTTGACCAGTTTTCTTGGTTCTGACCGGATCACCGGCCCAACATATGGTTCAATAATTGCCCGGTTTATTGACTTAACCGAACCGGCTACCAGCACGGTTCCCGATTGAACCGATTCGACCGGCGGGTCAGATCCGGTTTTCTTAACACTGTATTTTTTATTGAAAAATTGTTTTCTAATGTATCAAAAAAATTAATGACAAATTTATTCGAGTTTACTCCATTCTAATCTATTTCGTTTTATTTTACTCACTATTAAATGTTCAAAATAACCTAGTTTTAAAAAATGTTCAAAATATATATGTGAGTCTCTTACATTATTCTCCATACACAACATTTAGACGGGGCGAGACCCCATTCCATAGGGATAAAGATGGTGAAAACTAACTGATGTAGAGCCCTCGTTAGGGGCGAGAGAAAAACTTAGGTAAATTAGGGATACCACATGGCAAACGCCAGGGGCGATAGACACTTGTAAGGGAGTTTAACCGAGCGTATTAAGGCCCAACTCCCCCCCCATTAAGTGATGAAATTAGGGTTTTATGTAACCACTATAAAAGGGGCTTTATAACTATTGTAAGGGACTTTGGCCATTTTATCTAAAGAATTATATTATTAGACCTTGGTTCTACTAGGATTTGGAGTCTATACCCTTTTTGAGTGTTCATTACCAAAACATCACTCAAAGATTAAACTTTGAACTTAAAACTTAAGGAACCAACTATCTTTCAACAATTCTGCACCTTTGTTTGCAACAAGCACATCTGGGTCTATAACATGTACCAACTCAAGGTCAATCCCCCATTTGGTTTATATATATGTTTCGTTTCCTTAAGCCACATGCAAAGTATCGTTAGGTGGGATACGGAAATAATATAAGATCCATGAATAATCAAAGATGAGAAAATTAGTGTCAAATGATTTGCCGTGTTACCTACAAATTAATAATGCAGGAAAATTAAGCAGCGCATCATGAAAACGAAGTTTAGGCTCTAAGTTCCAAAAATCACTTCCTAATTATGAATAATTTTTCCCCACAAACATTTTTAGATGTCCAAACAATAGAAATAATCCATTAGAGGGAAAAACATTCAATCTCATCACATCTGAAATGGAAGACAGAAAATAATTTGCTCCTTTTATGCTTATAATCTAAATAATTTGGTTTCGGCAATGGCCTAAAACTATGGAGAATCTCCACGTTGATGAGAAAAGAAAATACAAAGTGAATTGAAAATCATAAACAATCTCATTTATAAACCGTTTATGCAATAGCTTTTTTTTCTTTCAATGTAAGACTTGATACTCAAATTTGCTATCTCAATATTTGGAAGAGATAAGTATGAGAAAGAACAACATGCAAATGAAGAGGGAGTAGGAAAACCAGCCACAAATTTTTATTTCAGTGTTTTAATTTGATGACCATTGATGTCCTAAGGCTAAAAGCCGTTTACAAATTTCTTCTATACTAAAATTAAAAAAAATAAAATCCAGCTTCTATAATTCCATAACCAAATCAAACCAACATAATTAGGAGTAAATTGCAACACAAAGAAACTATGGAAATTAAAGAAACAAGATGATAATGAAAGTGAAGAAATGCCTGGCTTTCCCATGTACGCCGCTAAATCTTCCACTAGTGGATTCTCCACCAGCAAAAATTGAGATCCTCGTACTCAAAACCACACCTCGTACCCAAGATCACAAAAAACATCATCAAGTGACTCAAAATGAATCTCATCCATGATTCTCTTCTTCTTCTTTTTCTTCTTGTCCATGAACATGTAGCTTTCAATGCTTCTTAGAGAGCAAAAACCCCACAATCTCTTTCTCTAGAGAACTCTAAATAAAAGTGGGTTGTTTCTAGAATGCAAAAATAGACTAATACAAAAAGGGTATGATCACTTTGTTTGGGTTTATAAGAAAGAAAGACAGAGACAAGAGACAGAGAGAGAATTAAAGGAGAGGTGGTAGAAGTAGAAGTAGAAGAAGGTTGTTCCCAAGAAGATGAAATGACTCACGAGCATTTCCCGTTGATGTTGTTTTCAAAGAGTGTTTTAATTTCCTTGTTGTGGGCCATGAAAGAAGGCGCTTTTGTTTCACACGTTGGGGTGCTTCTCTTTGTCTTCCCCCACAAACTCCTAGCTAGCTGCAGTCAATGGTTTTTGGTTTTAGGCTAGCCTAATTAACTTAACCCTCTTTCTATATTTCACCAAACCATTTAATTTATTACTTCATTTTATTTATTATTGTCTTCCGTTTCTTTTCTTGATGTGTTTGTTTGCTCTTGCATTTCTAGCTGTGTGTTGCTTGAGCTTCTGGTAGCTAGGGAACAATGTACCTGAGCTTCCGGTAGGAACAATGTACCTCCAAAACAAAATAATTAATTAATCAATAACTTAATATATGTGTTTACACATAATTATGGGGGAGTAAGTGTATTTTTTATCTGGCTTAGGTGCAAATGCTATAATTTCACGTATTTTAAATTATTAATATATTAATTGTGCTAGAATTTGTCGTGTGAAGTTTAAAATGAATAAAAGAAACACACTTTTGTTACATATCAAATTCAAAAAAGGATTCTTGTTAAGTTTTATGAAATCTGAATACAGTAATAAAGTACAGTATTTTATCTATAATTGGAATAGCACTCGCTTAGAGTGAGGTCGGGGACTGCATTCATGCTCCTCATCCCGCATATCTCCTTTGCCCCTGCTCCCAACCCTATAGTCCTCGCTACGGGGTGACCTTTTTTAACCCATCCCCATTTCCCCACATTCCCCACAAGGATATTGAACATGGCATCAAAAGGTTGAATTGAATATATAAAATACATAAATTTATACAATAAATTAAAGATTCATAAATGATAACATAGCGCAACTAGTTCACACATGTTATGCGACAACTTCAACATAAAAATACAAACTCCAATGGTATAATTGTGAGAGGAACAAAAAATTAATTTTCTGCAATCAGGAATTCCTTTTTTTTTTAAAGGAGAAATGATATTATTGATAGAAGCCAAGAGAAAAATCTCAAGGCCAAGTACACCCCTCCCTAGTAGTAGGGGAAGGGCAAAAGCATGAGAAAAACTACAGCAAGAGACAAAAACACGAAAATAAAATAACATAGATGAAACAAGATAACTGTAGGAAATTCTTACATGCACGCAATTGAGTAATTCGAGTCATTTGATTAAGATTGACCAACTCAAATTTTAAATTTATATCTATAGTCAAATTTTGATGAAATATGTCAATCAATCGATTTTTTTTTGAAAGGCCAAATAATGAGTATATATTAATAAGTAATAAAAGATGGGGGGTTGGCACTAGGGGTGCCAACGGCCCTTACAAGGGAACGAATACCAGAAACAGAGAACTAAAAAGCTAGAACAGGGTTGAAAAAAAAAAAGAAAAAACAAGAAAAGCCACCCATCAAAACCCTTGGTCAATCAATCAAATCTTAATTAGACGGTTTAGATTGTGTGATCCTGTGGATGCATAATATCCCTAATTGCAAGGAACTTGAATCCAAAAGAAACTGGCCCCGTAGCTACTTCAATGATGTGAAGTTTGATCTTAACTTAAATCTATACACACACTAAGTGCTTGATGCAAGTGTTATCTAACTTAGTTCTAAGATATAGAATTAGACAAGGAGTTCCTTTTCATTATTATTTATTAGTAGTGTTTAGTGTCATATAACTGATCAACATCAATATTGCAGTAAGTTAACTGAACTCTGTTGGGTTTTACGATCCTCAATTCGGAGGATGTTTTCGTTCCCTTATATATTTCGGTATCTTACACCACTTTTCGGTCTCTTACACCACTAAAAACTCAAATCAATTGATACAAAGTTGTTTTATTAACTAAAGTTTTAGATTCGAGTTGCTATCAATGACCCAAATAGAATTGCCCGATAGTAATCGTTTCTAAAAAAGTATGTCAGTCTTTTACTAAGTTGAAGCAGATCATTACATGAAAAAATATGTGTAAACTTAGCTTAGATTGTACCCCTTTTTTTTAATATCTAAAGTATGTGACACTTGTCTCTAGCTAGGATATATAATACTGTTTTATTAATTTTGCTGTGACATGTCCCTCCATTGCTGGGTGCAACACCCTCAACAAGTGTAAAATATGGATCTTGGTAGCTAGACTGATCGATATTGTTTTCAGCAACATGCAGGTCGTGCTAAGTGTAAATGCTCCCTTACTTGAAGGGACTGGCAGATTCGATCTTATCAAGAGTTGCTTGAAACATTAATAATTGAAGCAAAATAATTAGTGTGCATAACTGCAAGGGATTCCATAATTTCCATTACACTCAAGTGATCGATGCCATTATGACGTGATTGTGTGCTGCCATTTTGCATTCACCATCCTACAGCAATCCTGAGTTAATTTATAAATATAATAATGTACTTTAAAAAAAAAAATCTATAATAATGTACTTTTCTTGTCTGCTATTAATAAGGTACGTGTTTTGATTGATAAAATGTTCCAACAATAGCTTATTGGGCAATCCTCGGGTCTTTAGAATTATGATTATCGATCACTAGCATACCGAATTCAGGATATGCTTTCTGTGGGCTATACCCCAAACCACCCAAAACTCAACACTAGTCGATCGTAGTTATTTTATTTTTCCTCCACCACATGTATCTTTAATGGAAAGTAAGTTTGTTTGAGTATGAACTATTCATGTTTAAGTAGAACTAGGTCTCTTAATTAATGAATAATGAAGTTTTTTTTTCAATTCATAAGATTCAATTCGAAATATTGCTGAAGGAAATCAAACATGATGAGCTAGAGGTAGAATAGCCCACATAACACATCACACAACTTATATCGATGTGATCACACTTAGGCACTTATTGTTTTGTTTATTCTATTGTTCTATCTTATTCTCCATAAGTTTTCTTAGTTATGAGCGTATCACACTATAAAACAAAATGTTGATCTAGCGTCGATCTTAGACGTTAATTTTAGTGGGCTTAGCATTGGCAAAGTAGACGCAAAGCAAAAATTTAAATTTGTGTTACCTATTGTTAGTGTCGACTGATGCTAATTAATTAGTGTCTGCTCACTGTAAAAAAGTATCAGTTTTTTTTTTGGGTAAGCAAGTGTCAATTAGGTCGACAATAAAATCATCAATCACTTTTATGTTCACATGACCGACACTAATGTTTAATGATGTCTGGTCAAAGTTCTATTGTTGATCTAGTTGACACAAAGTTTTCATTACATTTTAGACCAACGTATTAGTACTGGCTAGTACTACAACGCTACTATTCGATGAATACTAGATAGTGTGTTCGACTTTAAAACCTCACATCTACTCTCTCACTCTCACTCTCTCCCTCGTCATACCCTCCCCTCCCACTCCCCCCCACCTCTGCCTCTGTGTCATTGTGTCACCCGCTAATCGTCGTGTCGCCACTCCTCTTGCCTCTGTGCGACCACTTCTCTCACTCTCTCCCTTGTCGTACCTTCCCCTCTCCACATTCGCTCATTGTGCCTCCGTGTTGTACATGTTGCGTCGCCTGCCATGTTGTCATCCCCTCTTCCTCCATACGACCAACTCTTTCGCGTTGTGTTACTTTTGCACCCCAATGAGCACCTGATGCGCTTTCACGGCCTCTGTTGTTCATCAACAAGCATTCAAATACTAGGTATGTCATTTTGAGATGTTCACTATGAAGCACTAACATCTCTGAGTTATGAAGCACCAACACTCTTAAAACGTGTGTCAGACACTTAAGCAGACACCTCTAGCTTCTTGGATAGATACATCTATCACACTTATATCTTTCAAATTTTTTAATGTCAAACAATGAAAGAAATTACTAATTTATAATTAATTTGATGAACCAGAGCTAAAGACTTTTACTTATAATGATCAAGAAGGAGGTGAAAACTATTAGATAAATTCACTTTTTTTGTTTTAGACAAAAATGTTAATTTGTAAAATGTTCCTCTTAGTATTCTTTTGAAAATCATATACAATTTACGAAATTGTACGGTGGTAAAATCATAACAATCACTTTTTTTTTTGGGTCAAATCATAACAGTCACTCTAATAAACAGAATATTCCAAAAGCAAGGATAATGTCTAAAATATGTACAACATTTTGTTTTTGGGTCAATCCGAGACAGCAACGGGCAAATTCTACAAGGCTTTGCTTATAGCCTGGGGCAAGGAACCCCATTAAGAGCTGAATTATGGGGTGTACTAAAGGGTCTACAACTAGCCTATGGATTAGGAATTAAAGATCTGGAAGTTGAAATGGATGCCAAAGAAGCTTTTGAATTAATTGTGATCAATTGTCCCTTGCAGCACCCTTGCACTGATCTGGTACAAGAGATCTTCAATTGGGCATCTTTGAATTGGAATACTTCCTTCCAGCATGTGTTTCGAGAAGCAAACTCCTGCGCTAATGCCCTTGCCAAGTGCGGCCACCAGGTCCATGAATTAGTTTTTAAGAGTGAGGATGTTCCCACTGTGCTGGTTTCATTACTAAGTAATGATGTAATGGGGAATGTGATCCCCAGATTGGTTTAGTTCTTGGGCTTTCGCTCCTCACATTATCAAAAAAAAAAAAATGTAAAACCATTTCTTAGCATATAGTCATTCATCCATTTGGTTTTTACAACTCGTTGAATTTGGGCCTCTCAGCTGGCCCATTATGGAAGAGCTACCATTTGTAGGAAACGGATTAATGAAGACTTGGCCGGGCTCAGCCCTTTTGAATGAAAATTCAATCTTTGTCCAAGAAAAAAACAAGTTCATCTAAGTGCATATATTTTTTATGCTTCGGGGAGTAAATGAATAAAATAGCTCTTTTGTGAATCCAAACATAACCAGCAAAATTCTAGATAATGATGAATGGTCTAAAGTTGAAGTTTAACTAGTAATTCGAATCTTCAAATAAAATATGAAAAGAATTGATATCCAATAATTTAGTCTCACTGCCTAGTGAGGAAACTTTCATTCTATTGTGTAGCTTTCAGCTCAAGACTTTGCTCTAATTAATTAGTATAACTGTACATGATAAGCCAAGGGAATGAAGGGATGAATCTCAATTTGTAACAAACCCATAGCTAAGCATTACACCATTTAGTGTGAAACTAACATAATGGTTATATATCACAAGCCATTAAAAGGAAAAGCAAATTAAAACAGAACTAACAACATGTTTGAATTAGCTATTTCTTTAAAATTAATTCTAAAACTCTGGAGCTATTTATTCTCACAAGCTTCTTCGCAGAATTGATTATAGTTTTAGAATTAATTGTAATTTTTTTTCCAAACATGCACTAAGTAAGTAACCTTTCACAAATATTACACATAAGTTCAAACTCACTAGACTAGCCTGCATAGCTCCTTGAGTACTTGAGAAATCGTCATCATTTGGTAGCCAAGGGGAACCACCGTGCATGGAAAGAGGACTGGTAAGCCATCATGAGAAGTAGGAAGACAAGCAAGAGCGCCACTCCCCACGGCGACCCTCCGGCTCGGTGCAGTGATTCCCTCTCCTCCGGCAACGGTATCGGGAACGATCCTCCACTCGAGAGGCAGTGAACGACCAGCAACAGCAGCAGCGGAACAAGGGCGAGCAAAACCTTCACCTGTATGAGAAGGTCTTCATACACGGACTCGTAGTTGATGTACCAGGAAAATGCTAACACGAAGAAGAGGATGAACATGAAGAACAAGAGGTGGATCGGGAAAGTGAAGTATTCCCAGAAGTAATAGTGATCATTGTATCTGGCCATTTGAAAGAAACTTGCGAGAAGTGACTGAGGATGAGACTTGGTTATGCAGAAGATGCTGTCCCAGATGTTCTTTAGTTTGGAACTTTCTGGTGGCTTAATTTGATTTGAAGGGAATTGTTGGGTAAAAAGGTTTATATAAGGAGTTGGAGTGTTGGACTATGTAGGAGCACTCGGGAAATATATTAATTATTGCTTTTTGAAACATTATTTTTTGTATGGTAATTATGTATCTCCCAGTTGAAAGATGTGAGACTAACTTTAAGAGTTTTTTTTACCAATCGTAAGTTGAGAATCAAACTCGTAATCACTTACTTAAGTAATGAAGTGTTGAACTACTACGTTATATCTGATTTATTTTACTGTACAATTTTTTATATAAATAATAATACCCTTCTTATATTTTATATATTTTTTCGTTGACAAGGGTGTAACATGATGTTGATGAATTTTAAATTTATCATGCCAAGTTTAACTTGAAGAAGTTGGAATTTAACACATTAGCAAAGTTGGTCCTGGACATTGAATATATGAAAAAAGTTTTAAAAAGGACAGATTAAAGGAAAAACACAGAAGATGCAAAGTGATTTGTGAATTTCTTACTTTTTTCCCTACATTATTGTATTGAGAAAGATTCTACTGCTACTTTTCTTTTATTCTGGTGATCGATGCATCGAGATTGTCCTAGGGGCGGTGAGAATGTGATGAGAACAATTCATTCAAGATGGTGTCACCCACTAGGTGAATGCCAAGTGTTGTCGACAATGGACATGAACTTGTGATGGTGAGAAATTCAAGGAGGAAGAATTAGATGTGGCTCGTGATAAATCGGAGCAAAGACGGGTCACATAATTGGGAAAGCTGCGTTTTGCTTATTGGATTCGTGGCCCATATAATTTTTTTTGGTCAAGTGGCCCATTTTTTTTCTTATACCTTTATTCGTAGGGTTTGGTGAGACATGTCCCTAGGCCTTCACCATGTCCCTAGGCCTTCACCGTGTCCTTACGCACTCTTTTATAGACGTAGCTTGTGCGATGCGGTTGCATTTACTTGTATTGAAGTTACCGTTCGACTTGATAGTATCTATTCTTGCCTTAATTTTAAGAATTGGCAGCATACATTGCGTGTTTGGAGTATCATTCGACGTTCAAAGATAAGAAGTATGTAGCAAATTTGACTGGTTTACCCCTCAGATAATTGAATATGATCGTGGATTGGTTGTCCCACCATCATATTCTCCTTGAATTATTGCACCAATAAGATAGTAATCTTCCCTGATGTTGGACTTGTAGTCTTGTAGAGTTCTTAACTCCTACTTTTCGAAGCTCTCTTTGAAGAAATGAGCATTAAAATCCAATATAATGGGCATGAAGTATAGAAGGTAAGTCTTTACTAGATGGAGCAGAGTACATATAAAGAAAGGAAGCAAGCAAAGAAGAGAATTGAAGTTCACATCATCCGGTTGCAATTGCAACACTGACTTGCGTCCGTCGCTAATTTGTGATGGATGCATCAGTCGCAACTTGTGATGGATGTATCAGTCACAATTTATGACGGATACATCTATCGCTATTTTGTGACGAGAACATATATCACTAACTTTTCATAGAAACATGCGTCGCTATTTTGTGACGGAAACATACATCCGTCGCTAACATGTGACATACACATCAATAGCAAAATTGTGACGAACGATTTTGTCGCAAATATGTGACGGAAGCATCCGTCGCAATTTGTTTTTTTTATAAGCCAATAAATTTAATAAAAAAGAGTACAGGGAGTACTCCACCCATGGTACAAGAATACAAGAAAAAAGCCAAACCAACAAGCAAGAAACACTTAGATACACACGGCTAAAACATTATAAAATGCTATCAGAAAGAAAAAACTTGCTATTGACAACATCAACAGTAAAAACAAGACAACAACTACACCTTGTTGTCTTAGCAATAGCAACAGCAACGCATGAAAAACAAAGGATTCCTCCTTCCCTTATCAACTAAAGAGTAATTGTTGTTATAACCAGTCCTAATTCCCTCAGCCAAATCAGATTGCTTCCATACAAACAAGAGGGTCAGAAGTCCATTCAATGCAATCTGTCGCTGTTTGTGACTGACACATCCATCGCTAACATGTAACAGACACATCACTTGAGATATCTGACGGTCACATTCGTCGCTACTTTGTGACGGCCGCATCTATCACAAAATTTTGATGGTCACATCGGTCGCTTAGTTGTGGCGGACACATCCGTCGCAAATTTGTGATGAACGTTACTCAATTGTGGTGGGCTCATCCTTTGCTTTTGTGATGGTCAATCTGTTGCTTAATTGTGACAAACACATCGGTCGCTAATTTGTGGCGAACACATCCGCCGCTAAATTGTGACGAACACATCCCTCGACAAATTGTGATGGACCATCCGTCGCAGGTTTGTGACGGATGCTTCAGTCACTATTTGCTTTTGCAACATAACAATATGACGCCGCTATGTACAGGTTGTGTTTTATGCTTTAAAAATCCAAATCTAATGGGTTTGTACTTTGTACTTTGTACTTTTTTTTTTCAAATAAAGCAAAATCAACAAAATATTTAACAAACAATGTAATTTCAAAATGAAGAAAAAACCACGAGCGCTCTGCCATGGCCGGAAAATTATGGCCTTAAGTTAGGAAATGCCAAGATTTTATTAAGTGTGGAAGCAGTAAAATACCACGTTTTCGTGCCGGTGTCGTTGCTTACATCTTGTTATATATTTTCAAAAAAATCGTATATGATATTCTCACTTTTTTTTATATATTTGTAAAATTTCATGAATTCATTATATTTCTTTGTAAATATTTATGTTTGTTCTTTAAAATATTTATTTTTGCTCTTTAAATAAATATTTATAGAGAACACAAATAAATATAATAAACTCATAAACTCATAAATTTCTAAAAGAGTAAATTACACTCACCTCTTAAGGTTTGTAAGAATTACACTCCACCCCATTTTTATCTAAAATCTATACCCCACCCAATTTTATATAGATACATATGTTATTTTCTATTACTTTTTTAGATAACAAACACAGTTTTTGGTCGGTATATCTTATACTCGAACTAATTATATATTTATTTTATTTATAAAAAATAATAATTGAAAAAATTATATTTGATAAATGGAAATTTGATACAATGATGTATAACATATTGAATTTGTATGTGAAAATTATACCCAAAAGTAAGTTTAAAAATTGAATGTTTTTTTGAATAAAATGAAGTAAAACTATTAGATGTAAAATTACTAATAAGTTCATTGCTAAATAAGAGAAAAATATGAAAGATAAATTTGGGTGATTTTGTAATTTATGTGTTTCAACACAAAAGCGAAATTGAAAAAGTGCCACATTTCTACATTTTCATTAATTAGGTTTTCACACTCATAACATACTTTATTAGACGAGAGGGTTGTTCTCATGTTTCTAATGAATTTCAATTAATATCTCTTGCTTAAAAAAAATACTTTATTACGTTTACATGATTTTTTCAAACAAGAGAAAAAAACATTAAGGTACATTTTTTTTATAAGCCAATTAAGCAATACATTGATATGCATATTAAGGTACATATTTCTCCCTTAATACACTTACGAAAAATGTGATTGTTATCCAAACATACTCTTGTGTTTATGAGAAAAAAATAATTTTATTTTGGTGAATGTTCGGACACACATACAATAAAATTCACACTAAGGAAAAATTATAATCAACACAAGAAACTTCACATTATTTTTGTCCACTATAATTTTTCAATGTATTACCAAACATGCATATATAAATTATGTGTTTGATCTATATTCCCTCAGTGTGAAAAGGATGTGAAAAGGATCTATAGTCCCTCGATGTGAAAATTATGAGAAAAATATAGAAATTTTTTTTGGTGAATGTTCGGACACACATGCAATAAAAGTCACGGTAAGGCAAAATTATAATCGACATAAGAAACTTCACATTATTTTTTTTCACTATAATTTTTCAAAGTATTACCAAACATGCATATATAAATCATGTGTATAAATCATGTGTTTGATCTATATTCCCTTGTGAAAAGGATCTAAAGTCCCTCGATGTGAAAATTCTGGTTACGCCTATGAGGTGCGTGTTATTAACAGTAGAGTATGTTGCTTTTTAAGTCCGTGTGAATATTTCTTTCATGTTTGAGTGTGATAGAAAATTTTCTTAAAATGCATATCGAGCTGTACGTGCATATAAAATTGAATGAGTTAGCAGTTAATTAGAGCATGTGACTCACAGGAAACAACGGAAAACGGTGACTGGTGACTGGATGGGAGGTGGTGACTGGATCCCGGTTGTGAACGGAAAACGCCGGGTTACTCATGCCCGATTGAGGGATCCAACTCCAGCCAATGTTATGATAGGTAGAGAGACCAGAAAACAAGCCAAGGAATCAATTCAGCCTACACAGGAAACAACGACCCTTTTCCTCGATGGGTTACCTGACCAAACCACCTATTCAACCATCAAAGAGTGCTTCTCCAGGTATGGATTTGTGAAAGGTGTTTTTGTCCAGCGAGATCGCAAAGAGAACCGGAGATCCAAATTTGGCTTTGTGAGGTTTGCAAGCAGGGTCGATGCGATTGAGGCAATAACCCGGATAGACAAGAACTGGTTCTTGGGTTCTCTTATAAGGGTCACCATGGCCAGATATCCCCCAAAGATCTTGCAGACCTTTAATACACAGACCAAGGGCAGGGTTCGAAGGAAGAAGAAAGTTTGGGTGCATAAATCCCCTGTAGTCTCAGGACATAGATCTAGAAACTCTCGTTATGAGACTCTCTATAGCTCAAACGAGGAAGATCAGAGGTGGGTAGACAAGCAAGTGATTGCTTCTTTAAAAGACGCCTACAGAGCGGAGGACGTGCAACAGTGCCTAAAGGAAAAGGGATGGAAAACCAAGGTACGTTCCATGAGGCCAAAGGAGGTAGCCATAGAATTTGAGAATGCTGAGAAAAGGAGCGTTTTTCTTGGCAGAGACTCTGTTATTTTATGTGAGGTGTGTGAAGTAATTTCCCCGGGGATGAAGCTCTCTGTCGCAACTAGACATTTCCACTGGGTCAAGCTATTGAAGGTCCCGTTGGTGGCTTGGAGCAGGGCGTTCTTTGTCAAGGTGGCTGGATTATTGGGAAGCCTTGTGAGCCTCGACCCCGATACTGAAAAACGCAGACATTTAGACTTTGCCTGTATGTTGATCTCTTCTTCGGCCCCGACTTTGGAGAGCAGCTTCGTTGACGTTAACATTGATGGGGAAATCTCCAAAATCTGGGTAGAAGTGGAAGCAGGCAGATGCGTTATCCAACTCCCGGCTCCTCCGGGACCGGAGGAGAGTTTGGAGTCCAACGTCGGCGCGACGCCGTACTCCTCCGGCGTGTCGCCGTGCTCTGGGACGGTGGTACAAGAAACTACGTTGACAGAAAGTGGCGCCTCCTCCGGGGGCTCCGATGTGGCGGAGTTAAATTCCGGTGTATGTTGTCTCGGGGTCACGAGCGTAGAGGAAGCAGACAAAAATCTGTGTGGGCAGAGTGATGTTCTGTCAGTTTTCAGTGGGGTGCCACCAATTCCTCCTTACCTGGGAAACAATTTGAATAATCCCATAGTCCTTAGGGAAAGTGAGTCAGATCGTGCCTACAATCAGGGTGTAGCTGTTAGTGTTGGGGGAAGCATCATTGCTAGGTTTGTGCTTTCCCCTGACCTGTGCAATTGGCTCGAGGAAGTCAACTTTTCTTGTCTACTTCGAAACCTAAGATATGAGCACAGTCCCATCAAGAAACAATCACACCTTTTGTTGGGTGGGTCCCCTTTCTTTAGTCGTTTACAAACTGGACCATGTGGGAATGGACTCACGGGCGAGCGGCCCATTAAAAATTTCTCTCTTTTCGTGGACTTGGGTCCGGTCCGAGTTGTTAATGGGGATTCCCAAGTGGGTGACAAACCTGTGGTACCCCTTTATCCAACAGAAACGATGAATCAAAATATTGTGTTCTCCCTGCAAAAGGAATCTGAATCAGATCAATTTTCCTTTGGTTCTTCCTCGGTGAGCTCTCGTGTTCTCCTAAAGCGCAATCTTCACCGCGCCGTGCGATCTAAATCACAACCATGGATTTCTACAGACAATTTTGTGTTGGGTGGGGGCGAAGCTCTACTACCTGTCTCTTCCTCTACTGGTGAACAGGTTATAAGTGGGCAACCTTCTACGGGGCTCTCTCATTATCTTTTGAGAGAGGACTCACCCACGACTGTCAAAGCACGTCGAGCTTACGATATAGGGACTGCCGTTGGCGTGGTCTTCAATTGTTCAGAAGCTGAAGCTATTGAGGGTTTCGCCAAACAAATCTCCAATCGCAGTGCTTCTTGAAGGGACACGGTTCGAGATGGGGAAAGTGTGGGCCTCCTGGAATGTAAGGGGTCTGGGTAGTTCCACCAAGAGAGAGGCCACCAAGAAGATTTTGTTGAAAATTAAACCTGAGGTATGTTTTCTACAGGAATCTAAACTAGACGAAAACAGGAAGAAGACGATCGTGAGTTGGGAAAAATCGATGGGTATGGAGTTTGAGTTTGTTCCTGCTATCGGTGTAGCGGGAGGATTGGTATCGCTCTGGAGAAAAAATACCTTCAAGGTTGTCCAAACCAAGAAACACCAGAGGTACCTTCTACTTTTTGTTCAATATGCTAATTCCCCTAATATTGACGTGATTGCAAACGTGTATGGACCAAACAATTCTGGAGACAGAGTTGCATTTTTTAATTCACTGAAGGCGGATTTACGTGTGGCAACTGGGAAAATTATCCTGGGAGGTGATTTTAATGTCACTTTAAATGATGGCGAAAGGAGGGGCAGTGAGGAAAATAGCGTGGGGGATGCGACTTTCAAAAGCTTTGTTGATGAATTTGAGCTCACTGACCTGCCTTTGTGGAATGGAGAATCTACTTGGGGCAGTACTAGGAACGGGGGACTCTTCAGTAAGCTAGACAGGTGGCTATTGAATGGTGAAGCAATTCAACGTTTCGACGGGGCATCTCAATCGGTTGAGGATTGGGGGATTTCTGATCACAGGATAGTCATATTAAAGCTTGGCTCTCGCGACTTCGGACCAAAACCTTTTACCTTCTTTAATAGCTGGCTTGTTGAGGATGGTTTCAAGAATCTAGTAGAGGAATGGTGGAATACTGCCCTAGTGGAAGGCTGGTCCAGTTTCATGTTGCAAGAAAAACTGAAAGGGCTCAAAGGTGAAATCAAAGCTTGGCACATGCGTAGGGGTGTTTGGGGTTCTGAAAAAATTAAGATCCTTGAGGAACAACTTCATGATACTATGTCTCGCATGGAGAGGGAAGGTGTGTCGGAGGAGTTAAGAAGGGGCAGGTTTGTGGTTCTAAATCAGCTTTGGTCAGAATATAGGAAAGAAAAGAGCAAGTGGCTACAAAAATCACGATTGAGATGAATAAAACTAGGGGATAAAAACTCTCACTATTTCCATCTCACTTGTAAAGTCAAATAGTCCAGGAACAACTTGGCTAATCTGATTTTCAATGGGGTGTGTCTTACTGATCCGGCAGCCATCAAACTTGCAATCTTCAACCACTTCCAATCATTCTTTAAGAGGGGTCCTAGGTGGGAGGCCAAGCTGAAGTGCGACAACTTGCCTAGGGTGTGTGCGGAAGACATTACTATGCTTGAGCAACCTTTTACTGAAGAAGAAATATTGTCAGTCATTCAGTCGTGTGATGGAAACAGAGCCCCGGGTCCAGACGGATTCAACCTGAATTTTTTCAAGGCTTTTTGGCACACTTTAAAAGGTGATATCCTCAAAGTTTTCCATGAATTTCATTCTCATGGTAAACTTGTTAGGGGTATGAATGCAGCCTTTATTGCACTCATTCCGAAGAGTGGAAATCCAAGCTCCATTTCTAATTTCCGTCCGATCAGTTTAATCGGAAGTGTTTACAAGCTTATATCCAAGGTCCTTGCTGCCCGCCTCCAAAAGATTATGCCACTTATCATATCTGAAAATCAGTTTGCTTTCACCCCGGGACGCCAAATTGCGGACTGTATTTTCATAGCCAATGAAATTATTCACTCTATGGAGAACCGGAGCGAGGGGGGCCTGATTGTGAAATTGGATTTTGCCAAGGCATATGACAATATCGAGTGGCTGTTTTTGTTCAATATGTTGGAGGAAATGGGCTTTGGCAAACGATGGATACAATGGATTGAGGAGTGCGTCTCAACGGCTTCTCTTGCGGTGTTGGTTAATGGATCGCCAACCGACTTCTTTACTATAGAGAAAGGGCTTCGCCAAGGCGATCCCTTATCGCCATTGCTCTTCAACATCTGTGTAAATGGCTTATCATGTATTCTAAATAAGCTCATAGAATTTGAGGTACCTCGTGGGTTTTGTGTTGCGGATGAACTATGGATCAACCACCTTCAATTCGCGGACGATACCTTGATTGTTTGCGGGAATGATACAGCTCATTTGGAGGCTATTGCGGCGGCCCTTGAAGTGTTCTTAGCTATCTCGGGGCTAAAGGTGAACTTGTCTAAATCTCAGATTTTTGGATGCAACGTTCCCCATGATGACTTGGCACGAGCTGCGGCCATCCTTGGTGTGCAGATCGGTACCCTCCCAATAAATTATCTCGGTGCCCCTCTTGGCGATAATCCTCGCAGGAAAAGATTCTGGCAACCTTTGATAGAAAACATGAGGCTTAGACTAGGATCTTGGGGCTCTAAATACCTCTCTCTTAGTGGTAGGCTTGTCTTGCTGAAAGTAGTGTTGGGTGCCATTCCAATTTATCATATGGCTCTATTTTTGGCCCCTGTTGGTGTAGTGGGTGACCTTGAGAAATTGATGAGGTCCTTTCTATGGGGGCGGCTCGAGGGTGGTCGAGGTATCCCATGGATTGCATGGGAACAAATCTGTAAAAGTGCTCACGTAGGTGGGCTCGGTGTTGGGTTCCTTGGCTGGAAAAACAGAGTATTACTCCTCAAGTGGGCTTGGAGGTTTGGTAGAGAGAAGAATGCTCTATGGAGGAAGATCATTTGTAAGAAATATGCTTGGGACGATAGGCTTCTACTATTGCACCTTGCAGCAACCAATTTTAATCGATGTTCACCTATGCTCTTGGACATCCTAAAGGTCTTGCTCGAAGACTCGGTTTTTGCAAAAGTGTTTAGAGAAGGATGTTGTTGCAGCGTAGGGAGAGGCAATAATATTCGTTTTTGGCATGACCCATGGCTGGATTTTATCCCGCTGCATTCTAGGTACCCTCGTTTCTTTGCCCTCGCCATGAACAAGAATGCCATGATAGCTGATTTGGGATCCTTTCAAGATGGCCGTTGGTCGTGGGATTTGGGCTTTCGTCGCCAACTATTTGAGTTGGGAACAATCGAGGTTTCAAGAGCTAATGTCAAGTCTGAATTTGGTTTTCCCTTGTGATGATGATGACTCGTTAGCTTGGTCGGGCTCCTCCAAAGGAATATTCACAGTAAAAGAGGGATATTCTGCTGCTGAGCTGAGGATTTTTGGACCAGTTTCATGGTTAATCACGAAGCAATGCAGGAAAATTATTCCTCCTAAGGTTGGGTTATTTGTTTGGCAAATGATGGAAAATCGGGTGGCAGTCAAGGAAAACCTATTAAAAAGGGGGATAGCTATTGAAAATGGTGGCTTTTGTGATCTCTGCGGATTATCAATTGAATCTGTCCAACACTTGATGCTATGGTGTACTAAGTCCTAGAGTTTCTGGAATACTATAATGGTTAGAGAGGGGATCCAATGGTGTGTTCCTGGTTCTATTTACGATTTGTTCAAGGAATGACCTTCCCTCCGAGCAAAATCAGACCGTGTATTGTGGGAATTAGTGCCGTGTGCGGTGGTATGGTCAATTTGGCTAGCCCGAAACGAATTGGTTTTCAATCAAAAGGAGTTTGATTTTGAAAATGTATGGGATTTGCACTTGATGCGAGTTATGTGGTGGACAAAAGCATGGTGGAAAGGGTGCCCATACTCTTCCATTGATTTCTCACAAAATTTCGAAAGCATTAAGACTCCGGGGAAGGTGATTAAGGTGAGGAATTGTGTCTGGCATCCTCCGCTAGCAAACAACCTTAAATTTAATGTAGACGGTTCAGCAAGGGGATCACCCGGTTTGAGTGGGGCTGGTGGAATTTTGAGGAATGCGGAGGGCATTGTCCTAGGCAGATTTTCCAATCCCTTGGGGGACCTATGGGCATATCAAGCAGAAGTCAAAGCCATCTTTCTAGCGCTGTCCTTCTCCAAGGAATTTGGTTTTTCCAGGGTCTGGATAGGGAGTGATTCCACCCTTGCAGTGGGTTGGGTCAATGGTAAATCTAACAGACCTTTGGCTCTTCTCAATGATCTGAACGCCATTGATTGGCTCATGAAGGAAGTGCAGTGTTTGGGAGTCTTGCACATCTTTCGTGAAGCAAATTGTGAGGCTGATGAATTGGCAAAATCAGGGTGTGATAGAGCTGTTCCACTTTAGGAGAAGCTGTCCTGACCTTCCTCTTCTTTGGTGGCTTTGTCTCGTCTGTTTATGGAGCCTCTTTGGAGCCTTGTCGTTGCCGTTCTCTCTGCCACCCATGCAGATATGTAGCTAGCTTCGTTTAGTAGCTTGGGGCTTTGGGGATTTTACCCCTCTGGTCTCTTTTAATTTCTCCTCTGTCTGTTTCTTGTTTCCTGTTACAGTTACTTTTGTTCTTGCTTTTTCCTTTCATTTGTGGCCTTATCCCCGTTTATGTGGGGGATCCTTGGTTCTTTGCTGTACTTGGTCCTTGAGCATTTCCCTATGCTTCTGGATTCTTTTTCATCAATATAGTTCTTCTTTCAAAAAAAATAAAATTGAATGAGTTGGTGGATTAAGCTTCTAAAATATGCATTCACATTACCTTTAGAAATCTCTTTTAGACTAATTTGAAAATTTTATGGAGCCCTTCTTACATAAATTTTGAGAGGATTTTTGTTTAGATGATTCATACCAAAAAAGAAAAAGAGAGTTAAGCAAAGAGCGAGCAAGCAGAAAAGTTGATGCAAGATGCCTTCTTGGTGGAAGGTTTGAATACTATACAGGTTCGTTATCTGGGCGACAATCTAGTCCTCTTAACGGGGCCCGAGGAAATGAACCTACTGGAGGCTGTACAGGGCTCTAGTGAATGGCTTGGGGAGTTTATAGAGAATGTCAGGCCTTGGACTACAACGATTTCGACGGGGAGCCGGGTGACTTGGGTACGGTGCAGTGGTGTGCCCTTGCATATGTGGACTGTAGAATGCCTGCAATATATTGTCTCGCCTGTGGGAGATATCATCAAGCTTGATGAGAAATCTAGTTCGTTTGCAGTGTTAGAGTCGGCACGCATACAGATTAGAACGACAGCGCTGGAGTTCATTACAATGGCTAGGAAGATCCTTATTGATGGTACTACATTCACGATGAGGATCATGGAGGAAGGTAGCATTCCATTTGAACCAGGATGTAACCGTGATGAGGAATCCGAGAGGGATGATGATAGATTGTCGGCTTGGTCTTTGAACGGCGTTGATGTTACGCCGGGGATGTCCATCGTTGGCGGGGAGGACGATGATAACGAACAGGAGTTGGGGAACGGTGGCCAGAACGATGAGGGTTTGGCTAACGGCTCCAATGGGGACAGTAACACGGCGGCTCCCAATGATGACGCAGCAACTCCCGCTGCTGTCGACGAAACGCCCAGCGATAATCCCGATAACGCTAACGCAATGATGGACTCATTATTAGGCGACGCTGAAGTTAAGGAATCAATGATTGGGGTTGACTTCAGCTTGTGTGTTGATGATGGGGATCAAGGTATTTTGAATATGGAGGAGGGTGGGGACAAACTAGTAAATGTGGTGGTTCCTAAAGTGGACCCAGTAATTACAAATAAGGAAAATATTGGGCAGGAAACACAGACAGCAACAAAAACAAATGATGTGGGCCTCGACATAAGCCCAGAAGCTGCGAATGAAAAGGCCCAGACCAATTCGGGTATGAGGATTGAAGGCTGTGGGGTTAGTGTCCAGCGAGTGGATGCCCCTACTTCTCAAGCACAAGAACGGAATTATCAAGGGAAAAGGGAATCACGAAAGAAACACCGAATTGGTGGAAGGGAGCAACAAGGTGGGCAGCCAAGGGAGTCTCCATACGTGGATCAGAGGAGAAATCCTGAGCTATCATTTACCTTGTTGCGGCGACCCTCAACAGTTTCAGGCAGAGCGGCGGGTGCGTCAGCGAGTGCGTGCACCATGCCAGTATGGCTGCGTGGAATGGACGCCGAGGCAAGGAAGATATGGGCTTTGGGTCAGGTGTTTGGTGCCAATACAACGGGGTCTGAGGAGGAGGTTCTTAGGAGGCTCTTGGCTATGGAGCAGAGGGATGCGTTGGAAGCAGGGGAGGTCGTGGAAGGTGAATTACCCAGGGGTGCGATCAGTTTGCCATGAAGATAATATCCTACAATGTACGAGGTCTGGGTAGCAGCAGCAAGAGAAAGGTGGTAAGGGAATTAGTGGCAAAGCATCAAGCGGACATGCTATTGATTCAGGAAACAAAATTGGAGGTTGTGGACTTGAGGATGTGTAACCAGGTATGGGGGATTCAGGATTTGAATGGCAGGCTATTTCGGCTGTTAATAGAGGTGGTGGGCTTCTATGCATATGGAAGCAAGGGTGCTTTGCTCTTTAGGATTGCGTGAAGGGTGTAGGGTTTATCGGTCTGATTGGTAAATGGGGGGATATGGAGGAGGTTTCTGTGGTGGTCAATATATACTCGCCCTGCAGATTGGAGGAGAAAAGGACCTTGTGGCGCGATTTGCTGGCTTGGAGGAGTAATTGCACAGTGCTAGTTTGGTGTTTATGTGGTGATTTTAATTTTGTAAGGTTGGAAGAGGAGCGAAGTGGAATTGCAGTTAACACAGGATCTCAAAGAAGAGAAATAACAGAGTTCAATAGCTTTATTGATGATATGGAATTAATTGATCTCCCTATGGCGGGTAGAAAATTTACATGGTATCGACCAAATGGTCAAGCTCACAGTAGAATTGATCGGGTTCTGGTCTCATCTGATTGGCTATTGCAGTGGCCAAATTGCGAGCTGTTGGGTCTTAATCGTGATATTTCGGATCACTGCCCGCTTTTACTGAGGTCAGTGGCTCAGGACTGGGGGCCGAAGCCTTTCCGAGTGATGAACTGTTGGTTTGAAAATCCAGGTTTTGGAAAATTTGTGGATGAATCGTGGACTGAAAAACAGGTACATGGTTGGGGAGCTTATGTTCTTAAGGAGAAGTTCAAGTTTTTGAAATCAAAGCTGAAAGGGTGGAACAAGGAGGTGTTCGGTGATTTGCGAACACGAAGGGATGAGGCTGTGCAAAAATTAAACGAGTTGGACATGAAGGAGGAGACCTATGGGTTGACGGATGAGGAGGTTCAGGTCCGCAAACAGCTGCTTGATGATTTTTGGTCAGTGTTGAAACTCCAAGAATCTTTATTATGTCAGAAGTCAAGATCCAGGTGGCTACAGGATGGTGACCAAAACACTAGGTACTTCCACTCTTTAATTAATTGGCGTAGGAGAACTAATACTATAGTTGGTCTAATGGTGGATGGGAGATGGGAGGAGAGGCCTGTGGAGATTAAACAAGAGGTGAAACAGTACTTTGAACAACGCTTTGCTGCAAATAGTTGGGAGAGGCCACGTTTGGATGGGGTTAATTTTAATGCAATGTCTCCATCAGATAATGATTCTTTGACAGGAAGATTTGAGGAAAATGAGATCAAGGAGGCTGTTTGGGCATGTGGGGGAGACAAAAGCCCCGGACCCGATGGGTTTAATTTTAAATTTATCCAGAAATTCTGGTATCTTTTGAAAAAGGATTTCCTGAAAGTGCTTGAAGACTTTTGGCGGCGGGGACAATGGCCAAAGGGTAGCAACACCTCTTTCATAGCCTTGATTCCAAAGGTGAATACACTGGTAGGACTTAATGATTTCAGACCCATTTCTCTTATCGGGTGTATTTATAAGGTTGTGTCCAAATTGCTAGCCATGCGTCTCAAAGCTGTATTACCTAAGTTAATTCATGAAAATTAGTTTGCATTCTTGGGAGGGCGGAATATGCTTGATAGTGTAGTGGTAGTAAATGAGGTTGTTCAAGCAGCAAAGCGGATGAAAAAGCCTACTTTGATTTTTAAAGTAGATTATGAGAAGGCGTATGATTCGGTGTCTTGGGAATTTTTGGAGTATATGATGAGGAGGATGCAATTTAGTAGTAAATGGATCAGGTGGATTATGAATTGTGTATATTCTGCTTATGTGTCTGTATTGGTGAATGGTAGCCCGTGTGAGGAATTTTCAATGCATAAAGGACTACGCCAAGGTGATCCCCTTGCTCCATTTCTTTTCCTGATAATTGCAGAAGGGCTGAATGGTTTTTTCAGGAATGCTGTGCGCTTAGGCAGATTTGAGGGGTTCAGTTTTGGGGTGGATTCGGGGTTGGATATTACAATGCTACAATTTGCAGATGACACTATTTTCATTGGCACGGCTACCATGCAGAATGTGTTTACTATGAAGTGTGTGCTTCGATGCTTTGAGCTCATATCAGGTCTTAAAGTAAATTTCCACAAGAGTAAGATTACGGGGGTGGCGTTGGAAACAACAAGCTTGTCCAGATTTGCAGCTGTACTTCACCGTAAGGTGATGAGCTTACCATTTGTTTATCTGGGCCTTCCGGTGGGTGGTAAAAGAAACAACTTGGCAGTATGGGAACCTGTTATCAACAAATTCAGAGGAAGATTGGCATCATGGAAACAGAAGCATATTTCATTTGGAGGCCGGATTTGTCTTATTCAAAGTGTGCTGACAACTTTGTCTTTGTTCTTTCTTTCCTTCTTTAAAATCCCAGAGGGGGTGCTCAAAGTTTGTACGGGTATTATGAGGAGGTTTTTGTGGGGAGGTGCTGATGCGGATAGCAAAATAACATGGGTTAAATGGTCAGAGGTGTGTAAGCCTAAGGAACACGGTGGTTTGGGTATCAAGGATTGGCGTATGTTTAATAGGGCATTACTTGGCAAATGGCAATGGCGTTTTCTTAATGAACCGCAAAGCTTATGGTGTCGTGTGATCAAGGCTAGAGGGGGTAAGCATGGTGGATCGTCATGGTGGATAGAGGTTACCTCACAGTGCGTTTTGGAGGGTACAAACTGGTTTGATGCATGTTTACATAAAACAGTGCTTGAGGGAAATGCTACAAAATTCTGGTCCGAAAACTGGGCTGGAAGTGGCTCTTTACAGTTGCTGTTTCCGAGACTATACAACCTATCCTGCCAAAAGTATGATTACATAAAAGATCTGGGGCATTGGGTTGATGGCCTCTGGAGTTGGGACTTCAGATGGAGGCGACATTTGAGGGGGAGGGAAGTAGTGTGGCTCGAAGAGTTACTGGCAGTAGTACAGGGGGTGCAATTGAGGGAAAATAGGAGGGATAAATGGGTGTGGAGGTTGGAGGGGGATGGGGGGTATACAGTTAACTCTTCGTATGTTTTTTTGCAGGAACAATCACTTGAGGAGCCTGACTTTGCCTTCAGTCAAATCTGGTCTGCACCGGTGCCGTCAAACATTAAAGCTTTTGCATGGAGGCTGATGTTGGGACGTATTCAGACGCGGGATAACCTGCTTAGGCGAGCTGTAATCAGCAGTTTGGAGGATTCATTATGTCCACTGTGTAATTTGCAGCAGGAAACAAGCTCGCATCTGTTGTTCACGTGCCCGATTGCTCTCAACTTATGGTATCAATGTTATGCATGGTTGGGTGTGAGTACTGCACAAATACCATACTTAAGGGATCATTTGCTGCAATTTCTCAATACAGGGTTGACTAGAGCACAAAAATTAGGGGAGGTTGCAATTTGGATGGCTGTCATATGGGTGTTATGGGGGCTGCGAAATAAGACTGTTTTTAATAGTTACAACATTGCAGATGTTGATGTAGCTCAAATGCTTGATTTGGTCCAACTAAAGGCATGGCAGTGGATTCGGGCAAGAGTAAAGAGTTTCACCTATACCTGGTATGAATGGATAAACAATCCTTCAACTTGTATCTTGCTGCTGTAGTCATTATAGTAGGTGGGATTGAAGTGGGCAATTTAACCAAGCTTGGGATTAGTACAGGATGGGAATCGTGTTCTTATTCATGTATGTGGCCGTGTGCAAATTATTTTAAACAGTTGTAATTTAGTATAGGATACATTTTCTTTATTTTTAATCTCTTTGTTTTGTATTATGGGTTGGAGTACCCCTTGTACTCCTTTTAATATATCATTGGCATATCAAAAAAAAAAAGCAGAAAAGTTGAGAGGCATCCCTTCCTCTTTGATGGTGTGTAATCTATGGAATTTGAGGCATGTAATATAATATAATGACAAATATGATTGGAAATGTAAAGGAAAAGATTAAAAATAAGAATAACAGAGAAGGTGAAAGTAAAATGAAACAGAAAATAAACTTATAATTTGAACCAACCGGTGCTTGTTATTCATGGAACTGTGATATATAAGTTGTACAATCATTAGATATGTGTCATGCATGTTGTACCTGCTTTATTATTTCATGTTTCATACATACATATTATTAGTTTAGTTACTACATATCATATATATATATATATGGTTTGAGTTCAGCATGCAGCATAATTATTTGCCGCCACCTCCTTTACCCCATCCATGTCCTCCACCTCCTTTACCCCATCCATGTCCCCCGCCTCCTTTACCCCATCCATGTCCTCCACCGCCGTGTCCTCCGCCGCCGTGTCCCCAGCTACCACCATGTCCTCCACCGTGTCCCCAGCTACTTCCACCATGGCCTCCCCCGCTATGGCCATCTAATCCTACGCGGTCAGCCTTCGATTCATCATTGGATGGCTCAGTTGCAAACACAGTTGAGATTACAAGCAGTGCTGAGAGGAAACACAAGAAGAAAAAGAGCTTGGTGTTCATCTTTACTTGTGAAGTTGTGATATGGTTGATTGAAACTTGTTATGCATGAATGAATCATTTGATTTGATCTTCACTAGTATTTATAGTGATCATGGGAAAAGATAAATGAAAGAAGACAACAAAGAAGTCCAGAAAATGACACCGTTTGGTTACATAAAGCATATAGTTTGGCTCATTGTGATCCTTGTCAACACCGATTGGGGCATTTGAAGGGTTGAACTAGGACGCGTGTCTAAAACTGAGGTAAGCAAGTTCATCACACGATGGCAACTGGCAACTCCGAGCGGTAGAGAACATGCAAACTGGTTGTACTGTGAGAATTGAAACAAATTTAAGAAAGAAGAAGGATATAGAAGTTTTGACTTTTGAGCCATATAATAACTTACGAAGTATCTACTAAAATTGATGTAATAACATGAATTTGTGCATAAAACATGAAGAAGATCATGTCCTTTCTAAGTAGTGCTTAACTCACGGACGGCATTTTAATGATATATGTTTTATTCACATGATTTCCACCTTGTCTTACATGAATAAGAAGCAAAATAAAAGAAATAAGTGATATGATGTGATAGAAAATGTAAATAAAGATAGGAAGAAAAATGTGTGGAAATAAAATGAAAGAGAAAATGAGATCGGTATGTTACTCGACATTTTAATATGATTTTATTTTGCTTACCAATTAGGTCTAATATTCGAGGAATTTCGTCTTAATTTATTTAAAAGAATTTCTTCATTTTTTATTTTAAAACGTTCATTTGCACTGTTTTCAATTCGCAGACGTTTATCAAAGCATAGCCTTATATTGGCTACTTTTCTTTCTCTTGTTAGTTTCTACAAGGATTTTGTTATGAGAAATTCTAGCCAGCAAAACTAGAACAACACATCAGAGAAAGCATATGATTCGGTGAAATGGAGCTTCCTCTTATATATGCTCAAAAGGATGAATTTTGATAGTAAGTGGATCTGGTAGATTCGTGGATGCCTCTATTTGTCGACGGTCTCGGTGCTAGTAAATAGTAGCCCCTCAGAAGAGTTCAGGATGGAGAAAATATTGAGGTAAGGGGATCCGATTGCCCCCTTCCTTTTTCTTATTGTAGCGGAAGGACTTAATGGGTTGCTCAAGAGAGCAATATTGTTGGGAGACTTTGCACCTTACAAACTTGGGAATCAGAACCCTAGCTTTAAGTGTATTGCTCCTCTAATTCGCAGATGACACTCTTTTCTTTGGTGAAGCTTCGATTCAAAATGCGGTCCTCTTAAAGTGCATCCTTTGGTGTTTTGAATTCGTATCTGAATTGAAAGTTAACTTCTCTAAGAGTAAAGTTGTGGGGATTGCTATGGAGGATGTGGTAGAGAGAAGGGTGGTAGCAATTCTTCATTGTAGTACATCGAGGATTCCATTTGTGTACCTTGGTCTTCCGATAGACGAAAACCAGAGGAGAATTAGCTTTTGGGATCCCGTTGTCCACAGGATTAAGCAAAGACTCTCTAATTGGAAGCAAAAATCTCTCTATTTCAGAGGAAGGCTTTGTCTCATTAAAAGCGTGTTGACGGCTTAACCACTCTTCTATCTTTCTTTCTAGCTATAAAAATGCTCTCTTGGGTCATTAAGGTGTGCAAGAAATTGATGAGAAAGTTTTTGTGGGGAACAAGTGAGGTGGAAAATAAAATAGATATGTAGGCCTAAAGAAGAAGGTGGATTGAGAGTAAAGGACTTGGGCTTGTTCAACAAAGCTCTGTGGGGATGAAGAATGATGAAAGAGCGTGAAGGTCTTTGGTTCAAAGTGTTGTTAACGAAATACAATATTACAACTCCACATAATGCCTCAAATTGGTGGAAAGACCTTCGATCTTTGTGCTATGGGGAAGGAAGTAGGGCTTGGATGGAGGAAAGCCTTCGTAGGAAAGTGGGGGAAGGGAATGAGATTGAATTTTGGAATGAAGGTTGGGCAGGAATGGTAGACTAAGAGACAGATTCGAGAGGCTTTTTTCTTTGTCAAACCAACAACAAAATTTGGTTAAAGATATGAGAAAGTGGATCAATGGGAATAGGAAATGGGAACTTACTTGGAGAAGAGAAATTCTGAGTAGAGAACAGGAAATACTAGAGGCCTTGATGCTACAACTGTCTACTTTAGCTTTGTCAGAAGGAACACTAGATTCGTGGATCTGGACAAAGGAAGAACGGGGCATTTTCTCGCTTAGTTCAGCATGAGTTGCTTCAAAGTGCGGTGATGAGGGAACAACCTGACTAAGCATTCCGATACTTGTGGTCTCTTAAAGCGCCCTCTAATGTGCTTTCTTTGGCTTGGAATGTGATGTTAAATCGGGTTCAGTCTAAGGAGAATCTAAGAGGAAGGAAAGTTCTCCAAAACTCTACTCAAACATTGTGTTCTTTGTGCTCCCAAGCTGCTGAATCGACTAACCATCTCTTCTTCATGTGTGCATTCTCATCGTTAGTTTGGGGTAAGGTAATTTACAGGCTGGGCACCCAAACAGCCTTAATTACCTGATGATGGTATTCCTCATTTCATTCAATTCTTGAGAAGGTATGAAGGAAGGGAGAAAAAACATGGTGCAGGTCTCATTTGGATGTCTGTGATCTGGTTCATTTGGAGTCTCAAAAATAGTGTAATTTTCAAGGAAAAGTCACCAGATTTATCCAATGCACTTGAAGACATTGAATGCAAATCTTGGGTGTGGCTCAAGGTAAGTGATAGGGTTTAGTTATTCCCTCTTTGAATGGACTTCAAACCCCCTAATCTGTTTGGAGTCTATCTGAATGGTCCAATATTCTGTTTGTGTTGTAACTTCGTTGGCTTTGATTTGGTTTCTACACTCGGCACATACTGTTTTTTTCTCGACCCCAACATGACAGGTCTGATGGTGAGAGAAAGTTGTCTTTACTTGTAGGGTGCTTTGACAGCAACTTGGTATTGTGTTTATTAGGTGGTCTTTTTTGGAGTAGCAATTTCCCCTTTGCTGCTAGCTTTAGTACCTTGTTGGTTCTTCTTTGTAACTGTGCCTTATTTTCTCATTCTTTCCTCATAATTTGGATTGGAGTATCCCTAGTACTCCCCTTTATACAATTCATTGGCTTATAAAAAAGAATTGAAAACTTCCATTAGTACAAGTATGACTATGTGTATTGATTCACTATAACACGTGATAATGTGAGATTAATATATAAGAGGATCAAAATCCCATTTTTAAAATGTCAAATTTTAGTCCTCATCAAAACCAGAAAGCGGCTAAGGGCAAAACCTTTTCTCACACCACTTCCGTTACTTCTTAAACCTTACTTCACTGCCACCTATGTCATTTCATGTTGACCCGAATTTAGACGATGTTTTCAGGCCTTTTTAAAGTGATTCCTTTTCTGATTTTAGCTTTTGTTGTAGGCTTTTAAGTGGGTTTCCTCCATTTTAGATATTTTCTTATTTGGGTATGTTTGTGCTGTTATTGAGAAATTTTAACTTTTTTTTCCTTAAAGCTAAAAGTTTCACTAGTGACATTCCCAACACTGTGACATTGGACCGCCACGAAGCAGTCTCCGAAGAATTGATACACCAGATTTGTTTTCTACTACTATTGGATAAATCTCAAATTGTGATACGTGGTACAAAACATTGGATCAGGCATGCTTGAGCTTTTCGAAGTGGAGCTTTTTTTCTTATATAAGCCAAAACTGCATTCAAATATATGTGAACATGAAAATAGATACAGAGGATCTAGTAAGCCTAAGTCAGAGTTAATAAACAATAGGCAACAAGTCCCAAAACTTAACAAGGGTATACTTTATGTTACTCTGTACCCGCCCAATTAGCACATTGAGACCCCTCAATTTGCTGCAAATTGACAACATTGTATAGAGCTAACAAGACATAACTTGAGAGCTTATAAGTTTTGAAGCGGAGGTATTATCATTCCAAAATGCTCTCTCTTTATGCCATTAATTAAGTTTCAACAATTTTATACTACTAATTGATAGTGATTCCACACACACATGTTGGGTGGATAAACAAGAGAGGTAATAACCCATTCAGACTTCTGAATGTTTTAAATCTTATTGATGGTGTGTAAGAATATTAGAGACAAATTTCTTGCGCATAATTCACATTTATAGAGTTAAATGCGTTTTGGTGACTCTTTTGCGAAAGAGGGGTGTAATAGACAAAATGTCTTATCGGGTAGTATCTTTTTTGAATGAATGAGTTTACTTCTCTGGAAAAAAAATATTGCAGGGGCCAATCAAATAAAATCAGATGATTTATGGAACTTTTAGTCCTTTTATTTATGTAACTAATAAGTTGTACAATATAAAAATATGTGTCATGCATGTTTGATACAGACTTGACATGGAATATAAATCCATGCTTTATTTCACATTTATTACATATTAGTTACTAGCTTGTTCTACATACGTGTGTCCTGTTTATGGTTTGACTTCACCAGCCTTCTTTCTCCATCCTCCACCACCCCAGCCTCCCCAACCTCCTCTGTATCCCCATCCAGGTCCACCGTATCCCCAGCCACGTCCCCAGCCACCGTATCCCCAGCCAGGTCCACCACCGTACCCCCAGCCACCATATCCCCAGCCAGGTCCACCGTATCCCCAACCATGTAATCCAACATCTGCCTTCGATTGGTCTACTTTAGGACTAGCTGCACAAACAAAGTGAATTATCAATGATATATGTTATTAAGAAAAGTTGTAAGAAATGCTGATGCGATGAAATTATCTGTGTTTTTTTAACAGAAATCAAGAGGTAAATAAGGGATAGTTACATCTTATTGTGTTTCTTATAGTACTTTTTAGTATTTTTCAAACTGAATTACTTAAGTTTGATATATTTAGATTTATATTTCCACAATGTACAACTCTTGACAATGAATTTTTATTGAACAACAAAAAAATATTCAATTGAAAATTAAGAAGATACTGAGAACATCTATTTAGGGGAGATAGCGATAATTAATTGCATGCATGAGATAATTCTTAAAATATCAGGAGGGTATAATTTCAGCATTAGTTAGAAGTGTCTTTGTGTTAGGCCTGACTATTCTTTTTCTCTAGTTTAGTACATTTTACTTAGACTTTGTCACTGTACATCACCAAAATAGGTACTACTGCTAACTTGTAAAATTTGATTAATTTGTAAATATGTGCAAAAAGAAAAAACACAACACTTAAAAGCATGACCAGTTGACTTGAATAAAAAGCAAATCAATGTATGACCAACATTTGATATGAAAGCAATTCTACGTGCATGGTAACTAATGAACCATCATATTACTATTGTTTCTATGTGTGTGGTGTGGTGTGTAAAAAGAACATGATGCATGCAACTATTTATGAATATACCTTCTTTTTCATCTTTGGATTTCTCTGCTGCAAGAGCAGTAGAGATCAGAAACAGTGCGCAGAGAAAGCACAAGAAGAAAAAGGGCTTGGTATTCATCTTTGCTACTTAGGTTGAGACTATACTTGTGTATGAAGAGCATTTTCTCCACATGTATTTATAGTGATCATGAGAAGAGATAAGCAATAGAACATAAAATATTATTTAAGTAAATGTCAATGGTCATTTAATTCGTTTCTTTAAATTACGATTTGTCTCATGCTTATAATTATGCATATTGTTTGGATGATAGTGAGAATTGGTGGAAGAGGTGCGCGGGTCAATGAACCTTATTAAACCTACTTAGCCATTATGTAGAATCTTACATAAAAAACTCTTACTATATGAGGAAAAAAACGAGGTGGGGAAGAGTTGACTTTTAATTTACAAGAAAAGACGAAAAGTTATGAGACGTGCATTTACATGCACCGAAAGGAAAATGCATCTTCTTAATTAAATTTCACTGCTCATGTCACCTAATTATTTCTTGACATTTTACTTTGTGACACAGTACTAAAAAATTGTAATTTTGTGATGGAAATTTGGTAGGATATAAAATATATGAGTAATAGTGACGAAATTAGTTACAGATTTAATAAAACATAACTAATTTTTTTACATTGAAAAGATAAATTAAACCTTCAGGAATAACTAAGTAATTTTCTTAATAGTATTTAGCAATTAATTTAGTGACGGAAATTTCTTTAATTTAGATTTCGATCACTAATTTTATCATTAGGAAAAACGCCTTGTAACAGGAGATGTGATGAATATTTGTTTAGGACATCAGAAATATAAATTGCACGATCCAATGATTGATGTTAGTTTGGTCGACGTTATTGGGACCAATGTGGTAGTATTGGGACTCGGTGCTGTGATAACCATCATGCCTATGGTTTACACCCGTTTGGAGTCTTAGGCATATTGCGACTCGGTGTTTTTGGAACCACCATGCCCGTGGTTGACACCAGTTCGAAGTTTGAGGCATATTGAAACTCTACTTTGTTGGACCATCATGCCTGTGATCGACATTAGAGTTTGAGGCATAATGATATTTTAGCCCGACATCGTTTGGACCTCTTTGTCGGTGGTCAATGCCAATTTAGAGCGGAGACATGATGGTTTTAAGAACTATACAATTTCTTTGTCTTTAATACATTTGAGAGAAATTGGTATTTTAGCTCGACGTCGTTGGGACCTCTGTGTCGGTGGTTGACGTCAATTTGGAGCTGAGGCATGATGGTTTCAAGAACCATACGATTTTTTTGGCTCTAAGGCATTTGAGAGAAATCGGTAGTACCGACAAAGAAAATAGTAGTTTGGTTGTTGGATCACATTGACATGCTATTTTCTTACTACACTACACACTAATGACTAGCCGACATAGTTATTGATGTTTGTAACCATGGAAGGTCTTATATCAATGAATGTTATGATGATCGTCATTATTCGATATTTCTTGACTTTAGTTGGACAGTCTCTGATATCGCATATTGGGTCATGTGCTTTTAAAATGTGGTCACATAGCAAAATTAGTCATCAGCCTGAGAGTCCTTTTCAAAATGTTTTCAAAATAAGAATTATGTAATTAATTCTGCCCTAAGTGGCAGAATGTAAGAATTATTTATTAATTCTTGTGGGTTTTAACCAATTGTAGTTTTTGTTTTTGATAGAAACAGGCTAATTCATGATCCAGATATGGGTGCATATGGAAGCCAACTTAATCATTTAAGTAATCCATTTATTTGGGCTTGAATATCTGTACTGATTAGTGTGGACTACAGTGTAGGCCTTAACCTATAGGCCCATGATGGGAAGGAACTAGGGTTAAATATATATTGGTTAGGTCCCCTTTGTAATCACTTATATAATCTAACTCCACAGCTTGCCCCATTAATGGCTGTGAAAGGGGGTGTGAGATATAGAGGAATTAGTCACTTACAATCACCTGTTTGAAATCACTCAATTCTTATTTCACTCGTGATTTACAGGTACGCAACCTAGCTATCTCATGCTATTTGGTGTTCTATAATCATATATGGATTTCAATTAACTCTCACATCCACAGAACTATGTTAAATAGCTTAAATTCATAACAGAATTGAAGGGCCTTAATGATTACAAGAATCTCATCTTTAGAGAAAGTGCATTATATCGTTCAAGTAATATAAGATTTGGAAGTCTCAATTATCGTACCCAAGAAACTATCTAGCAAACAAATCAATTCTAGGGGCGATTCATAGTTTCAGGAAAATATAAGTTTGACTGATTGTAATCATGCAAAAAAGATATTATAGAAAATGCCACAGTGGCGAAGAATAAGAAAGCCTTAAGATTGCCAAATATTTGAATCATCTCCTACACCGCCAGTCTAAGCATGAACCTACACAAGGGAACTACAGAACCGCACACGTCATGCCAGCGTGATTTCTTGAATATGAGTTAAAATAGAGAAGCTACCTAAAAGATATTTCACTATCTAAGTATCAGCTAGTTGAAAGCATACGAAAACTAATCTTAATTCATATATGCTAAGAACGCACCATCATTAATTCGTACACTCAGGGGCGGAGCCACGCGGTGCCTCACCATAGCCATGGCCAGCCATCTTTTCGATTTTCATTGTGGTACTATGTGTTTTTTTTTAATGGCCCCTATGAAAAAATAATATAAAATGAAAGGTAACATACAACACATAACAAAAGGTGGCTGAGCTGGTTGATGTGTTGAACCATGTTGGTTTTTCTTAAGGGCTCGTGTTTAAATCCCTCCTAGCCTTTATTTAATTCATTTTTTTTTACCAAAAGGTAAAGTGATGTGAGTAGGAGTCGAAGTTCTCTTCATCATGTATAACCATCAAGCTAAGTGCAACAAAATTTATCATCTACACAATTTACTTTATTTATATCATTTATCATATGTTATTTTCTACTACTTCTTTAAAAGACAAACACACATTAGTTGAAATTTTATTTATTTTCAACTATAAGCAAAATATTATTAAAATTAAAATACAAGAGGTATTTCAACCTAAAGATACAGAAAGTGTAGGGGACTGGAGAAAAGAAAAGATTTCAAAGAATAGAATCAGAGCTTAGGAAAAAAAAAAACTCCACTCTTGTTTATATGCCAATTCACAAGAGGTATATGAACAATTACATGCCACAAAAACCTCCTACTATGGTTCAATGCTTCACAACACAGCCTCAAGAACCCACAGAAATGATGATAACATGGCTAACTATGTTGTGTTCCCATCAAGCCAACAAGCAACTTGATTCACATATACGAGTTAAGCAGCAGCTTGGATTTGAAATCCATTCATAAACTGAAAATCTGAAGTTTTTGTATTTAGTAGTAATTTAACTCCAACTTCTAAACCAGACCAAGTCAAACACAAACCCTGCATCGAATTGGTCATCACTGAAGATGAGAGCATTTGGATG
The DNA here is from genome assembly GCF_012489685.1 of Lotus japonicus. Taxonomy (NCBI): domain Eukaryota; kingdom Viridiplantae; phylum Streptophyta; class Magnoliopsida; order Fabales; family Fabaceae; genus Lotus; species Lotus japonicus. Next base: position 9,989,264 of record NC_080041.1, on the reverse strand, counting down.
TTTTGGATATACCATAGAAATTACAGTGAATCAAAATTAAATTATAGTGGATAGAAACAACTTTATTTTGCTTTTGTCCGCTATAATATTTTTTAGAGTGGTTCCAAACATGTACATATAACTATTTTGTTCGATCTTTGGTCCCCCCGTTTTCAAAATCCTGGCTCCGCCCTTGCCTACACTCTATCCTGGTAAGGTTTTAATGAGACATAATTTCTTTAATCTGCCTCCAAGGAGATGGTGGGTGGTGGGTTTTTTACTAGCAGGAGAGCCTTTGTTGCTGTTTTGTAATAGTTTTACTGTGTTTTCCTATTTTTTTCTTTCTTCCTACTTGTATTGGGTTGAAGTACCCCTTATACTTGTATTCAATATATTTCGCATAACTTATAAGAAAAAATTAATTCCTACACTCTATCCTCTTTTTGTTTACATATATTATTTCTCGCGCCAGTTGTAAACTTGCCTACAATTGATAGTTTAATTATGTCGTATTGAATTAAGAACATAAAAGGGAATACATCATTGAAAATGCAAAGCAAACATATATAAAAATCAGGATTCAACTCATCTCCTACATCACAATCTCGAGAGAAATTAAGGATGTTTAGCTAACATGATACATCGAAAAGAAATACTAAGCCTTCAATGTCTTTGTCATTCTCCTCTGCTCTGTGATAATGGCCGCCTTTTTTTCCCTAGCCCTAATCCTTTTAATAGGAACCAAAGACACAGTAGAACTAGATACATTTTTAACAATTGTGTTCAATAGACTTGTTCCCCTGCTACTGAAATGTGCATACTGTCACCATGAAGCTAGAAAAGTAACAAATGCATATTAATCAACAATTTCAGTAGAAAGAGGTGCACTAGTTTCACTAGCTAGTCTTGCTCCACTTAGACAAAGAGAAGTCATTGCCGTCAATTCCCTACCCCTGCCAATTCTCCACCCCTTCAAATGAATATGATTTTGTGTACCTGGCATTATTGTCCAAAATCCACACAGCAGGCTAGATATAAGTCAAGCATACAATTGGATTTTCAATCCATTTATATATAGATACGGAATAGGATCGCTCTTTTGCCTTTAGCCATAGCCATATGTTCTGGGAAGCCCCAAGAACGGACGACTAGGACAGCCCCTGTGCTCGAACCGGCCGACTGAGGCTCCGCCGTAGCACTGGACGCTCGCCGACAGGGACGAGTGTCCGACTAGGACGCCCTGAGACAGCCAGAAGGTCCGATCACATGCCAGACGGCCGCTACTTGGGACGGCGTCCTCCCCGGGACAAGGCACCGGGACCCCACCACCTAGGAGTTGACCTAGGCCCCCCACCCTACGGAACTAGGGTGGTTGGGTGTGGATCCCAAGAAATCATAGACCGTTAGATCAGTGCTTGCAGCAGGGGAAGCAGAGGATCCAACGGTACTGAACCTATCTGTACCCTACATGTATATAAAGGAGGCTCCTTCCCTACACCAAGGTAACATATTCTCTTCACTTCACCCCACACTTTCGTGATTCCCATACTTACTTTGGCATCAGAGTCCCTTGCAGGATCCCCTCTCGGGATCGTCCACCTCGCCGGCTCACCATCTCTCTGCCACTCTCGCTCCCCGAGTGGCTTGGTCACCCCGATCAATTGGCGCCGTCTGTGGGGATCTGGTAAACTTTTCCTCCGCCACGTGTCGTCAGAAACAAGAGCAGCTACGAGACGCAATGGTAGAGATGCGACAAACATCTCGCCGATTCAACTCGACTCCCGAGGGCCATGTGGAAACAATCGATGAATTTTCTAACCACCAACCCTCCCCCCAGCCCCAGAGGACCACACCTCCAACTCCACCTTGCGACCGATCCCCGGAACCTGGGATCCTTACTCCTCACGCCGCACACGAAGTCCTATGCAGGCTAGAAGCCCGTGTTAAGGCGATGGAGGAGGACCACCCTCAAGGGCTAGAGCAGGAACGCAATGTCCAGACCCGCAACACTCGAGAGGAGATCCGCGCACTCCGAGCACGCCTTCGCCAGCTAGAGGAACAAGAGAAGCGCTCGAGACTTAATCTGACGTTCTCGCAAGAGGGAGAAACGGGTAGGAGACCATTCCCCCCTTCCAACTACCAAGACGACTATCGCCACGAGCAGACCATGGAAAGGGCGGTAAACCAACCCTCCCATCACCGCAGGCACCACTCCCCTCTGAGGAGCTTTTCGGGAAGAAGGAGCCGCGTTTCCGTCAGGGAGCCGCCCCGGGATCCTATTCGCGCACAACGCCATTGTTACCCAGCCTCAGACGATCAGCGACCCGCTCTCCCCTGACATCATGGCAACTCCGTTCCCCCAAGGATGGTCAAGACCCAAAATGAAACTCTACGAGGGCGACTCCGACCCGACTGAGCATATCAACTTCTTCGTGAGAGTCATGCAGTACGCAGGAGCCAGCGACCCGATCTACTGCCGTTGCTTTCCGGTGAGTCTGGGGAAGGGCCCAATGAACTTGTTCCAGAACCTCCCCAACAACTCCATTCACAGCTGGGAAGGAGTCATGTCAAGCTTCCTGTCTCAGTACTCCTCGATGAGGAATATTCCGAAATCAGAGGAGACCTTGACCTTGATTAAGCAGGGCGAGAAGGAATCCTTGAAGGCTTTCCTTAATCGCTTCAACAAGGAGGCGAGAGACATTCCAGACCTGCTTCCCCAGGTCCGTCTGATCCTGGTACGACAAGCGCTCCGACCGGGCCCTTTCTTGACTTCCCTAGACGGGAAGAAAGCAAAGACGCTGGAGGAATTTCAAGTCCGGTCCGAGAAGTACATCAACATGGAAGAAGCGGCAACATTGTCAAAACCCTACTCATAGGGCCCCTGAGAAAGCCAGAGACCCTGTCGAAACGAAGCGTGATCGAGAGACCCGCCGTAAGAACCAAGAGGACAAGAAACCAAAGCGGAAGAAGTTCGACAGCTACACCCCCCTGAACTCTTCCCTTTCCCGCATCTTGCGAGAAAGAGCCTCCACCGACCTCTGGGACAAGCCCCCTCCCCTACTTACGCGGGGGGATAAGCAGGACTCAAAAATATTCTGCGAATTCTATGACAGCCCCGGTCACAACACAGATGAGTGCCTGAACTTGAAGGGCAAAGTCGAAGAACTAGTCAGAATCGGGAGACTATTAAAGTACGTCGCCCTCTCCTCGTGCGACCTCCCTCGTCCCCGCTCACCCCTCCCCAGAAGGTCTCCCACCCCGCCAAGAGTTCGGGACCGAATCCCGCCAAGGAGCCGAGCCCGAACTCCTCTACGAAACAGGAACCCCAATCGGCGTAGAAGTCCCGATCGTCGCAGAAGTCCCGACCGACGCAGAAGCCTCGATCGGCATGGCCAGGATGAAATACGGAGGCGCCACGGGACTAACCTAGTCAGTTTTGGTTCCATAGCTGGAGGTTGGGCCGCCGGTGGACCTTCGAACAACATCGGAAGAGGAGTACTAGAGTCATCATGTCAGCCGCAGGACGGCCCCGCCCAGGTTCCATCCACCCACCCCAACAGAAGGTATCCATCACCTTCACTGAGGACGACTAGGGCGCGAACACCAGCGAATAAGACGACCCGATCGTCGTCGAAGCTCCCATTGCAAACGGTAAGATCAGAAGAATCATCATCGACACAGGTAGTTCCGCTGACATTATGTTTTATGACGCTTATAAGAGCCTAGGCCTGTCTGTGAAAGACCTGATCCCCTACGACCACGACCTGGTCGGGTTCACTGGGGACAAAGTTCTTCCCTTAGGATATTTTGATACATACCTCTCCCTAGGAGACCCTGATGTTTGCAGGACTGTGAAGGCCCGATTCTTATTTGTGGAATGCCCAACAGCGTACAACGCCATCATTGGTAGACCAGGCCTCAACGTCTACCGAGCCATCATTTCCACCCACCACCTGATGCTGAAGTACCCTTGGGCCGGCAGGGCGGTTTCCGTACGCGGAAACCTAACCATGGCCAGAGGATGTTACAACTCCAGCTACAGGATGGCCAGAGAGGACCGCAAAAGGAAGAAGCCCGACCTGGGGAAAAGAGTCAAAAGCTTCCATCTCCGCGCAGGAGCCTGCTTGACCGACATCGACCCGAGGGCGGACCAGTCCAGAGACGATCAACGCCTCAAGCCCGACGGAGAGGCTCGGTTCCTCCATATCGGCCCTAGACCCGAGCAAGTCACGAAATTGGCACGTGACCTCCCAAAGGACCTGTCCACCCGACTGGAAGGCCTTCTGAAAAGTAACAGACGTTTATTCGCTTGGTCGTTCGCTGATATGCCAGGCATCGACCCAGCGTTCTGCAACCACAAGCTATCAGTCGACCCGGAAGTGAACGACCAACTCATACAGGAAGACCTCGATCTCCTCGCCGAAAGGAGGGCAATTGCTAACTGCAGGGAGCTGATTGCAAAACAACACGCGGCCATGCGCTACAACAAGAGGGTCGTCACCCGCGCATTCTTGCCCGGGGACTTAGTCCTCTGCAAAGCCAGCAACAGAGCTCGCGGGACCGAAAGGGGAAAGCTAGCGGCCAACTGGGAGGGCCTGTACCGAGTCACCGAAGCTATCGGTACTGGTGCCTACAAGCTAGAGAAGCTCTCCGGGGAAGAGATCCCTTGCACTTGGAATGCTACCAACCTGAGCCGTTACTACAACTAGCTCCACCCGACCAAGTGAAGACAGCCCGAGCATCTTGCACCTCTGATTTCCTGTTGTTTCTTTTCTTAAGCTTTTTTTTCAATTCGAATCAAGGGTCTGTTCCCAGTCTTCCTCTTGTACGCAAAAGAAAAACTTGTGCTTTTTTATGAAGAGACGAGAAGGAATGTTTTGTTTAAATGTTTTCTTACAAACGCCAACACTATAAACGACTAAAAGACCCACCGGGCACGAAAGTTAAAAGACCCACCGGGCACGGAAATTAAAAGACCCACCTGGCACGATAACTAATAGACCCACCGGGCGCAATAATTAAAAGACCCAGCCGGGCACGATACCAAAAGACCCTCAGGGCACGATAATGTAAAGACCCAACCGGGCACACTAAATAGCACATGTCAAAAATAAAATACACCGAACAGGAAAATTATCAACATTACCAACAAAATAAAATACAAAACGTTCATTAAACTGGAGCTTTTACAATCGTCCAAAAGGACACAAAACACTTAGACAAAAAACATAAAAAATTCCTTCAAGGAGCCTTCTCCGCCAGGAAAGTCGGGGTAAAGTTCCCCTTGGAATCCACCGTTCCGATCCACCCCCCGTAGACCACCTTTCAGTAGCTAACCGGGCCAATATCCAAACCTGGGTTGACAACCGAGAGCTGGCTCACCGCATTGTTAAAAGAGGCCTTGTTGATCTTCAACACGGTAGCTGCCAACTTTTTCTTATCAGCCTCCAGAGAGGCGACCTTGGCTTCGAGCTCACTTTTCTCTTTCTTCATAGCAGAAATCTGATCAAGCTCCAGGAGACGAGCAGCCTTCTCTCCCGCTAGATCTTGCTCCGCCTTCTTCAATTGAGCTGCCCAGGTCACGGCCCCCTCCTCGGCTAGTTTCAGCTTGGTCCCTAAGTCCTGAAGAGCTGCATCCCCGACCGACACCTTCTTCTTCAGCTGCTCATTCTCGGCCTTCACGGTGTCCAGCACTTTGCCCAACTCCTCGATTGTGGTGCACCCCGCCTCCAGCTCCTCATTCATGGACGCTATCAACCGACCGTCCTCCTCCTTCTTCGCTCTAAGTTCTTCCAATTATGGCAGGGTCGACAGCTGGAGGTACCAAACAACGGAAGCAATCTTGAGCGAACCTCGGAGGGCAAAGTTCAGGAGTCCGTAGGGTTCTTGATCACCCAAGTACTTCTGGTCGCTCTCAGTCAGCACCAGATCGTCGATCTGCTCCAGATGCTCCTCGCAATTGGCCGCCCTAGGACCCCACATCGAGATGACCCTCGAAGGGGCCACCACGCGGACAGGCTCCACCTGTTCCTCTTTAGAGCTCTACCCTTCACCTTGGAGGTTGGATCGGCTGAGCTCCACGCGACACCTCTTTATGGCAGGGTCTCGAGCCGCTTCGTCTTCATCAGACGATCCCCCCTCCTCGCGGACGGGAACAGAGCCTAGGTCCCCCGAGACAGCACCTTTCGGGGAGGAACCAAGACCCTGAACACCTTCCGTCGAGATCTCCTCCCGGGCGTCCGCAGTCCCCGACGTCCCTCCTTTAACGGTCCCTTCCGCACGCTCTGGATCGGGGACCGACTGAGCTCCCGCTTCTTGCCCCTCTACCTGTTGTTCATCTCCGGGGACCTCGTCCCCTTGATCACCCTCCTCATCCGTAGTCTGTCCGTCTTCAACCTGCAGTGCGGCCAGCAAATCCCAATCTATATCTGCCATAGCACCTGCACAAAGAAAAAACAAATTTGTAAGAGAAAAGGAAAAGAGAGGGACGAGGAAGGGCACAGTAAATTCGTAACTTACGCAACATCTTAGCGTTCTTCCGGACGCTGAAAGAACACAAATCATAACATCGAAGGGGACGAACCGAGACTTTCTTGTCCTCCTCCATAACATAACGAATGGCACCCACCAACAGACGCTTGAAGGTCAAATCGGTCTCTGACAGGGCACCCTCGTCCGAAAAACTTAACGATGTCACCTTCTCTTTATAATGACCGGCGTTCCAAGCCAGCGGGAAGCGTGGTCGCATTCCACCGCTCGGACCCTCCTCGAACCACCAAAAGGGAGGGAGCGAGGTCGGCGCCACTCGAAAAAACTGATCCTTGAAATCCTTGTAGGATTCCGCAAAGGCCTTAAAGACCGGATACACCGTCCTTAGAGTCACCATCCCATAACCCCCATGCCCTTGGGTGTGGGCAATCGCGAAAAGATTAAAAAATAACGGAATGGAGGGCGCTCGCCCGAAGAGAGCGCGCGCGACCTCCTAGCCGCGCACGAAACCCCATCCCCCCCGGGTGAAGCTGGGAGGGAGCCACCATCATGTGCCGAAGCACATCGACCTGGAAGTTGGTGAGCGGCATTCGCACCTTCACTTTCTTCACCGTGAAAATGTGCATTTAGATGTCGAAGGGAGGGGTTTGAGGGAGCCTCTCGGTCGCCCCAGGAGCGAAGACGTCATGATCAAGACCGATCTGCTTCTGCGAAGATAATACTGCTTTCGGAAGTGGCCCTCGTCCTCGTTTGCATAGCAGGACTCGATCTTCAAAATCTTCCTGCACCAATCGTCTAACGCCTCCAAGTCCCCCGTTAAATGGGGATACTTTTCCCGGTCGACCTTCTTCCGTTTCGGAGCGTCCTTACCAAGCTTGGGCTTGGAACTCTCTCCAACTGCTTTACCTTTCCTCTTCTAGGCACTGACCATACCAACACCTGCGCAAGGGAAAACGTCGTATCAATATCTAAACTCATTGAAAACGACTCAAAGGGGAAACCCGTCAGGATCCACCTTTGTCCCCTGCAGGGAAAACAAACTCTGCGCCGGCCGGACGGTCTGTAGACCATCCTGCCGCCGCACGGGGGGAGGAGACCACTCCCACCCATAAATACGCGACTTAGAACTCCTAAAAAATGGAGGGAGGAAGGAAGGAAAATAAAAAAGGATAAATTGAGAAGAACTTACAAGGAAAATTGTAGCGTAGGAAGAACGACCACCAGGTGATTAGGGACGACCACCGCGAAAATAACGTCTGACGGCGGAAAAGCTTAGGACTTTCAACCAGAGAGAAAGAAGATTCAAGATGCGAAGAAGCGCAAATGATGACGCTAGAGACTTAGGAAAGGGAAATGACGTTTCACCAAACCCTACGATTGTATTGATGACGCTAGAGGAGGCGGGAAAAAACCCATCCAATCCACATTCACCACGTCACCCAAAGGGAAACGAAACGGTGCGACGCGTGCCAGGCCTTGTCAGGCGCATTAACTACGCCTGCAAAAACGTCTTTTCACTTTACTGTTTCTTGACGTTTGAAATTCGAAGCCACCCAATCGCTCCCGACACGGTAAATACCTCACTCGTCCCGAACTCCAGTACGTCCCGAAAGGCAAGGTAACGCTCATCCAGAGAAAAGTGGAGTTGTCCGGCCGTAGCACCGAGTCGCTCAAAGAGACCTGAACACACTCGTCCGAGTCGCTCAAAGAGACCCGAACACGCTCGTCTGCATCAACACCGGTCCGTAGTACCCACTCGTCCTCCACCACCCGACGGGCCATCACTCTCAAGCTCATACCCCACTCGTACAGTGGGGCAGAGCTGGGGACTACTGTTCTGGTAAGGCCCGATGGCGGACTGCTAAGGCGGAAAGACGCCGCCCGAATAACTCTTTCCTAGGGGAACCCCTCTTAAGCTCAAGCTCCACTAAGGCAGTGGACCAGAGCTGGGGGACTACTGTTCTGGGAAGCCCCAAGAACGGACGACTAGGACAGCCCCTGTGGTCGAACCGGCCGACTGAGGCTCCGGCGTAGCACGGGACGCTTGCCGACAGGGACGAGTGCCCGACAAGGACGCCCTGAGACAGCCAGGAGGTCCAATCACATACCAGACGGCCGCTACTTGGGACAACGTCCTCCCCGGGACAAGGCACCGGGACCCCACCACCTAGGAGTTGACAAAGGCCCACCACCCTACGGAACTAGGGTGGTTGGGTGTGGATCCCAAGAAATCATAGACCGTTAGATCACTGCTTGCAGCAGGGGAAGCAGAGGATCCAACGGTCCTGAACCTATCCGTACGGACCATGCATGACGTTGCATGGCTCCAACCCTAATATCCCTACGTGTATATAAAAGAGGCTCCTTCATTTCACCAAGGTAACATATTCTCTTCACTTCACCCCACACTTTCGTGATTCCCATACTTTGGCATCTGAGTCCCTTGCAGGAGCCACTCCCGGGATCGTCCAGCTCGCCGGCTCAGCACCTCTCCACCCCTCTCCGCCACTCTCGCTCCCCGAGTGGCTTGGTCACCCCGATCACCATACTTTGTATCGAATCGAATCCACCACTTTCCCTATCTCAACCTCATCTCCCCAAAACAGAACGCTATTCCTTAAGTCCCACAGATGTTTTCAACCCAATACAAAGAGAAAGAAGAAGATAAAATAGACAAGCTAAGAACTAACATGTATAAAAACAAAGATCCTAAATATGACAAAACTACCCCACCTAATGCCTCCTTGAAAATAGACTTAACAAAACATGCCTCATTAAAACCTTATTAAAATAAAACCCCTTAGGAAAACCTAGATATTTGTGTTGTTATTGAGAAATTTTTACTTTTTTTTATCTCACACCGTAGCAGTTAAAAGTTGCACTAGTGACACTCCCAACACTGCCACATTGGTCTACCACAAAAGCGCAGTCTCTGAAGAATTGATACACCAGATTTGTTCTCTATTGGATCAATCTTAAATGGTGATACATTGTTCACAATACGTGGATCAGGCATGATTAAGCTTTCGAAGTGGAGGTTTTTTTATTTTTTATTATACATAAGCCTAAGTGCATTCAAATGTAAACATAAGAGGTCCTTAAACCCGTTTACATGAAAATAGATACAGAGGAACTAGTAAGCCTAACTCAGTTATAAACAATAGGCAACAAGTCCCAAAACTTAACAAGGTCTACTTTATGTTGCTCTGTACCCGCCCAATTTGCTGCCAATTGACAATATTGTATAAAGCTAACATGGCATATATAGCTTCTCTGTTTTGGATAACTCTATATATGTTTATGTGCCAAAGCTCTTCCTTTTTCTCTTCCTTAAGGGTTGGAGTACCCCTTATTCCCTTTAATGCATTCTTTGGCTTATATAAAAAAAATAAGACGTAGCTTGAGAGCTTATAAGTTTGCGAAGGGATTATCATTCCAAAATGCTCTTTTTATGCCATCAATTTAGTTTCAAGAATTTTATAATTGAAAGTGCTACCACACTTGTCGGATAGATAAACAAGAGAGATAATCGCCCATCAAAACTTCTGAATGTTTTAACTCTTGATGATTATATAAGATTAGAGACAAATTGCTTGTGCATTATACATAGTTCACATTTATAGAGATTAGTTAAAAATGTTTTTCTTGATTCTCTTACGAAAAATGGGTCGAATAGACAAAATATATCTTATAGGTTATTGTAGATTCTATATAATGTATAAGAATTGAGAAGACTGTTCTCAAGGTCTTCTTTGAATGAATGAGTTTACTTTTCTCGAAAAAAAATTGCAGCCAATATAATCAAACAAAATAAGATGATTTGGAACTTTTATTCTTTATTTATTTAACTAATAAGTAGTACAATATAAAAATGTGTGTCATACATGCATGTTTGACACAGACTTGACATGGAATATAAATCCACGCTTTATTTCACATTTCTTACATATTAGTTACTAGCTATAGCTCGTTCTACATATGTGTGTCCTGGTTATCATGTGGTTTGACTTCACCAGCCTTTCCACGCCGCCATCCTCCACGCCAACCTCCCCAGCCTCCTCCGTATCCCCATCCAGGTCCACCGTATCCCCAGCCTCCACGCCATCCCCAGCCACGTCCCCAACCACCGTATCCCCAGCCAGGTCCACCACCGTACCCCCAGCCTCCATGACCCCAACCACCGTATCCCCAGCCAGGTCCTCCGTATCCCCAACCATGTAATCCAACATCTGCCTTCGATTGGTCTACTGTAAGACTAGCTGCACAAACAAAAGTGAATGATCAATGATATATGTTTTTTTTTTCAAAGCCAAATAATATATTAATGAATGGGTAGATTACATGAGTACAACCCTATTAAACAAGGTAGACCATACAAAAACACTCCGCCCACCCTCGATGTTACTAAGCAAAGTTGTAAAAAGTGTTGATGCGACGATATTATATATCCGTGTTGTTTAATAGAAATCATGAGGTAACTAATAAGAGATTATTACATCATATTGAGTTTTTCATATAGTACCTTTTAATATTTTTCAAACTGAATTATATTACTCAAGTTTGATCTATTTAGATTTAGCTTCTACGTTTCCACAATGTACAACTCTTGACAATTTTTTTTTCGAACAGAAAAAATTATTCAATTGATAAGAAGATACTCAGAAAGTCTATTTTAGATGAGAGAGGTTGTCTAAATGATCATTAGAAAATTTGGGTTAAATAACTCATCGTCTAATCACATTGAAAATAAGTGAGTTGAAATTTTTATATTTTATTTATTTATAAAAAATCATATTTATCCATTAGGTTGTGGGTTAGTAACCCACATGGATAATTTAGATGACTCGTAAGTTAGATAGCGATAATTAATTGCATGCATGTGATTATTCTTAAAATATCAGAGGGTATAATTTCATGTTAGTTAGAAGTGTCTTTATGTGTTAGGCTTGACTATTCTTTATTTCTAGTTTTGTACATTTTCTTTAGACTTTGTCAATGTACATCACCAAAATAGGTCGTATACCAACACACTATTAATTTGTAAATATGGGCAAAAAGAAAAAAAAAAAAAAAACACAACACTTAAAATTTTTTCAGTTGACTTGAATAAAAGTAAATCAAGTATGACCAACATTAGATATGAAAGCAATTCTACGTGCATGGTAACCAATGAACCATCATATATGGTTTCTATGAGTGGTGGGTAAAAAGAACATGATACAACTATTTATGAATACCTTCTTTTTCATCTTTGGATGTCTCTGTTGCAAGAACAGTAGAGATCATAAACAGTGCGCAGAGGAAGCACAAGAAGAAAAAGAGCTTGGTATTCATCTTTGCTACGGAGGTTGAGACTACTTGTGTATGATGAGCATTTTCTCCACATGTATTTATAGTGGTCATGGGAAAAGATAAGTGATAGAACATAGAAGGTAACTTAGGTAAATGACACAGGTCATTTAATTCATTTTCTTAAATTATGATTTGTCTCATGCTCATAATTCTGAATATTGTTTGGCTCATTGTGAGGATTGAGGGAAGAGGTGCACAGGTCAATCAACCTTATTAACACCTATTTAGCCATTGTAGAATTTTACTTGAAAAATTCTTACTATATAAAGAAAAAAACAAGGTGGAAGAGTTGACTTTTAATTTACAGGAAAAGTTGTGAGATGTGCAATTACATGCACCGAAAGGAATATGCATCTTCTCAATTATATTTTTTTTTGACATTGCCAAGATGGTTTGTACTTTGTGACACACTACTAAAAAATTGTAATTTTGTGACGCAAACTTGATAGGATATTAACTCATAACTAATAGTGACAAAATTAGTGAAAGATATGAAGAAAACATAACAAATTAATTTAGCCACAGAAATTTCCGCAACTCAAATTTCTATCACTGATTCTGTCAGTATGAAGAATGCCTTTGTGAGCAGTGACAGGAGTAGTGACTAATGTTTTCAAGATAACTTTTTTTTTTGTCACAGTTTCTGTTATTAACTTGTTCCAATAGACCTAGTGGCGAAATTTTCTCCGTCACTTACTTATGCACTTTTAAAAAAAAGATTTATATATGCAACAAGCAAAAAGTGTTGCTTAAAGATGTATTAGAAACAGTTCACGCACGTATTTTGTAAAATGATAACAACTAGATAATTTCTATACTTTCTTATTGTAATACTAGTAGATAAATTCTCTCTCTCAAGATTGTCATGTAAGATATGATTTGAACCCCAAGGGCAACTACCTATCGCAAGATACCTCAAGCGAGGGGTAGGTGGTAGCGTCGGCTTAGCCTTACCCCAACCCGTACCGAACCACTTACATTATTGCAGCCATAGGGTAGCTCCTTACTCTCGGGAGGGGAAGGAGTGTAGGGTTCTCTTGTTCATGGACGAACTTTAATAGCCCCGCAAGGAAAATCCTCAGAGGGAAAAGGAAGTGAGTGGGTGACCCACGGTTGTGGGGCATGAACGGTAGGGGTAGCGGCGTTAACGAACAAACACTAGAGAAGAGTTAAAGAAAGCCAGTTAGTGATCCTCGGGTGAGGAGCTGGAACTTGGAAAGCTCACTCCTTGTGTCCGGGCTTGTTAGACTTCCTCTGCCCCGTTGGTACGCTTTTTGGGCCTTCCTCGAGGCTAAGAAAAGAGCTCGATCATTAGCGCTCCTTACCCGAGAAGCACTCACTTGTTGGCCCCCTTTCTTCATAGGCAAGTAAGCAACTTGCCTAAAATTGTATCGAGCTACAACCCTTCTCATAAGATGTTGTAATTCAGTTTTACATATGCATGTGTTTTCTCTTTATGCGCTTCATTTTTTGCGGAGTAATTAACCGTAGCAATAGTATGCTAGGTTACTCCTGGCTAGGCAGTTAATAATTTATGGAAAAAGTAAAGATGAATGGGTGAGAATTAGTTTTTGTATCTTCATGCTGAAGGTATTAAGATTAGTTCTTGTATGCTTTCAACTCACTAATTTTGATTGGGTAGTGAATGTGCTCTAGGTATGTTTATGTATTAATCACTATATAAGCAACCACGCTTCCTAACGGTTTGTTTTAAGTAGTGTTCCTAGATAAATAATTAAGGTAGAATCTGACGACTTATCTAACTATAGTCGACTTAAGGGTTAGGGGAGGGTGAATGGTCCAAGGTTCGAACTAGGGGTGTCCACTGGTCGGTTATGGTCAGTTTCGGGCTGCCGCCGGCTGTTTGGTCGGGTAAAAATCACAAAAGTACAGGCCCGCTACCGTCCGTTCCAGGTTACGGTTTCATCGGGTTCGGTTTTGATGGGTGGTGGTTTCAATTGGACGGTTAACACGATGATGAATTAAATTTAAAAAAAAAACTGAGAAGGAAGTAATTAGGGAAGTAATTTCCATAACAATACAGTCAAATTAAAACAAAGAAAAAATTTATACATTCATTACATGTCTTTACAGAAGAAAAAAAAATAGAATAAAGTCACAAACATGCAACAACAGATCATGTTTAAGAGTGACGAATCAAGCTTCATAACTCAAAGATCTGGCTTCAGGAGCGGCGGATCCTCTCAGATGGTGGTGGTTCTGGAAAAAGGTGCTGGCAGAAGCGGCGAGTATGGCTTCATGAGAAGAGAGGAGCGACGTCGGTGGTGGCTTTGAGGTGCTATGGCAGTGGTGACTGGTGAGAGTGAGATATAGATGAGGAGAGAAGCTTGCAAAGAGGATTTGGTGATGGTGGTGTAGCATGGTGGAAGACATCGGAGAGGAAGAGAAGGGATTGTGGATGGTGGCTACGCGTGTTGGTGGCTCGCGGTAGGGAAGAGATGGTGGTGGTTCGCGGTGGTGCTGGCTCGGGTGGGAAGAGGTTATAGTGGCCCGTGGTTGTGGTGGCTCGTGGTGGTGGAGAAGAGGTGGGTGGAAGAAAGGAGAAATGTTTGACGGCTGCTGGGTCTTCAAGGGTTAGGGAAATGAAGCTTTTATATCTAGGGTTGAAGGTTGGGAACTTGAGAGTGGGCTGGGTTGATTGGGCCAGTTTTTTTTTTTATAATTAAAACTACTTCGGTCGGGCTCAAGCCCAAACCGAAACCGACCGAACCAATCCTATAAAAACCGAGTTTTGTTACCCGTTGGACCCGTGAATCGGCCCGACCGGACCGAAATGCCAAAAATGACTCGGTTTGACCGGGTCCGGTTCGGTCCGGTTCATGCTGGACACCCCTAGTTCGAACCTTGAGGAGGACTAATTTACTAATAACTAACATTTGCCTATAAAAATATAGAAACACAGTTCAATTAGAATAACATATATAAAACCAGAGGGAGGTAATCGAGTTGCATTGCAATCACATACCATTCTAATTCTAATCTTATTTCTCTTTCTAATTATATGTTTAAATGCTCATAACAACGCCACCATCATTTTCAAAGATTGATTTGCTTAACTATGAAATCACTCTAAGTTTAGATTACTTTTATCACCCCTAGAATTCGATAATTGGAAATTTTTTTTTTGAAAGACCAATATATTAATAGGGAGCACAAGGGGTGCCCCAACCAAAAGAGATAAATACAAGAGAGTTAAACAAAACAAATAGATAAGTCTAATACAATGATTACAAACATTACACCCAAGTACCCAAATTCGTCCCTATTCTTCCCAGAATAAATCAACTTCCCATTTATTAGCATTTCCATTCAAGTCTATACTGTCATCCCTGTTTAGCAACCTTTATCCATCATAAGTTTTCAGCAGGCTGCAATACAGATCCAAGGTTCCCTATCCAATCATAAAAAGTGAACTTAAAATTCTGCAACAGAGATTTGAGCCAAACCCAAGCTCTCATTTTTATCAAATCCAAAACAGTCTCCATATCCACTTGTCCCCCTTTCAACGCAATTGAATTTCTGTGCAACCAAATACTCCAAATTACCGAAAGCTAAATTGTTCTCCCACACTGCATTTGATTTTTATTTTTTCCCCAAAATTCATCTTGTAGTAAATGAGACTCACAGTTCAAAGGCAACACTGTTGCCATCCCCAACCATTGGTAACATGACATCCAGACTCTATATCAAAACAAGCATCCAAAGAAAACATGAGATACTTCTTCTATAGATTGAGAGCACAAAAAACAACGACCATTGAAGGAAATGAAGTGACATAATTTGGAGTATCTTTTCAGGATAAAACTTACATCAAATTTCTTATATTCATTCCATCAAGTTCTCAAATCATGTCGTGACATGTGTTTAATTTTTTAAAATTTAACAATTAAGTCTTCATAAAATATCATTTATTTTTAAAAATACAGTCCATTTATCATTATTTTAATGGAGAACTTGACAAATTGAGATAAGAAACTTGATCTATGTTTTTTTTCGATCTTTTCAAGAAACCGGTTGCAATCATCAAGTGGAATTTATTCAAGATATGATATTATTGTCATTCACAAGGGTGGTACATTGGAGTTTCCAAATATTTTGATGTGGAATTGTGGAGATTTTAGAGGAAGCAGGAGGGATCAAAATTCAAAAAAATTAGACATCACGGCAATGTATTTTCTATTCACTAGGTTGTGTTTGGATGGGGGAATATTTGAGGGGAATGTAATTTTAGAGGGTATTTCAAATTTCTTCAATTAAAATACCCTGTTTGGATATCTAATGTGGGGAATTCTCAAATTACTAGTAATTAAATGAGGTATTTTACTCAATATGATTTAGGGTCATTGAAATCACCTCAAAATATGAAGGAATTGCAAATTTTTCATCTCTCCCTTAACCCTATCTAAATTCAGTCAAAAAAAATTAATCTCGGCTTAAAACCCTAAAATCGGCCATAAACTAGAAAGTCGGCCAAAAACTCAAAATCGGCCCAAAACCCTAAAAATTGGTCTGACACTCAAAAATCGGCCGAAAAACTGAAAGTGGGTCCGAAACCCTAAAATTTGTCCGAAAACTCGAAAGTCAGCACAAAACCCTAAATATTGGTCGATAACCCTAAGAATTGCTGAAAACGTGAAAGTCGGCCCAAAACTCAAAAATCGACCCAAAACCCTAAAATCGGCCGAAAACTCAAAAATCTGCACAAAACCCTAAAAATCAGGCGAAAACATGAAAGTCGGCCCGAAACTCAAAAATCCACCCAAAACCCTAAAATCAACTGAAAAATCAAAACTCGGCTGAAAACTCAAAATCGGCCCAAAACTTGAAAGGTCGGGTTTTAGGTTTTTCGGTCAGTTTTTGAGTATCAGGCCGATTTTTTGGGTTTTGTGCCGATTTTTGAGAGTCTGGTCGATTTTTTGATGTATGGGCTGATTTATGAGTTTTGAGCCGACTTTCACATTTTTCGGCCTATTTTTAGGGTTTTCTTGCCATTTTAGGGTTTTGGGGCACTTTTTAGGGGTTTATGTCAACTTTTGAGTTTTCGGCCGACTTTTGGTTTTTCAGCCACTTTTTAGGGTTTTGTGTCGACTTTTAAGTTTTCGGGTGATTTTTGAGAGGCGGGCTGATTTTTAGGGTTTTCAGCCGATTATATTAAGATAAAAAAAATAGATGAAGAAAATTCAATTATATTACCCAAACAAGAAATTTTACAATTGAGGGAATTTCATCATTTTATCCAAACAATAAAGGATAAAAAGCATTTTTGGCCCCTGATGTTTCTCAGGAGAGGTTTCTGAGTGGATTGTAGAAATGAAGAGGAGTATATGAAGTTGATGATGATCAACGAAATGATATAAATTAAATTTGCTTGACGTATATATCAATTATGTATGTAACTGAACTGGTTAAATGCATGTTTTGCTACTTACAGGTCTTGAGTTTGAATCTCCCATGCCCCATTTTTCCAATTTCACTTGTAATTTCTACGTGGCAGGTCAAAAAAATATAAAAAATAACAGCCAAATCAACTCAATCCGTTAGTTTTTTAACGTCTGACTAACGGAGGGGTAGACGGTGCACTGTTTGAAAACATGAGAGGTAGAAACATCGACAAAAATAAAGTAGGGACAAAATTTACACAAACTTGAAACATCAGGGGCCAAAAGTGTTTTTTAGCCAACAATAAAATTTGAAATTCAAGGGAATTCAATTGAATTCTATAGCATTTCAAATCCCTTGAATTTCAAGAATCCTTCATCCAAACTTTGGTTGGGGGAATATTTGAGGGGAATATAATTTTAGAGGGTATTTCAAATTCTTTCAATTAAAATACCCTGTTTGTATATCTAATGTGGAGAATTATCAAATTACTAGTAATTAAATAATGTATTTTACTTAATAGGATTTAGGGTAATTGAAATCACATCAAAATAGGAAGGAATTTCAATTTCTTCATCTCTCCCTTATCCCTATCTAAATTTCAGTCAAAAAAATTAATCTCGGCTTAAAATCCTAAAATCGGCCATAAACTCGAAAGTCGGCCAAAAACTCAAAAATCAGCTCAAAACCCTAAAAATTGGCCCGACACTCAAAAATCGGCCGTTATACTGAAAGTTAGTCCGACTCTAAAAAATTGGCCGAAAAATCGAAAGTCAGTACAAAACCCTAAAAATTGACCGATAACCCTAGGAATCGGCTGAAAACGTGAAAGTCGGTCCGAAACTCAAAAACCAACCTAAAACCCTAAAATCGGCTGAAAACTCAAAAATCGACCCAAAACCCTAAAATCAGCCGAAAACTCAAAAATTAGCCGAAAACCCTAAAAATCGGGCGAAAATGTGAATGTCGGCCCGAAACTCAAAAATTGACCAAAAACCCAAAAATCAGCCGAAAACTCAAAAATCAGCCGAAAACTCGAAATTCGGCTGAAAACTCAAAATCGGCCCTAAACTCGAAAGGTCGGGTTTTAGGTTTTTCGTTCAGTTTTTGAGTGTCGGGCCGATTTTTCAGGTTTTGTGCCGACTTTTGAGTTTTAGGCCGGTTTTTTAGAGTCGGGTCAATTTTTAGGGTTATGGACTGATTTTTGAGTTTCGAGCCGACTTTCACGTGTTCGGCCTATTTTTAGGGTTTTCAGGCCATTTTAGGGTTTTGGGGCCTTTTTTAGGGTTCTGTGTCTACTTTCGAGTTTTCAGCCAATTTTTAGAGTTTTCAACCGACTTTTGGGTTTTCGGCCACACTTTAGGGTTTTGTGTGTACTTTTAAGTTTTCGGTCGATTTTTGAGAGGTAGGCTGGTTTTTAGGGTTTTCGGCCGACTTTCGGGTTTTCAGCCGATTATATCAAGATAAAAAAAGTAAATGAAGGAAATTCAGTTATACTACTGAAACAAAGAATTTTACAATTGAGGTAATTTCACCATTTTATCCAAACAATAAAATTTAAAATTTAAGGGAATTTAATTGAATTCCTAGCATTTCAAATCCCTTGAATTTCAAGAATCCCTCATCAAAACTTTGGATGGGGAATATTTGAGGGGAATGTAATTTTAGAGGGTATTTCAAATTCCTTCAATTAAAATACCCTGTTTGTATATCTAATGTGAGAAATTCTCAAATTACTAGTAATTAAATTGAGTATTTTACTCAATAGGATTTACGGTAATTGAAATCACCTCAAAATTGGAAGAAATTTCAAATTCTTCATCTCTCCCTTAATCCTATCTAAATTCAGTCAAAATTTTTTATCTTGCTTAAAATCCTTAAATCGGCCATAAACTTGAATTCGGCCCAAAACCCTAAAAATTGGCCTGACACTCAAAAATCGGCCGAAAAACTGAAAGTTGGTCCGAAACCCTAAAAATTGGCCCGACTGTCAAAAATTGGGCGAAAACTCAAAGTCAGCACAAAACCCTAAAAATTGGACGATAACTCTAAGAATCGGCCGAAAACGTGAAAGTCTGACCGAAACTCAAAAATCGACCCAAAGCCCTAAGATCAGCCGAAAACTCAAAAATGCCGAAAACTCGAAAGTCAGCCGAAAACTCAAAAATCGGCCCAAAACCCTAAAAATCGGCCCAACACTAAAAAAATTGGTCGAAAACCAGAAAGTCGGCCCGACTCTCAAAAATCTGTCGAAAACTCAAAAATCGGCACAAAACCCTAAAAATCGGTCGATAATCCTAAAAATCGAGCGAAAATGTGAAAGTCGGCCCAAAACCCTAAAAATTGGCCCGACTCTCAAAAATCGGCCGAAAACTCGAAAGTCGGTACAAAACCCCAAAATTCGGCCGAAAACGTGAAAGTCGGCTCCAAACTAAAAAATCGACCCAAAACCCTAAAATCTGCCGAAAACTCAAAATTCGGCTGATAACTCAAAATCGACCCAAACCCGTAAAAATCGGCCCAAAACTCGAAAGGTCGGGTTTTAGGTTTTTCGGTCAGTTTTTTGAGTGTCGGGCCTATTTTTAGGGTTTTGTGCCAACTTTTGAGTTTCGGTCGATTTTTGAGATTCGGGTCGTTTTTTAGGTTTATGGGCTAATTTTTGAGTTTCGAGCTGACTTTCACGTTTTTGGCCTATTTTTCGGGTTTTTTTGGCCTTTTGAGGGTTTTGGGCTGCTTTTTAGGGTTTTGTGTCGACTTTTGAGTTTTCGGCCGATTTTTTAGAGTCAGGCAGATTTTTAGAGTTTTCGGCCGACTTTTGGGTTTTTCGGCCACCTTTTAGGGTTTTGTACCGACTTTTAAGTTTTTGATCGATTTTTGAGAGGCGGACTGATTTTTAGGGTTTTCGACCGATTTTTGGGTTTTCGGCCGACTTTCGCGTTTTCAGCCGATTATATTAAGATAAATAAAAAATAAATGAAGGAAATTCAATTATATTATCCAAACAAAGAATTTTACAATTAAGGGAATTTCTCCATTTTATCCAAACAATAAAATTTGAAATTCAAGGGAAATCATCTGCCATTGGAAAGTCATTCCAAGAATAAATATCTTGAGGATGTAATTTGATTTTCGGATCTATAAAAAGAAAATCTTGATTTGCTTTAGCTTTAAGGATGTGTACTGGTTTATCAAAGAATTATTATTTGAACTCTTTCATGATGTTCACTGGTCAATATATATGTGTTTGAGTATATTGTAAACTTTTATAGTACTGCCTTTGGTTTGTTTTTTTGGCTTAATAACTCTATTGGTCCCTCACTTATCATGATTTTTTATTTTTCTCCCTAATAAAAAAAATTAGCACTTTTGGTCCTCCACATAAGCTGTCAATATGGGTTCCAACCCGCGGGCCGGCTTGACGGGTTGGCTAAATGAGCCGAGTTGGGTTGGTTAAATTCCAGCTCGAAAAGAACTTGGGTTAGTGCAACCCGGCTCGTTTAACCCGTGGGTTAGAGGAGCCAACCCGCGGGTCAAGCGAGCCAACCCGTCGGGTTAGAGATTTTTTTTATTAAAAAAATTATTTTATTTGTCTTTAATTCCAGGTTAGTTTTATAGATTATTTTTAGATAGAAAAATTGGAATTTTCATTTCTTTAAATTTGAGTCAATTTTTTGTGTTTTAATTATTGTTATTCTATTATTTATCTCATTTTAAACGTGACAGTAAAATAATTGCCTGTAAACTAAATTATTTTACTATATTTCAAATGTGAGATAAAAATAATTGCGTTGACAAACCTCTTTCTTATGAGTTGATACCAATTTTTGTAAGTATTTTTTGTAATTATTTTTTTATAACATTTTAAACATTTTCAAATCCAATTTCTCTAATTTTATATTTATTTCACTCAACCCGCGTGCCAGCCCGCCAACCCGCGAGCTCGTAGCGAGCTGGGTTGGGTTCATATTTTTCTGGCTCATTAAGACCTCGGGTTGACACAACTCAACCCGTTTCCAACCCAACCCATACGGGCTGACCCATATGGGTCGGGCTGGCCCGTATTAACAGCTCCACATTGCTTAATTTTTTTCAAAAATGATCCCTATTTAGGACTAAAACGGTAAAAATGTATAAATGTAAATGACTAATTTTGCTAAATTTTTTCTTCTAAATGAACCAAAAGTTTAAAATCCTGATAAGTGAAGGACCAAAAGAGCTATATATTAAGCTTTTTTTTTATTGGGTTCTCTTCTTGAAGTTTATTGTTAAATCAAATTATATCTTATTTGAAATGGGTTGTTTGTATGATCATTTTAAATAAGATATTTCTTCAACTTTAACAAAAATTATAAATAAAGTCAATCATATAAAATTGGATGTCTTTCTTTTTCTCTTGTAAAAAAAAATCATATAAAATCAGATGATCTGAAACCTTTAGCAACTTTTATTCATATAACTAATAAGTAGTACAATACAACGACATGCGTTATGCATGTTTGATATAGACTTGACATGGAATATAAAATCCACGCTTTATTTCATATTTCTTACATATTAGTTGCTAAGTCGTTCTATATGTTCTGCTCACATATATGGTAATTTGATTTTACCAGCCTCCGCCACGTCCCCAACCTCCTCCATAGCCAGGTCCACCCCATCCTCCACGCCATCCCCAGCCACGTCCCCAGCCACCGTAGCCATAGCCAGGTCCACCGTATCCCCAACCTCCACGTCCCCAACCACCATATCCATAGCCAGGTCCACCGTATCCCCAACCATGTAATCCGATGTTTTCCTTCGATTGCTCTACTGTAGTGCTAGCTGCATATAGACAACCACTTTTTAGAATAATATACTATCATTTTTTTAAAAGGGAGAAGAGTAACGAACTATTTGTAAGAAAACCACGCACAATACACAAAGAAATTAATGATGCTATATCATATTACACAATTTACTCTTAAAAGTATATAATATATACCATACTTTCGAAACTAGTTGCGATTAGGTTGAAAAGTCTTTTTACACGACATGTGAAATTTTGGCAATCAAATCGAATCATCTAAGCTACATATTACCAAGGGAAGTTTTTTATTTTTGAAATGTTCCCAGGGAAGTTGCAAGAAATGTAAATGTATATGTGACAACTGACAATTGTATTGTTTGACAGAAATCATGCAGACAATGGGTGATAAGAAAAGAAATAAAACTAGTTATTTCCAGATTTTTATTGATGGGAATATGAAAAGAAATAAAACTCGCATATTGGTATGAATTTTTTTTGTGTGGTTTGCAAAAAGAATAGATGCAGCTATTTATGTTATGTATACCTTCTTTTTCATCTTTGGATTTCTCTGCTGCAAGAACAGTAGAGATCATAAACAGTGCGCATAGGAAGCACAAGAAGAAAAGGGGCTTGGTATTCATCTTTGCAATTGAGGTTGAAGCTTGTTAATTATGAACGAAGATAGCATTTTCTCCCCATGTATTTATAGTGATCATGTGAAAAGATAAGTGATAGAATATACAAGATAACTAAGTAAGTGACACTGGTCATTTAATTCATTTCCTCAAATTACGATTTGTCTCTTACTTACAATTGTTCATATTGTTTGGCTCATTGTGAGGATTGGAGGAGGAGATTCGGGTCAACAAATCTTATCAGCACCTACTAAGCCATTGTAAGGTTAAACTGGGACACGTGTGCAAAATTGAGGTAAGCAAGTTTATATTGAAGAGAAAATAGGATTTGAAACACTAAGTTTTACATGAGAAACTCTTACTAAATAAGGAAAATATCATGGTGGAAGAGTTGACTATTTATCGGAAAAGTTATGAGTTTCTTCAATGACATGCACTAAAAAGAAAGCCTTCTCAATTAATTATCATTGCTCATTTCGTCTTATACTTCTTTTCCTTTTTATAAGTTTTTTTTTTTTAGTTTTTACCCAAAAGCTAAGATAAAAAAAAATATATCTATAAAGCATTAATTATTTTTTTTCTCATGTTTATCCTTATAGTAAATACACAACATTTCAAGAGATTTCATGTTCCTTAAAATTCTGCATATAGGACATGGACAATTTTTTATTCAGAAAGTTCGATAGAGTGAGAAAGCACGAATAAACCGACAGAAAACTTTAGTCACGCAGTTCGGAAAATTCTACCTACCTCTGCAGCAATAGAATAGTTATAGCTCCTCCTTTTATCGATTTTCAATAATCAATTGTGTTACAATAAAAATTTCTCTCAACTGTTCATTTCTCTCACACATCTGCAATAGCAGTTTCTCTTAATGCCTAATTGCTATGTACCCTCGCACACCGCCTAAATGCGGCGCACTCTGCACACACCTGGTGCACACTAGCACACTTTAAGGGTTACATTGTTATTCTATTTATAGCATATTTTATTAATCCTTATTTTACAACAGCATCTCGATCCATAAATCCTATAACAATCCCTTTAAACCCTTTTACAATCCTCATTAAATAAAATCCTAATAAACTGAGTATTTGACGTCAAAATAAAATCAGGAGGCCCTAGGTTTTCCTAATGAGCCAATTCCCAATACTGCATGATTTCCAAGGATATTATGAGTTAGAGATTATCGATCATGCATGATATGGAGACATAATTTTAAATAATGGTAATTTGGAAAAGTTAAAAAAAAACTACTAACTTATTGCGACTAACTAATTTTAACTACTTTTCTTAAACCTAGATAACTAGGTAAAAATAATTTTATAATAAGGGATGGAGGGAGTATAGGCTTCGTACCGAGGTCTTTCTTTTGTAAAACTTAGTCCTTTATGGGATAGTATTCTCAAACTTGAGCCGAGTAGGAATTACCCAGTGGGAGTGCACTCTTTCTTAGTATGGACCACACAGCTAAAACTGATGTGTCTTTGGTCGAGGTCGCGCTCAAAGTGCTAAGAGTTGCAATTTAGTCCTTTGTCAGATAATATTCTATCACTCGGGTCGAGTAGGTCTAACCTAGTGGGAGTCCAAACTTGAACCAGAGGGTCGCACATATCAGAGGATGTGCTTTAGATAGAAGTCTTTGCTAAAAGTACAAGTGCTATGACTTAGTCCTGGATGTCGCACGTATGAGAGGAGTTTCCTCAGATATGAGACATAAATACTATCTATTTTCTTATTAGACATAATGTTCTCGAAATTTTTTATTTCACCTCAACAAGTCCTTGCAGAGCTCCAGGATTATTGTTGTTTCTCGATGAATCTTGTGGAGTTCAAAGATTGTCTTTTGAAAGTTATTGTAGTACTCGATAATTGTTTGACAAGTCCGCAAGGTTCATGGTCTTTGCATCTCAACGAGTTTTAGAACTCAATTTTTATGATGACTCACATGCGTCTTCCACCTTTTTTTACTTGCCCATACCATAATTTGGACTTCAAGTGTCTTTCCCTTTCATTTTTATTACTTTAGGGGCCTTCTTTACATCGATTTTAGGTGTCTTCCTCATTTTTTCATGTTGAATTCAGGTATCTTCAACCTCTTGGAGGAACTAAGTTATGTGACTTTGTTTTAGATGTTGCTGTATTGGAGGGAGTTCCTCGAATAAAGGACTTGAGGTCCAAATTATTGAAGAGGGTACCTTGGATTAGGAATTTGAGTGTTTTCATGTTGGAGGGGGTTGCCTCGGATATGGGTCCTTGAATGTTACCTTCTCAAGGAGGTTCCATGGATAAATTAAAGGACATTTAAATGTTTTGTAACTTAATAATTCTGTTGAATAGTTCTTCCACTTGTATCAGATGCTTAGCCTCGAATAGAAAACTTACTTGAGGTCCTTAGTTTTGTAACTTACTCCTTTGAAAAAAGACCTTCTTATGCCTGAGCTTGGTATGGGTAACCCGATGTGAGCTAATTATTTCTCCTCACATATCAAAGGGGGTGACTTAGATAAGGGTCTCCTAAAGGTAATAGGTTTTGTAAACTACTCCTATTGTTGCGCTTATCGGAGGCAGTGCCTCAGACTAAAGGACTTTAGATGAAGGTATTAAGTACCTCGATGCTGCGCTCATCGAGAAAATGCGCCTTGGATGAGGGACTCTGAATAAAGGAACTAAGTGTTCCAACTTAGTCGCTGTGTCACACTCATTGGAGATTTTATAATTAGTTTTCATATGCTTTCAACTAGCCTATGATTAGATAGTGAAATATCTCTTAGTTAGCTTTTCATTTTTAACTTCAATTCAAGCACTCACACATGCATGCCGGTTGTGGCCAGGCAGTGTCATTAGGTAGGTGTTCGGCATTAGCCTGGCTTCATATTGACACTTGATAAGTAGAGTTAACACATGTTAGAATTCTCAGGCAACACATATAATTTTGGGGGGGAGATGACCCAAATACTTTGAAATCTTGAAACATTTCTCAATTTGATTCTCAATCTTCTTTGTTATTTGTGTTATTATTTGCATGACCACAACAACCAATTCAACTCTTATTTGCCTAAACTATCAATTCACCCCTAAAACGGATTTGTTTTCTTAGTCCTCGAGCATGATAATTGAGTTTTTCTTATCCTATATTACTTCTTGAACAATATAGTACACTTTCTCTTTCGTGTGTGTATTTTAAACGCGACACGCGTAGTGAGATAAGTACTAACAATAGGAAAAACTGTCTTTGGAAGCTGCTTCATGCGCTAATTTGATTGATTTATGGTGTAAGGGATTAAATTGATGTTTGGGCTCGTATCGTATTCTTAGAGAGCAAAACTACTTTCTGAGACACTCTTACTAAACAATAATGTTATATAACAAATACTTATTGGCTACTCATAAACATGCTTAATCATAGGCCCTACATTATATTACCCACTTCAGAAGGGTTGGGTGTTATCAAGGTAAGGCAGAAAGATGATCATTTCATAATTTGAGATAACATCTCAAGGAAAGATACTTCATCAGAATATCCTTTCTTAACTAATAAATCAGCAAATGAAATACACTACTCTATAAATACATGAATGCAATCAATATAATTTACTTCTTCAACTAAATGATCAATCAAATTGAGAGTGTTTAATAGTTTCTTTGGCTGATGAGCTTGACTCTTCACCCATCCCAGTGCTAGTGTTGAATCACTTTCAAGAATAATATTTCCCACTTGAAATTGTTTAACAACTATATACTTTTTTTCTCACGGATTTTTCTTCAAATTTCCTTCAGAAATATGTAAAAGAAAACTTTTTAAGAAATTCTGCACGAAAGTTTTGATATAATTAATTTCAAAGAAATTTCCCCAAGAAATTATTTTTCGGCAGGGAAAAATGCGAACAAAAATCCACAAGAAATATGGTATTTTTTTATAGGCATAAATAAGTTTTTGGTCCCTAACCTTTATCAAATGTTTGGTTTTCGTCCCTCGCCGGAGCAAAGGTGGGTTTTAGTCCCTAACCTTTGCCACAAGATTTGGTTTTGGTCCCTCCGGAGCTCTGGGTCAACGCCGGAGCTCCGGTGGCCCATGTGGCATGGCCACGTCAATTAAATAAGCTGACATGGAATTTTTTTCTTTTCATTTAAAATATTAAAAAAAACATAATAAAAAAAACATATATTCAGCTCTCATCTTCAACCTCCAACCCACCAGATCCGTACTCATCTTCAACCTCAGCCCCCACCACCATCTTCAGCCTCCACCCCACCAGCCCCATGCCACCGCACTCATCTTCCTCTTCTTCGTCTTTTTCTTCTTCTCACCACCGCACCATCACCCAAATCGCCTCTTCCTTTCTTGTGTTGTGTGATTCCATCTCTTGTTTCACGTTTCCTCTCCTCTGTTCCTTTCATCCGGATTCGCGATTTCTTTTCCTGGAATTATGTTTTCTTCATCTGGATTCACGATTCATCTCATGATTTGTGACTTTTTCCTCTAGGGTTCGCGATTCCTCCATTTAAGGTTCGCGATTCTGTTTCCCATCTGGTTCATGATTATGTTTTCCATCTGGTCTCTGGTTTTGTGGTTTGTTCAAAGGTGGGGACTGTGTTGGTGGGGGAAAGGGTTGGGTAACTGAGGCGGTGGTGACGTCTTTGGGCAGCGGTGGTGACATCTTTGGGCAGAGGTGGTGCGACGCAGTGGTGCGGTGCCCTTTCACGGCAGACGCGGGAGTGACGGTGGCCAGTGGTGGTTAGCGGAGGTGGTGTGATGCAGTGGTGACGTTTGGGGTTTCATTACAGAGGCGAGAGCAAGGTTTGGGTTGCGGTGAGGATTCTCTAATTTCTGATCTGATTCATCTTGTTTCTTCTTCCATTAAAGAGGAAAAATGAGATTTGGCTTGTGTATGTTGGCTTGCAATTGCTACTGCTGTTCTTCTTCTTCATAGTTTCTGAGTTTTCTGGATTGCTCTTGAGTTGAGAGGGCTGTTGGTGGATTGGGGTTGGATCTGTGTCTTCACTCTTCAATGCAGGGTTTGGATGTGAAGTGTGGCAGTGGGGTTGCATTATGTTGTTACTGCAGTTTTGAGAGGGAAGGAGAAGAAGAAAATGGTGAAGAAGAAGAAGAAGAAGGAGGAGGTAGGGTTGCATTCAGTGCTTAAGCTTTTGGCTATGGGGTTTTGAGTGTGATTGGTGAGGAGGAGAAGAAGAAGAGGAGGAGGTTGAGAGTTTTTTATTTGATTATGCTTTTTTTTTATTATGTTTTTTTTAATATTTTAAATGAAAAGGAAAAAAATTCCACATCACCTCATTGAGCTGACGTGGCCATGCCACATGGGCCACCGGAGCTCCGGCGTTGACCCAGAGCTCCGGAGTGACCAAAACCAAATCTTTTGGCAAAGGTTAGGGACTAAAACCCACCTTTGCTCCGGCGAGGGATGAAAACCAAGCATTTGGTAAAGGTTAGGGACCAAAAACTTATTTAAGCCTTTTTTATATCCCTTCAGTCGTGGTGTTAACGTATCAATATTGATTGTTTGCAGAAAAACAAGGCATAGATATAGTCATATAGCCAAAACCTCATGTTTGAAAGCCCAATGATATCCCACCTGTTTGGAAAAGCATCCTAGGATATGTTCTTTGTGGTTTCGCAGCACACCACCAATCCGGCTCTCACTCGAATTGCCCTTGCAAGCTTTGTCTACATTAAACTTTAAAACATCTAAGGCTGGTGGTGCTGTCCATTCCCCTTTTTGAGGCAATTTAACTCTGCTTGCCCAACTAATCTCTTCAAGATTGTAGATAAATGACTCCACTGAATAGGGACAATTCTCCACAGCTAGTTTCATCCACCAAGCCAACCATCGTCTTCTAACGGTACTCGTCTGATGGTTAGATTCTGTTTGGATGCTATTCGGTCTCGAATAGTGATCCACAACAACATAGAGACTTTAGGAGGGATGATATTTTGGAGATGTTTGGGCACTTGCCAATCTGAAATATCATCAATTCTCTGCTCTAAAGCTTGCAAGACTTGACCAAGAAGGATCCGGAGGAGTTGTCATACCAATGGGCGTTGTCAAGATTTTCATGTTTAATACAATGATATTATTCATAATATTCTCGAAAAAAAAAGTACTAACTATTGCTCCACATGAAATTGCTAGTTGCTACACCCAAATACTAATTTAATTTGATTCTTGGGTATGCTCATCTTGCTACAAGTGGTTTACCACAAGAATGTAAGTCTCATTTCTTTCAACATGTGTGGAAGGTCATATGGTATGCCGCAATTTGGAGTATTTGGTTGTTCAGAAATTCTATCTTCTTCAATGGTAGCTGGTGATCCTAATATCGGTTTTAGATGACTTGACTAAAATGAAATCATGGGTATGGCTTAAAGCAAAAGTAACACATATTAGTGATGTGTGCTGGATGCTGCGAATTAAGGAACTGCTGTTGTTATGACTACTTGGCTATCATGCTTGTTGTTTTTGTTTTTTCCTTGGTTACTGAGTTTGTAAAATCTGTAATACTGAGAGATGAGGTGTTTATTTGGAATTGGGGGAATAATTAAGGTTCAATGGGATAGTTTTTGTGGGACTTCTATCCGTTAGGGATTAATTAGCATCTCTAGTATTTTTGCTGTCGGGTATTGATGGGTGTCATGCTGAGTAATGATATATACACACCTCATTTTTTAAACACTTCATTTTCACCTCTTTTTGTTTCTATCTCTCTCATCTTATCATCTATCACATCTCATACTTTCTCTCTCTTACTTTTTCTTTTCTTTCTATCTCTCTCTTCATTCCACATCTTCCACCTCAAATGAGAGGTGTGTAAGTAACATTATTGGTGTCATGCTCCCTTAGAAATTCTCCTTCGAGGGGACAGATGCTTTATTACATGGGACATTAGTGTGTAAATGGGTTGAAATACTTCCTGTATTAAATTTTTTATATTAGGCTAAAAAGCACTTTTGACCCCTGATGTTTTAAGTTTGTGCAAATTCTGCCTCTACTCTATTTTTGTCGATGTTTCTACCCCTCATGTTTTCAAACAGTGCACCATCTACCCCTCTGTCAGTCAAACGTTAACAAACTAACGGTATGAGCTGATTTGACTTTTTTTTTAATATTTTTTGGACTTGGCATGTAGAAATTTCAAGTGAAATTGGAAAAAGGAGGCATGGGAGATTCAAACCCAAGACCTGTTAGTAGCAAAACATGCATTTAACCAGTTCAGTTACATACATAATTGATATATACATCAAACAAATTTAATTTATATCATTTTCTTGATCATCATCAACTTCATATACTCTTCTTCATCTCTCCAATCCACTCAGGAACCTCTCCTGAGAAAGCCTGACTGACGGAGGGGTAGAGGGTGCACTGTTTTGAAAACATGAGGGGTAGAAACGTCGACAAAAATGGAGTAGGGGCAGAATTTGCACAAACTTGAAACATCAGGGGCCAAAAATGTTTTTATAGCCTTTATATTACTAGTATTACTCTTGGCTTTCTTAAAAAAAACTCGATAGAAAAAGTTAGAGATTAATGGATATGCACTGTTGGTGTAAAAAAGTTTTCCACTGATGTCTAATCACATTATGCCACATAGGATTAAGTGGTTACAAATCTTTTTAATTTTAATTAGTAAATTAATAAATTGCTGATGTGGTGAAAATCAATTAAATACATGTGTAAAATAAGTTTACTCTGTCAGTGCACCTCCTATTTTCTCATAAACTTATTGAGGCAGCCAATCATACAAAATGGGACATTTGAAACCTGTAGCAATTTTTATTCATATAACTAGTACATAGTTCAGTAAAAAGATGTGTCGTGCATGTGTGATGCAAACTTGACATGGAATATAGAATCCATGCTTTATTTCATACTTCTTACATATTAGTTGCTAGGTCGTTTTACATATGTGTCTCGTTTACAATATGATTTGATTTCACCAGCCTGTTGGGTCCAGGTGGGCCAGCATCCTGCCTGCAGGTAGCATTCGAAACGGGGCGCTGTCTGCTACGCTATAAGAAATAACGTTGCGCCCTCACTAACACCAATTGGTTTTGGCGTAGTGGTAAGCGCGTGATCCTACAAGTGGTATCAGAGCCAGGTCCCGTGTTCGAATCCCACGGAAGGCATGCTGTGCAGCTAGTTTGGCTGGCAGGTGCTGGGGGGGGGATTGTTGGGTCCAGGTGGGCCAGCATCCTGCCTGCAGGTAGCATTCGAAACGGGGCGCTGTCTGCTACGCTATAAGAAATAACGTTGCGCCCTCACTAACACCAATTGGTTTTGGCGTAGTGGTAAGCGCGTGATCCTACACAGCCTCCTCCATGCCAGCCTCCGCCGCGTCCCCAGCCTCCTCCATAGCCGCCCCAGCCAGGTCCACCGTAGCCCCAACCTCCACGCCCTCCCCAACCACGTCCGCCATATCCATAGCCTGGTCCACCACCGTATCCCCAACCTCCACGTCCCCAGCCACCGTATCCATAGCCAGGTCCACCGTATCCCCAACCTTGTAATCCAATGTTTTCCTTTGATTGATCTGCTGTAGTACCAGCTACACATAGACAACCACTTTTAAAATATATTATCATCTTTTTTTAGGAAGGACAAAAAAAATTCACTAACTATTTGTATGCATATAAATTAGACCACACGTTGTACCAACACACAAAGAAATGGTTGAATATTGCATATATTTTTTTTAATAAAATGACTCATAAATGCTATATATTACTACCAAGGAACTTTGGAAGAATGTAAGAAATTCTTATATGACAAAATTAATTGTGTTGGTCAACAAAGTCATGCATGTAGTGAGTCATATAACTATCTTTTATTGAATTTTTTTTTATCCTAGAGTATCTCTTATTCGATAGGTGAAAGGCTAATCTTCCAGAATAATGCACGGCATCAAAGTGGGACTCTTCCAATTGTATTTTTTTTTTCATGCATATGGATCCAAGAATGGAACTCACATGCTTAAGAGACCCTAGTCAATTCCACTCATACCAACACATTCTTGATGAAGATTAGTCTTGTGTTTTTATACTAACTTTTAGTATTTTCAAACTGAATTGTTTAAATTTCATATTTTTTCTATATTCCACAAAGTGCAGACGATAAATTGCATGCATGAGATTATTCTTAAAAATTTTGGAGAGTGTAATCGCAGTGTAATAGAGTTGTCTTTTGTGTAATTAGCTAGGCTTGACTACTTCTTTTTGCTTCTATAAAAATACATTGATAGAGAGTTGTACACAATGCTATCGCTGCAAATGAACAAAAAATATGTCACTCAAGCAGTGGACTTAATAATAATTTTTGTTGTTTGAAAAAAAGTAGTTGACTTTTATATAAGCACCTAAGTAGTTTGACTTGTATAAAAAGAAAATGAATTAATTTTTTTTATAGGCAGCAAATTTATACATGACCAACATAAAATATGAAAGCAATTGTACCTGAATGGTAACTAATAAATAGTTAACTATCGTATAACTATAGTGACTCAGTGGAGAATAATATAAATTTCAGGATTTTTATTAGGGTACTAAATAGGGAATATAAAAAGAAAAGAAAAGAAATTAACTCGCATGTTGGTGGGATATCAATAATTTCTTTGTGTAGTGTGTAAAAAAGAATAGATGCAGCTATTTAAGTATACCTTCTTTTTCAGCTTTAGATGTCTCTGTTGCAAGAACAGTAGAGATCAAAAGCATAGCACAGAGGAAGCACAAGAAGAAAAAGGGCTTGGTATTCATCTTTGCTACTGAGGTTGAGACTTGTTGCATAATTGTGTACGAAGATAGCATTTTCTCCACACGTATTTATAGTGATCATGGGACAAGATAAGTGATAGAACATAGAAGATAACTTAAGTAAATGACAATGGTCATTTAATTCGTTTCCTTAAATTGATATTTGTCTCATGCTTATAATTATGAAATTGTTTGGCTCTTTGTGAGGATTGTGGGAGGAGGTGCAGGTCAATGAATCTTATCAGCCATTGTACAAGGTTAAATTGAGACGCGTGTGTAAAATTGAGGTCAACAAGTTTATAGGGACTGGAACTGAATGGTGTATATCAAGTTTATGATAAAGTAGATAATATAGAAATTGAAACATAAAGTTATACATGAAAAACTCTAACTAAATAATGAATATATCGTGGCGGAAGAGTTGACAATTTTATAGGAAAGTTGTGAGTTTCTCAAAAACATGCACCGAAAATAAAGTCTTCTCAATTAATATTCACTGCTCATTTCGTCTTATATGCCTCTGGCGCCTCATTTTTTGACATTGTCACAGATTGATGGTAGTTTGTGATTAATTTTCCTTCTTACATTATTTTTTTTTATAAAGCTTCATTCACACTTCCTTAAAAGAATGAATGGAGTTGAGAAAAGAGAGATGAAAAAAAAAAGGAAAAATAAGAGGTTTGATAGAGAATATGCATTGAAAGAAAAGTGAGAAATAGATAAAAAAGTGAATGTGGAAAATAAGAAAGAGGGTGGATACTCCATTTGTTTATATATATCATTTTATGGTTTTCACACCCGTACTAACAAGTTATGTTCTTATTTTTTTTTGTTGTTGTTAAAATTACTTTTAAATTTCCAATATACCATTTATCTCTCTAATATACCCTTTCATATTAAGGGTATAGTTGGTAAAACATAATTAATCATCTTTTAAAATTCAATGGTGCTATATATATATATATATATATATATATAGGGGAATGCTAACTTACTCCCACTTAATTTTGTGAAGGAGTAAGTTAGCACCCAACACCTTTTTAGTTGGACAAAAAACCCAACACTTTTGTTTTTAAGTAGTTAATTTTGTGGGTATTTATGTAATTTCAGATTTTTTTATATTTTTAAATCAACTAATAATTCTCTCTCCTTATTACTCACCCTCTTACCCAAAAACCAAAAAAAAAAACTGTCTCTTTCTCCACAGACTTGCGCTGTTTCATGGGCATCCACTTTCTTTCTTTTGTTTCATTGTTATGCTATCTCATGGTTTTGTGGGTTCATTTAAGTCTTTTATTTTCTAATCTGAAATGGATCCTGAGGAAACAATAAAACACCATGAGAATTTTACAGAGCACAAAACCATGTGTGTGACCAAATCCATGCTAAATCCAGAACCCCCTTCAGCAGAGATTCAAAATCAAAAGGACCAAAATTTTGATGCCCACAAACAACGAAAGGCAACAGCTCATTCAATTGATTGACCCGCATGCTTCAAAGAAAGAGAAGCATGAGAGAAAAATATGTGAGTGATGGAGTTTCAGGAGGATGGAGCGAATTTGGGGAAGAAGAGAGAGGGAAATGGGGAGAGAAAGTGTTGAACAGAAATGAAGTTAGAAATAATGATGAAAGAGAAATTATTTTTTAAATTAAAAGCTGGAATCAAATTTACATAGGTACCCTTCAATTAAAGTTGGCTTTAATAATATAGTGTTGGGTTTTTTGTTCAACTAAAAGGTGTTGGGTGCTAACTTACTCCTTCACAAAATCAAGTGGGCTTTATATATATATATATTACAATAGAATTTTTTAAGAATTCCAACAGCATATTTTTTTTTTGAAAAATAAAGGATTGTATATTATTATCCACAAAAAAACCCATAAGGACAAACCCTTAGGGAGTAAGGAAAACCTCAAAAAAGACGAGACATCTCGTTGAACACACAAAAAACCCCAATACGCCCAAAAACCCTCATCTAGGCAAAAGCAAGGGCACCCTAAGACTACCCAACCACATCCAAGAGAAACAAACAAAAAATCAAATTATGAAATGTTCCTCATAAACCTTCTCCAGCCCTCGAATAGCTTCAAAATCGCTTCCCTCAAATTCTAACCCCAAGACTTTTCCAATTATTGGAGAAAAACTAGGGAGTTGATGACCTTGCATGCATGATTGAATGGTTAAAAACCATCATACTATTAAGGATGCTTTCCTGCATTTCATCTAGGAAATGCATCGTTTCAATTAACATTTCCGCTTGATATTACAAAAGTGAGAGATAAAAATAAAAATTAAACAACTATTAAAATAGTGAAATATATTAAGGAATGAAGAATGAAGTATATCATAACTCAATATTTTTTTCATCTTGCAAAGTCTCTCCACTTGGCTACTTCCATGCTGAGCATTTTGGGTCACACGACATAAACCGTTTTACAGTGCGCACCACCTAGACGTATTCCGGCCGATTTTACTTCAAAGTTACTTACAAATTTTTAAAAAAAAAAACTTCGCATGAAAAATTCAGTTAATTTTTTTTTTGATAGGCGAAAAAATTCAGTTAATTGACTTCGCAAATTTTTTTCACAAAAGTGTTAAAGAGTATGATAGACATGTTATTTTTGAAAATCAAACATATATCAGTCAATATCTTGATAACAAGCACATAATACAAATATAATATGCAACCAGCAGAGTCAATCCCAACATGCAAAGCCTATTTTATGCTCACCAAAAAACCCATAAAGGATCACCATTTTAAGCCAAATAATCAACAATTGTGTTAGATTCCATACAGATATAGAAAACCTCTATGCAAAGAATCTTTTCCCCATATGATATCAATCTTTTTCAAGTCATTCTGCTTCTTCCAAGGGTGATTATTATTATTTTTTTTTTTTTGCCGCCCAACCCACTGGCAACGAATAATCGCTTCCAAATGAAAAGTTGGGAACTTGAAACTCTTCGATCGCTGAACAAAACAGCATCAAGAATTTCTTGCAATTCCATCTCATCTTCCCAACACCTTCCCACCACCATTGAGACGTACCAAATAATTTCCTCTCTATGATTCCTTAATTAATACCTCCCGCGATCCCACTTCGGCCTGAGTTTTCTTTCGAAGCTCCGTTTACATTCAATTTCAAAGTTTTGATTGAAGGAGGAGACCATTACCCAAGCCTTAGTGTGTGTTTGGATGAGCGTTAGCAGAATTGGATCTGAACAGAATTGGATCTTGTCAGACTTGGATCTGGTAACGTGAGTTTAAGTGACGTGATTTATGTTTAGATACATTTATCCATAATTGTCTTTCGTAACTAAATTATAGTACAAATACCCAGAATCGGATAAGCCAGATGGAGAAGCTACTCCAAGTCAATTCTGCTCAATCCGGATCAAACTCGTAGAATCAATTCTAAAAACTGGTTTCCAAACATCTTCAAAGCTTGGAAGATCAACGTTTTGGACTCAGATCCAATTTTTTGACCCAGATCCACGTTTCAGAAGCTGAACCAAACACACACTTACTCAGTTTAAGGGAACTGGTATTTGATATAGTGGATTCGGATAATCTTTCCAAAATGCTTTGTTCCACCAGGCTATAGTACGAATGTTAAGCATTTCCCAAACATGCAGTAGAAAAATCAGCATCTTTATCATTGAAAATAACAATATTCCTCTGTTCCATCCAACAACATAGAATTAGGGTATAGCCCCTAGAGTGAAAGGATTGCAATGAGAGAAAGAATCTAGAGAGAACGTGTAACCGCTTAGAGAGGGAATGCTACTGAATTTCAAGTTTGTTATTTCTCAAATGAGATAAAAGTCCCTTACAATTGGTAACCGCCCCCTATTTATAGGTTGGGGGTTGGGCCTGGATGCGTAACTAACTCTAATGGGCTGGTTGGGCCTTGCGGGGAAAACCCAACTCAAGATCTGGGCGACCGCCAAGGGACGGACACCCCTGGGCGTGGCCCTTGATGACCCGGGTGTTTAAGCTATTTTTTCTAGTTTATTTCATGCATTTTGATATATTATTTAGGATATTTTGGTTATTTTAGGTCACTCCATGATTATCTATATCTATCTATATATATTAGAAAAGAACAACTTCTAGCATGACGTGTCGCTCTCACAGGCCAAGTTAGTGACGTGTCGCTCCCAGATTAATTCTCATAAAAATTATTCCACGTGTCAATTTGTTAGAGGATATAATTTTCAATTGATATATATTTTAATTTTATATATTCTAACCTAATTAATTGATATTATTTTAGAAGATATAATTTTCAATTGATATATGTTTTAATTTTATATATTCTAAAATAATTGATTGATATTATTTTAAAAGATAAGAATTGGTCTTTTAATTTATTTTAAATTTATTTTTAGAATAAATTGATTAATTTTTATTGAATTTTCGAATTTTTTATTAATTCGGGATTTTATGAGTTTTTATTGTGATTTGCTAGATTTTGTTAATTTTTATCTATCTTTATTTAATACCATTTTTAATATTAGATTTGATTGTGATTTAGGTTGTTTATTTCTTAATTTTATTTTAATTTATCTTATCATTTATTTTAAATCCAGAAAATATTTTATTTTATTTTAGATTCACTTTTAGAGTATATTAATAAAATTTTCTTAAATTTTCAGATTTTTAATTAATTCAGGATTTTATGAGTTTTTATTGTGATTTGCTAGACTTGGTAGTTTTTATCTATCTTTATTTAGTACCTTTTTAAATTTTAGATTTGATTAGAATTTAGGTTGTTTATTTCTTAATTTTATCTTATTATTTATTTAATTTTACTTCCAGGAAATATTTTATTTTATTTTACATTTATTTATAGAGTATAATAATTAATTTTTATTGAATTTTCGAATTTTTAATTAATGCAGGATTTTATGAGTTTTTATTGTGATTTAATAGATTTTGATAGTTTTTATCTATCGTTATTTATTATTTATTTAATTTTAATTTCATGAAATATTTTATTTTATTTTTGAGTTACATTTAGAGTATAAATGAATTTTATGGTATTTTTATTGAATTTTCATATTTTTATTTAATTCAGGATTTTATGAGTTTTTTATTGTGATTTGCTAGATTTTGGTAGTTTTTATCTATCTTTATTTAGTACCTTTTTAAAGTTTAGATTTGATTAGGATTTAGGTTGTTTATTTCTTGATTTTATCTTAATTTATCTTATTATTTATTTAATGCTAATTCTAAGAAAATGGAGTTGATTTGGTGCTGAGGGTCCACAAAGCTACCATGGACACAGAGATTTGATAGCTGCTATTTCTACCCCTGCCACATGTCGCGATCATGACAGAGGTATGCCGTAAGATGATGTTACGTGAAGAAGAGTTTATCATGTTGTGATTGATGGTTTGTGCTATTTCAGTTTATCCTTTGTTCGTAATTCAATCCTGGATTCTTAAATTTCACATATTTTGTGTGTTTTGATCCAAAAGTTTACAAATTTTTGCATAGACCCTTTAACGAATCATTGTTGAAGACGTAATATTTTTTCTATTGTTCTACTTCCGCTTTTGTATTTTTTAAAACCAGATTTTAGTATAGTTTGTAGAAATCCATGCGTTTGAAGTCATTCTAAACCAGATTTTGGTATAATTTATAGAAATTTACGAAACTTAGGATAGCCCGAATTTATATTCATTTCTCAAATTTTGCATGTTTTTATTCATCATGTTTGAGCTGTGTGTATAAGCATACTATTTGCACTGTATGTGAATGATGCACAACTTACTATTTTTTTTAATGATGCACAGGTCAGTCAAATTGATGAAAGCATATGAAGAGCTCACATTTAATCTTCATGAGTATGGTTAGCTCATTCTTAAGGTTGGTTCATGTTTTCCTCAAACTCATTAGTTTTGCATATACTCATGTTTTAGTATGCCAATTGGGTGACTTATCTTACTTTACTCTATATATTTCCTTAAGTTCAATTTAAATTGATTGTTAGTATAAGTTTATTGGTGAAGTAACCACAATTATTTTGGGTGAGAGAATTATTTTGTTTTTTTCTTACATATATAGATAATTTGCTGGGGTTCGCACATTTGGGGCAATACATCATTTTTTGTTTCTCTTGACTGAAATGTTCCTTTGATTTTTTGTTTCACAAGAGCTCCACCCCAAGATTCACAAATACACTAAATATAATTCTTTCACCACAGTCCTTTCAAATTGGTGAAAGAGGGTATTTTGTTCTTCAAAACTTCATTTTGGGTTTCTGTTTCAATCTTCTTCATGAATTGATTTTGTTCTTCAACTAATTGTAAGATGTCATATGCTTTAAGGATTCCTGCTTTTATCTTCTTAATCAAAAGCAAAAGGATTGAGGAAAAGAAAATCTTCTAGGGTGCAGAATATTCACTAATTGGAAAAAAAAAATAACACGTGTCATTCTCAGATTAATTCTCATAAAAAAATACATTTTAAAATTTTAGATTTGATTAGGATTTATGTTGTTTATTTCTTGATTTTATCTTAATTTATTTTTAATTTATTTTTAGAGTAAATTTAAATTTTAGATTTGATTAGGATTTAGGTGGTTTATTTCTTGATTTTATCTTAATTTATTTATTATTTATTTTTGGAGTATTAATTAATATATCCCAAACTTTTTTTTTAAAAAGAGTGAGTTTGAAAGCTATAGGTTAAGTTAATTTGTTAATATATTCCCAAATAATAATAATAATAATAATAATAATAATAATAATAATAATAATAATAATAATAATAACATGTGTGTGCAGATATGGGCTGGTTGGGTACTATAGTACCCATACCCGCACCCATACCCTCTATTTTTTGCGGGTAATTATCTATACTCAACCTCATACCCATTTAGCGGTTTTTTACCCTACCCATAGTGGATATTTTTTGCGGGTACCGTATGATTTTGAGCCCCATTGTCATCCATAGATTTAGATTTTGGCAAAGATGGATAGCTTCCTATAATGACATTGAATTGTCTAAAGGTGGAGAGCTTCGAGTTGCTACCCACGTGAGTATGGAGACGGGTACATGTAATTTTTAAAAACGCGGGTATGGAGATGGTACTATAGTACCTACCCATTGTCATCCCTACTTAGTGGGAATAAACACAATAATGTTATACTTTATGATATATCTTACACAATCCTGATTTGTGCTACTATCACATTAATTTTTTTTAAGATTAATATGTTGATAATTCCTTATATCTATGATTTGTGTTATCGTCTTCATATTTACAAAGAATGTGAAACGAGTTCCTCTTGGTCTCAATCGGGCTTAGAAGATAAGTCTTTATGTCAACTTTACTCATCAATTCTGACTTTTCTATTTCATTCGTTGTTTAATATATTTTTAATAATCAAAGTATTAATTAATGTATCAAATACAATAGACATATTTTCCGTGCAACGCGCGGGTAAAAAACACTAGTTTCATGCATTTTACTATTTTTATGTGATTTTTAGTATTTTTATATATTTTTATGATTTTTATTTAGATTTATTAGGATTTAAGTTATTTTATTTTTAATTGATATGTTTTATTTTGGGTTATTATCTTTTTAATATTTTATTGTGATTTATTTTATCTTTTTAGGATTTTCGGAATAAAAGAAAAACAGAATTTCAGAATAAGGAAGCTGATCCGGTACAGTTGCTCCACGGAGCTTCCATGCGCCTGCAAGAGATCTAACGGCTGCAATTCATGTACCTGCCAGGTGGCTCAACCTTACCAGAGGTCCACAATAACACCGCGGAACGCGAAGCGCTGGATTTCACCTCTTGAACCTTTGTCCAATTGCAATAGGACATGTGGCAGCACTAAAAGACAAGATTTTGGCCATTTGAAGCATATCACGTGATTGAATTTACAAATACGGATTGCATTTGGAAAAAGAAAGGGAATCAATATATATTGGAACGAGGCCAGAGATTGAGAGGAACGTGATTGATATTGAGAGCAGCTTTTGAGCCTTCTTCTTGGAGTGAACCCTGGCACCACTTTGAGCTTTTTGAATAACTCTTTTTATTTCAATAATTTATTTGATCATGGAAGTCATGCTTGGCTAAACCTCCGTAAGTACTTGGGTTGTCTGGTTTGAATCTTTTGATCTTATGTTTTAATTTACTTTTTGACTCATGAATCCTAGTTTTATTTATGAATTTCTCATCTTTTATCTATGAATCTTTATGCATGAAGATTAACTTTGCTATTTTGTATGCGATTGAGAAATCGGTAGAAAATAGGGACCCGGTGAGGAATTGATTAGGAACGCCTACACCTTAGAGATAAGGGTAACTTCTAATTGTGTTGGCTAGTAACTAAGTATTTTAATTCTCCAATTAAATTCGTCTAGGAACTAAGAGATTAGTGTTAGCAGTTTAATTGGAAGTTCTACGTAGTTAAGAGATTATCACGTAGAAACTTAGGCAAGCACCATAAATAAGTTAGATAATTCATGAGTTAATTAATCTATTAAGAACATAAGTGAAATTGATGAAATCCTACCCCAGGTACTTCCCCTTTTGATTGTTTTCAATACTACGTCCTTACTTTTTACTTTA
Source organism: Lotus japonicus (assembly GCF_012489685.1). Classification (NCBI taxonomy): domain Eukaryota; kingdom Viridiplantae; phylum Streptophyta; class Magnoliopsida; order Fabales; family Fabaceae; genus Lotus; species Lotus japonicus. The sequence continues at coordinate 9,948,255 of NC_080041.1, read as the reverse complement.
CTTTGCAATTAATTAAGTTCGTTTCAACAACAATTATCCATCCCCAAACCTTTTTCCTTAGTCTTTTTAGTTATTTAATAGGTTAAATTGCTTTAGACGACCGCAATCCTTGAGTTCGATAATTTATTACTACTTAACGAATAGGTACACTTGCCTAGGAGTTATCAGCCCTCCTGGGGGCTCGTCCAATCCACAAGACACCGAGCTCGAAGCATGAGAGCTAAGTGTGTCTTTAAAGATGTGACCGCCAATCTCCGTTCCCTTGTGATCCTCCTAGCAGGACGCCCTTTGCTACTTTCCACTTGGTACGGTGTTCCTCGGCTGGCGGTTTCGACAAACGCGCAAGAACTATTCCCAAGCTTCTAGTTGCAATAGCTTCCCCGCCCAAGAATCACCTAACTACGCCACTCGGCGGGATCAACAAAGCCTATATAAAAAGCGTTGGTCGCCAACATGACGTAAATGAAACACGAACTATCAAATAACGCAAGGAAATACATAAGTACATGATCCGCCAAGTGACGCGGGAACTAGAAAAATGTTGTACAAATGTCTATAGGATGAAGGAGTCGTGGTGGCCCGCCACATGTGAGGTGACCCGCTGAACAGAAGCTCGCTCGCTGGGTGACATGGTCTCCCGCCAACCTCTCCTCATAGCGCCCTTAGCATGAGAGCGTGGTGTGTCTTCAAGCTGAAGTCGTCGCCGCATCGTCTCTAGGAGAAAATCCGCCCAATATGCATGCACTCTCTCGCCCAGTCCTCAAGTCTGCAATGTGTCCAAGCTCCATGTCCAAGTCTCAAGGGCTAGGAGTGACCCCACTCGCCGCATTCCCGTTGTCATCCCGTCTGACCTGTTTTTTGTTTATAAAATTTCTCAACTATAAATAACCATCAGTGCCTCAAGAATCATAATCACAATCTAATTTCATCATTTCTCTCCTTGGCAAGTAGTTAATGAAACTGAAATTGCATTGGGTCGCCACCGTTTTAGCGTGAGGTTGCCACCCTTTAGCGGTAGGTCGCTACCCATCCGGTGATATCGGGCTAGGTCAGAGTGGACCACCTGAGTCTGACTAGGACTTTTTCTCGGTATTTGAGCCGAGGCTTTGTTCACACGCTTTTCCCATAAGATCATTGTGTGGCCTCGCCAAGAAGATGACGAGGGCTTCACCTCGCCAAGTAAATGACGAGGGCTTTGCCTCACACTTTATCCCATAAGATCATAGTGTGGCCTCGCCAAGTGACGAGGGTTTCACCTCACACCTTGTGCGGCCTCGCCAAGAAGATGACGAGGGCTTCTTTAACACGCTTCTCCCGTAAGATCAGGTGTGGCCTCGCCAAGTGACAAGGGCTTTCCCCCATACCTCAAAAAGGTGCGACCTCGCCAAAATAAAACGACGATGGTTTTGGCCGCTCGGGGTCAAGATGCTCAGGTCCCAATGACCATTTGGGGTGCCTAGTCATAGATGCTCGACCCTTATTTTGGGGAGGCTTTGTTGGATAAGAAGCTTATCCACACGCGTCGCCAGCGGGTGACGGTGATTGCAGTCGGTCTTTCCGGAGCGATAGCCAGACATCAAGGTCGTGTTGGGATGGCCACCTTCAGAGAATTTTTCCCACCGAAGAATCGCCGCAATCCTGTCACATAACCTTCAAAAGAGTTTTTTAAAGTGATGCATTTCGAAAGAGGCATGTGGCATTCATTAAACACAAAAAGCACATAATCATTGTGTCTTCCAATTGTTTAACCAATACGTTGTCTCAGTTCCACAAATAGATTCCTAGCTCTCATGTTTTGACTGGAGCTCGCCAAGGTAGTTTAAAGAAGCTCCTTCCTATTCTGCTTTTCCTTCAAGCATTTCCCGTGAAAGTAGGGTTATGATAGTCATCCTTATGCAGCGTCTGCAATGTCCTAAAGAGAGGATGGTGAGGAGTATCATATCGCCCATCACATAAATCAATTCTACCAACAAATGCTACAATTTTTCTTCTATTACTTCTAGCATATCAACCATCACATAAATCACATAAATCAAGTCCAGCTTTAGCATTGCATAGTTCTTTTGTTGTCCATTTTTCTCTTGGTTCATTACAATATATAAAATCTTGAGCTCAAAGCCATAAGGTCATGTGGTTTTCAACATGAGAAAGATTTCCTACAACTAGTCATATCTCATCTTCTCTAAAAAGAAATTCATAATGAATGTTTGTTGGATCCTAGTGATGACTTTTAGCTAAATATCATAGTGATGCTTTTAATTATAAACTCTGACTTTTCTAGATGTTTTGCATCAACATGAGTGTGTGCTCATGCATGCATGCATTGCAAGTTAAAAATGTTTACATTTAGGTCTAATACTTAAGAGTAAAATTTTCTGAACGAATCCAATGTTTCTTCTTCCTATGGAATATGCTGCATATAGAAAGTATTCTATTTTGCATATTACTAATGCAAGAACTTAAAACTTCAGCTCATGCTGCATATAGAAAATATTATATTTTGCATATTACTAATGCAAGAACTTAAAACTTCAGCTCAAGAGAGTTTCTTTACGACTTTACTAAAGTTGTTTTGTTACAAAGGCTATCAACTGTTCATTTTGTTTTTTTTTTGTAAAACTTATCCTAAATTTTCATGAATAAAGGAAATTAAGCTTCAATTTCATATACTTATCTGCATTATGGGCCCGTTTGGTGAACAGGAAAGGATACGATAGGATATGATACTTATCATATCCTATTTTAATCCAGTGTTTGGTGGCCCAATAGGATATGATAGCTTATCCTTTTATCATATCATATCCTACCTCTTTAGTTATTTTTTTTATCCTAGGGGGGGACACATGATAGAAACGGACCGGATAGGATAAGAAAAAAAGTTACGTTCTTCTCCTTACTCTTCACGCGTTTCATTTGTCTTCTCTTCTGCAAGCCCTACTCTTCTCCTCCTTCGTTCTTCTACTTCCAGTGCTACCGGCCGCCGCTCTCGCCGCTGCCGCCGCACGCACCTGTTGCAGGTATGTCAACTCTTCTCCTCTTGCGTCCTCCTTCTTCTTCTATTTATTTATCTTGGTTTTTCAGAAAGGGGAAAATGATTTCTTCCTCTCTTCTTTCATTTTCCCTAATTTATTGAACTGATATGGTGGTCTAGGTTGCCATGTAAATGAATGAAATTCTAACCCTAAAATTTCAGTTGCTGTAATTTTCAATTGAGCTGTTAAAATTGTTAATTTCTATTTCTGGGTGTAGCTTAAAATTTAATCTTGTTATATATGAGTTCTTCTCCACCATTGATTTCAAATGTATTTGTAGTTTGCTCCCTATCTTGCCTCGTTGCTGCTGGTATTTGCTGCCATGTATCTAACTTAAAATTATTTTACTGCAATTTACATCAAAAGCTCTAAACACAAGCTCAAACTTAATATTAATAGTACACATGGTAATCACCAAACCACAAGCTTAAAATTTAAGCTTGTTATATTTATCCCCTTCTTTTTCTGGTTGCTGCATTGGCATTTAGTAGCCTAATTTATGTTTCATGTTGAGAAGAACATGGTTGAAGGTTCATGGTTAATGTACCAGTTTTTTCTCCCTTGGGTCTGCTATTTGTGTTTTGAGTTTGTAGACCCCATTGGCTTTAAGGCTTCGTAGACTCTTTGTATATGGCATGCTATTCTTGGCAGTAGGATTTTGTTGAGTTTTGGGGTAGTCTAGGTGGCTCTTTCTTCTGTCTTTTGAGTTTTTTTATTCTCTCTTCCCCTTTCTTCCTTGTTTCTTTTGGGTTGAGGTACCCCTAGTACCTCCTTAAATGAACATTTTGTTTACTAACTTCCTTGCTATTTTTTCCCTATGGAACCATAAACTTCACATTAATAGTTTACTATGTTTATACTTGTCATAATTGTGTCTTGATAACAGGGGTAAATATGAATCAAAAGCAGCGTCGAATGTTAACATATTTAATTATGGAAACTACGTTCTATCAGATGGTGGGGGTTTGTTTTGCCATTGCAATGGCAGTTAGCTCTTCTGCACAATGGTTTTATGAAAATAGTTGTCTTAGGCAACTACCTATAAGTGGAGAAGGTTTAAGAGGAGAGTTATTACAGAGATTGATCAATCGAGATGATGTGACATGTATTGATCAACTTCGTGTGGATATTAGGTCTTTTAATTTGTTATGTGCTCTCCTCCGTAATGAAGGTAAATTGAAAGGGGATGGATTGGTCACAATTGAGGAACAAGTGGCTATGTTTCTACACATATTGGCACATCATTCAAAGAATCGTGTCATAAAGTTTCTCTTTAAGCGGTCGGGAGAAACAATTAGTAGGTATTTTAATAAGGTGTTGAATAGCGTTGTACGAGTGCATGCATCACTCCTTAGAGCACCGGATCCTGTATTAGAAGATTATTTAGATGAAAGATGGAAGTGGTTTAAGGTATGATGTTAGCCTATTGTGATCAAGAAATGACTTTAGTTGTGTATTATTCTTTTAAGATATTCATTTTGTATTTGGGTTTTTTCTATAGAACTGTCTTGGGGCACTAGATGGAACACACATTGAAGTTAATGTTCCAGCAATTGATAAACCAAGATATCGTAATAGAAAAGGGGATATATCTACCAACGTCCTAGGTGTATGTGCTAGAGATATGAGGTTTATATATGTGTTACCCGGATGGGAAGGATCTGCATCGGACTCAAGGATATTACGAGATGCAATTTCTAAGAGAAATGGTTTAAAAGTTCCAACAAGTAAAAGCATTGCATATTGCAAAGTTTATATGATTATATAAATTAAAAATATTTTAAATTGACACATTTTATTATAGGTTACTATTATCTCGTGGATGCTGGGTATGCAAACTCTGAAGGATTTCTTGCTCCATATAGAGGTTATCGTTACCACCGCAGTGAGTGGAAACGTGGATCCACACCACAATGTAAAGAAGAGCTCTTCAACATGAGGCACTCTATGGCTAGAAACGTGATAGAGAGAACCTTTGGATTGTTAAAGATGCGATGGGCAATACTTAGAAGTCGGTCTTTTTATTCACTCAAAGTCCAAAACAACATAATAATTGCTTGTTGCATCTTACACAATTTCATTAGAAGAGAAATGTCTATCGACCCATTGGAAGCACAACTAGATTTGGAACTTGAAGCACAATTACACAATGAGGATGTGGCACATAATGATCCTATTAGTACGATTGAGACAACTGAGGAGTGGTCTGTCTGGAGAGAAAATTTAGCTACACAGATGTGGAATGAATGGGTTGCTACTAGAAATATGAATTAGGACATGCATTTGTTTGTATTTTTTGTCATAAATTTTGGAATTTGAGTTACTTTGCTGGTTTATGGTGTACTCTTGTCTGTTATGTTTTTGGAAATTTGGTTATATATTTGGTTTGTGTACTTTGATAATGAACTATGACATCTGTTTGTTTGTATTTATTGCACTACATTATGGAATTTGTGTCATTGTGTTTGCCTATGACATACTCATGCCTTATGTCTTAATTATTTTTTTAAAATATGTTGAATAAAAGTTTGAGTATCTCATAGGAATGGACTCTGAAAGCAGCATCCAGCAAAACAACAAGAGAAAGAGAGATCGTAGACAATGGTCTAATGATGAGGATGAAGCATTATTATACATATTGATTGAAGCTGTTAACCAAGGTCAAAAATATGAAAATGGACAATTCAAATGAAATACTTTGAAAGCGGCTGATGCTAAATTAGAGAAGAAGTTTCCTGGATGTGGTATTAAGGTGAAACCACATATTGAATCTGCAATGAAGAGGCTCAAAGGAGTTTATAATGATGTTTATGATATGCTAAATCAAAGTGGATTTGGTTGGGATGATGAGAAGAAGATGATTAATGTGGATAGTGAAGATGTGTGGAATGAGTATATAAAGGTTAGTGTTTATAATTTTTCCTCCCTAATGAATTCTTTTCTTTGACAATGTATTTGTGATAAATTAAATTCTTTTCATTTTGTGTTGTTTTAGAGTCATCCAAATGCAAAAGATTATAGGAATGCACGGATTCCACTCCTTGAAAAGCTTGCTTATGCCTTTGGAAAAGATCGTGCTACTGGAAAATTAGCTTATTCACCTGCAGATGTTGTTGAGGAATTGGATAAAGAAGAGGAAGAACAAGCTGATCCTGATGATGTTAGAGTGGAGATGACCCCGACATCATCTGTTAATAAATCACAATGCAGAAAAGATGACCTTGTGGAAAGTCAATCAAGGAAAAAAAAACAGAGGAGCAAATTTGATTGCTAATAGTATATCTGAATTAGAAAATACTCTTGGGAAATGGCTTGAATTGAGTGCTGAAAGATTGGCTGAGGCTAGTAATAGCCTCAAAGTTGATAAAGACATGTTGATGATTCCAGGGGCGTCATGGATGAGCTGCTGAAAATGGGTTTAACGGATCAAGAGCGTTATGCAACTGGAGATAAGATAATGTCTATGCCTCATCGTGTGCACATGTTTTGGGCTTGTCATGGAGAGGACCGTCTCAAGTTTGTGAAGTCATTGATATAATTGCTTTGAGTAATTGCTTTAGAGAATGACATATTGTTTGACGATGTTTTTGCTATTTTGCTTTGTTTATGTTGGCTTCTCTACTACATTCGGATAGTTCACCATTTTGTTGGATGTTTATGTTATTTGGCTTTGTTATGCTATTTCTAGGGTGGAGATGACATTGCTCCTCTATTACATTCGGATAGTACACCATTTTGTTGGACGGTGTTTATGCTATGTTACTTTATTTTGATGGAGGATGTTTATGATGTTTATGTTATTTATAAAAAGCACATGATTCAACTTATCCATTATATTTTCAATGTTTGTGGTATCCTTATTTAATACCCATGGTTTTTCAAGTTTGGATGTGCCTTGGGGTGCTGATAATGTTGTCTCAGATTATTGTTTGAACTTATTTATTTTGGTTTTTATTATTAGAGAGCAATTTCATTAGGACTAGTTTATAATATTTGTTGCTCTTGTTTTTGTATGTTGGTTATAATCTTTGTTAGTCACTTGAGAGAGTTTTTAGCCTATGCTACTATTTAATCAAACATATCTTTTGTTTTCCAAGAAATAAAACAAAAGTGTCCTTTATGAAAATAATTAAATTATTTATATCATACAACTAATCAAAAACCATTTTTATAGATATAATTTTAGATATTAATTTTAAATACTGTGTAAAATATAATTTTGGAAAAATATACATTTAATTTACATTAAAGGGTAATTTTGTCATTTGAGTATAATATTTATCATATCCTGTTGTTATCCAGTCCACCTCAAACACAGGATAGGATATGGGTATATCCTATCTGGTGCACACCAAACGCTTGACAGGATAACAATCTATCCTGCTCTTATCATATCCTGTTGATATCCTGCTTTCCTATCATATCCTATCCTATCCTATCCTGGCCACCAAACGGGCCCTATATCTCTTAATATGTCATCACATACTTCTACAAATTTGGCATCAGAGTTCTATGTTGATTTTCTTTGTCTTCTTCTCATCAGGAAGTTGGCACAATATATACACATCATCAGAAAACTGTAATTGTGGATGCTGGATGAACATATCACATTTATAACAAACCGACATTCCTCACATGAATTTTCTTACAATCTTTCCTATTGAGCAACAACCAACAAAGAAGATATTGAGCATCACTTCTTATACTTCCTAGCCAAATTATACTTTACCTCAGCCTACTCTTTTATGTGCCAAACACTAAGACTTTTGTTGCTCAAAGTTGCATGGAAATTATCTAATGACATTTCTACACATCATGAGAGGGTATACAAGGTAGACAGATACTGATTATATGAAAAAAGGTATTATTTTTTTTTGACACATGGAAATTGAACATCTACATCCAGTATCCTCATGCTATGGGTTATAGCTAGGCAAGCTAACTAATGGGATCACACTGTCAGCGGTGGTAAATGTTTGATAAAGCATACATAATTACCAAATATATCATTATCTACAAGGTTAACTCTCAATAATGCACAGTTTAAAAAATGAATAATGAAACAACTCAGAAACAACCCTCTTTTAACATGGAAAATATTAATCCTACCAGCCTCTATTCTACCACATTCCAAAGATGGAGTGTTAAACAATTCAGAGCAGTGAAAGCATGCCAATCCATACCACAATTTCAGTCCAAACTCATAAATCATACCCTATTCATGTGAAAGATAGAAATCCAGATGTGCGAAACCAGTAATCCAGATGTGCGAAATACAACAAATGGAAAAGAAAATTATATGGCTATGGAGGTGGTGTTTGGAGTTGTTCTTATTTTCTTAATTTCACTTGTCCTGTTCGCCACCGCCAGAAACCAGGTTCATGTTCAAATGGATCCTTCTGCCGAACTTCCACGCCGGCGACACTTGCTCGCCGAACTTCAACCGCCAACACAAAACGTGCTCGCCAGAGCAAAACGCGCTCGCCAGAGCAAACATGCTCGTCAGAATTCCGTCGCCGGAGTAAAACGCGCTCGCCAGAATTCCGTCGCCGGAGCAAAACGTCCTGGGATTGGTTTTGCTCAGTGGCGGATCCAGGACCCCGGGGTCAGGGGGTTCAAAATTTTCAAATGAGCACATCGATAAAAATATAATTAAAAACAACTTAAAAACATTTGGGACATTGCACAAAAACACTAACCAAAAAATCACTTGAAAAATCACTCTAACGTTTAATTTTAAAAAGAACTCGGAGCTATTTGAATCAAGTGGAGGTTCTCTTGGATATGGATATAATAGAATTATGAAGAAACCCAAATCTCAATCCCCAGATTCATTAGATGAGACACAAGTCTAACAGCATGAAGATTACCCCATGTATACAGAGAAGACGACAAAAGAAATCATTGAAGTTAAGAAAAACAATATTGTGAAAATTTGTATAGCAGATAAGATGTTCCATAATTCTGGACATTGTTTTTTTTTTTGAAAATGAAAATATTTTAGAAAGGAAGTGATCTTGAGAACATACTCTCTCAAGTGAGTTAAACAACAAAGGAAGATACAAAGCAAAAACAGAAAAAACAGAACAAGAACAAAAAGACTAGAAAGCTAGAACCAATCTATCTAGTACAACAACTAACTAGAAAAGAAAACAGCAACACCTAGTCAATCTCCAATAAGGCGAGCAAGCCAGCATAGCATAGAAATTGACAAGAAACCAGCAAAGATGTAGTGGAGAAACTGCACCAAGATAGTTGCTGCAACATCTTAGAGAAGATAAAAACATGAATACAAACTCACGGGCCCCAGGGAGAAAGAAGCACACGCCAACAGTAACAAAGCATATCAATTTTCTTAACAATAGCCCAGGAAGTGAGAGAGAACAAATATATATTGAATTATTGATGACCTTGCTAAAATATGAATTAATCACCTCAGTCCACAATCCCATTATAGCACCAATTTTGCAGTTCTGTAACAGCTCAAATTTCACAACATCAAACTTTGCATTTCTGAACTGGGAACTCCAGAATAAGACCAGATTTGGTGTTCCCTTCCCCCTCTCTGGAACCGTCCCCTCTCTAACACACCATCATCATCTTATTCCTTTCCCCAATCTCTCTGGAACCCCTCCCCTCCCTCACTTTCTTACCCAAAAGTTGCTCGCCACTCAATTGGTGCCTCTAAATCCCAATCAATCTGAACACTATCATTCTATTTCTATCAATCTAATTTCTAAACCATTCAAACTAGCATTGCACAAAAACACATATGTAAACCCATTTCTCTACAAAACATCAAAATTCAAAACCAACTCAATTAAACTCCACATCCACCATCTGACCATCACATATTCACATTCATACCAAAATAAATAAGAAAGAAAGAAACCTTGACTCCTTGAGTGCAGATTCCCAACGCTGGCAACTCAGAGCACTAAGAGTTACCCTCTCGTGAGATACAGAGTTTGAGAGGCGCGCGGTGGTGGTGGTGGGTTGGTGGCCGGCGGTGCGCCGTGCTCGACTGCTTCAGTGCGGCCAGACCTAATGAGACTGTGAATTTCGAGAGAAAGACTGGGTGAGAGGACCGTGAGTCTGTCTCTAATTGTGAGAGAGAGAGAGAGAGAGAGAGAGAGGTGTAAGTGGGGTCATAGGTGCAAATAAAATTTTTCAGGGGTTCAAAAAAAAATCAATACAAGGGGGTAAGTAGAATTTTCTTTTTTTTTTCAGGGGGTTCAACTGAACCCCCTCACTCCTACGTGGGTCCGCCCCTGGTTTTGCTCCTCACGCGTTTGCACTTCCTCGATCTGGACTCTATTCCTTCTCTTCTTTCGACCTCGACCTTTCACTCGGAAAATTCACGGCTTGAATCATCAAGGCCAAACGTTGGATCAGTGTTGTGATGTTGGCGATCCGAAACCAATTCTGGATGCGACTCCACTGGCTCGACGAGGATTGTGCAATCTTCCTCTTTTTGATCCCGCAAGCTTTGGTCTCCACTGTCATCATCGTTTTCTCTGTCGTCGTCACTTTTCACGATCTGGTGCCTTCCCTCATCCATTGTAGCCACTGATTTCAATCTGGAATCCACTTTTCTCAACCAAAATCCGTTCCAATCATAGCATCATACTGTAGCTTCCTCACATGCATGAATTCTTTCGTCAGAAATCGTCGGAAATCAAAGGCGAAATCAAGAAAATCAACAGTGAAATCGGTTATGCAATCAATCCATGTGATCCGGGAATCAAAAGTACATCGTTCCCCATAGACGTTGCCAAATGTTCCATCCAAGAACATAGAGTTAGGGTATAGCCCCTAGAGTGAAAGGATTGCAATGAAGAAAGAATCTAGAGAGAGCGTGTAACCGCTTAAAGAGAGAATGTAACTGAATTTCAAGTTTGTTATTTCTCAAATGAGCTAAGAGTCTCTTACAATTGGTAACCGCCTCTATTTATAGGCTGAGGGTTAGGCCTGGATGCGTAACTAACTCTAATGGGCCGGTTGGGCCTTGCGGGGAAAACCCAACTCAAGATCTAGACGACCGCCAAGGGATGGGCACCCCTGGGCGTGGCTCTCTTGTGGGCTGGCCCAGTCCATCCTCAAGAGCCATGATGACCTAATCAGGGCGTACACCAAACCATTCTGTCAGAAGTTACTCTTCTATGCTCTGATTCCCCTAATAATTAATGAGGACATGCCCATATACATCAAGAGATGGTATGACCTTTTCACTTCTAGCTCGCAGGAAGAACACACGCCGTTTACATCATTCTACTGAAACAATAACGATTCTACTATTTACTGCAATGTGTGGGCCAATAATCTGTTCAAATTAAAGGCTAGTTTTTTCGGGCAAAAGGTTAGTATCTTACACCCTTTTCTTGCACTTGGAATGTTCCACAATTGCTTTGATGTGTGTTGCAGGTTCTATTTTAAAAAGAAAAATACACGATCTCAAGTTTGATCATTGAGGGTTGTGAGTAACCAAATACACAGTTGTGAGACAGTGGAGGGAGCACACACACGCGCGCACACACACATATATATATATATATATATGTATATATATGTTGATTGCTGAAATGTCAAACTCATAAGATGTTCTTAGCTGAAATAAATAAGTGCATTAACGGTTAGGAAATAACACAGCTGAAGAATAAGAAAACAGGAGTGCAATAAACAACACAAGAATATAACGTGGAAACTTCAAACCGGAGAAAAAACCACGGCCATGAAATTGTCACTGTGAAAACAGAGGTAGTTTTTTTTTTGAAATGGAAAACAGAGGTAGTTAAGGCTATTAAAGTACCAAAAAGAAGGAAAAAAAATTTGGCCATGTTGTTTGAAAACAGAGTCATATAGGTTTAGATGCCATTGTAAGAAAGAAAGATGCCATTGTTCTAGTATGGAAATGTACCAAGCTTTACAACTATCAAAAAATTAACTTTTTGTTGATACATTTTGTGGTCGCGGGTGACCGTTGTTGGAAACTTTCAGTAGGAACAGCAACAGAGTAGCAGCTTGAGCAAAATTTGTGCAGCAGTAATATAGCTTGAGACGTGTGTTGACACTGTCCTCAAGAGTTTATTCGCCCAAGACGTGAAAACTCTCCAGGATATAGCAAGCTCTTCTAACCAATGGTTAGGACATCAAACAAAGTAAAGAAGTAAAGTATACAACCCAAATAAAATATTAAAAAGACAATGGTATAAGAAATAGTTTTGCACTTGTATCTTATGCTTAGAACATCTCAACGTTGCCACCTCCATATATATATATAGGCAATTCAGGAACATATCCCATCTGTGCAAATAGCCAACGGACAAAACATTGAAGTCAATATACGTTGGAACAAAACTGATGAACCATAATAAAACACATTAATTTAAAAGAAAAGAAACCAACGGTTAGTATATATTAGTTTTGAAGACAAACCTTTTAATAATTATAAATAATATTTATAACAATCCCCCACATTTTAAAAGGTTCTTTTAAAAAAAATATTTTATTTGGGTTGACATTGAGTGTAATGCATAGTGTGGTGTCTTCTGGACTATGAACCAAACCTTAGACTAATAGTACATAACATACAGTGAGATAGTGAAGTATACTTTGATGAACTAAACCACTTGATATATCAATCACACTACACCCATAGGAATGGACAAATATTAGTAGTGCTTGCGGAACTAACAAGTGACTTGTTTTTACCCATATGAACCTTCTTCATGGGATCTCCAATCACAAAGGTTGGGTTCCCATCACTGCTAGTATTCAGATCGGCTTAAGTCCTATCCCCCTCGATGTTTCATATATTAATTTCCTTCCCAGAGGCTTAGTCAGAGGATCGGCCAAATTCACTTCTGACTTCACACAATCAATGGATATTGTTCCATCTTTTAGCAGCTGCTTCACAACATTATGTCTTAATCGCATATGTCTATTTTTACCATTGTAAGTTTTGTTCTTTGCAATGGCTATTGCAGATTTATTATCACAATGTATTGAAACGGGTGGTGTTGGTTTTATTCCCAATGGAATATCTGTTAAGAAATTTCTTAACCATTCAGCCTCACTGCCAGTTAGTTCCAAGGCCACAAATTCGGATTCCATAGTTGATTTAGCAATTATATTTTGTTTTGTAGATCTCCAAGTAATTGCACCACCACTAAGCGTGAATACATAACCATCTCGTCTGAATCAGAGATCCAATTAGCATCGCTATATCCTTCTATTACAGCGGGGAATCCACTATATTCAATACCATAATTTATAGTACCTTTCAAATATTTCATGATTCTAACAAGCGTTGTCCAATGATCCTGATTTGGATTTTTTGTATATCTACTCAATCTGCCCACAACATAAGCTATGTCAGGTCGAGAGAAATTCATCAAGTGCAATAGGCTACCAATAATCTTAGCATATTCAGATTGAGCCACATGATCACCTTTGTTTTTCTTTAGTTGGGTGTGAGCATCATAAGGAGTACTTACCGATTTTGTGTCAAAATGACCAAACTTCTTAAGAAGTTTCTCAACATAATGTTCTTGGGATAACATTATACTATCATTCTTTCTTATGATTTTAACACCCAAAATTATGCTTGCTTCACCCATGTCTTTCATGTCAAATTTGGATGCAAGAAATAATTTAGTGTTATTTACTATATCAGAGCATGTTCCAAAAATTAGCATATCATCCACATATAGACAAATAATTACACATTCAATACCTATTAGTTTTGTATACACGCATCTATCAACTTCAATAGAAGAAAGCTAATTTGCAATTAAGGTTTGATCAAATTTCTCATGCCATTGTTTGGGTGCTTGTTTTAATCCATATAGGGACTTGGGAAGTTTGCACACTTTACTTTCTTGTCCAGAAATCATACAACCTTCAGGTTGTTCCATATAAATTTCTTCTTCTAAATCACCGTTTAGAAAAGTTGTTTTTACATCCATTTGGTGAATCACAAGTTTATAAATTGATGCTAAAGCTATTAAAACTCGAATAGAAGAAATTCTTGTTACAGGAGCAAAGGTATCAAAATAATCAATATCTTATTTTTGAGTTAAACCTTTTGCAACCAACCTTGCTTTGTATTTTTCAATTGAACCATCAGGATTATATTTTCTTTTAAAAATCCATTTGCAACCAATAGGTTTTGTTCCAGGAGGTAAATCAACCAAGACCCAAGTATGATTTTTTGTAATAGGATCAAGTTCATATTTAATAGCTTCTTTCCAAAACTTTGTGCTAGTAGAAGAAATAGCTTCAGAATAAGTCAAAGGATCATTATCAATGAAATAGGTATAAAAGTCATTTCCAAAAGTTTTTTCTGTTCTTTGCCTTTTGCTCCTTCTCAAACCCTCATGAGAACTTTCATTTTTATTTGCTAGAACCTCATTGAAAATAATTTTAGAATTTTCCTCTAACTCATGAGAAATATTTCTAGATTTCAAAGGAAAACAATGCTCAAAGAATTCAGCATTTTTTGTCTCAACAATAGTGTTGCAATCAAGAGCGTTACTTTTCAAAACAAGAAATCTATAGGCAGCACTATTCACAGCATAACCAATAAACATACAATCGGAGGTCTTAGAGCCTATTTTCCTTTTCTTGGAATCAGGAAGCATAACTTTAGCTAAACAACCCCACACTTTTAAATATTTCAAATTAGGCTTATAACATTTCCAAAGTTCATAGGGAGTTCTACCAGTTTTCTTATGAGGTATCCTATTTTGTAGAAAACACGCAGACAATAAAGCCTCACCCCAAAGATTACTAGGCACAAAAGAACTAACAAGCATAGCATTCATCATTTCTTTTAAGGTCCTATTTTTCCTTTCAGCTACTCCATTAGACTCAGGTGAATAGGGAGGAGTTGTTTCATGAATAATACCTTCTTTTTCACAAAAATCATTAAACATAACATATTCTCTGCCTCTATCAGATCTTACTCTTTTTATTTTTCTACTTCGTTGATTTTCTACTTCCGCTTTATATAGCAGAAACTTATTAAAATCCTCGTCCTTATTTCTTATTAGATACACCTTCGTGTACCTAGAAAAATCATCAATGAACGTTATATAATACTTTTTACCGCCTCCACCTCTAGTCATAGTTTGCTTTAAATAACCTAGATCTGTATGAATTAAACTAAGAAGTTCTGACTCTCGATGCACTGAGTGACATGCCTTTTTGGTTAATTTTGTTTCAACACAAATATCACACTTTTTAGAACACAGATCACTTATTCCAGATATTAAACCAAGATATTGCATTTTCTTAATATAAGAAAAATTTACATGTCCTAATCTAGCATGCCACATATTATAAGAGTCAATCATGTAAGCAGAAGGAAAGACATTTTCATACATAATTTCATAAATATTGAGTAAAAAGAGTCCCTGATCACATTTGCCATCACCCACAAAAACGTTGTTTCTTGTCATTACAACCTTATCATTATCAAATGATACTTTAACCCCAGCTTTTCCAAGAAGTGCCACATAGATTAAATTTGTTTTAATTGTAGGCACATGGAGCACATTATTCAAGTCTAATATCTTCCCAAATGTGAGCCTAAGGCGAACTTTTCCTTTTCAAAGAACTGAAACAGTTTGTGAGTCTCCAAGATATACAAGTCCTTTTCCATCCCCTACAAGAGTGTAGGAGGTAAAGACATTTTTGTTTGTACAAATATGTCCGGTAGCCCCAGAGCCTACCACCCATTTGCTCACACTGGCTAGAGTATTTGCTTGAGGAATGACCGCAGCAATAATCTCATCTCCTTCAGCCAGAATAAATTTTGGCTTGGGAGGATTGTCATTTCTCCTTATTTAGGAAGTGGGGTTAGATGATTCAGGCACGTGATCAAAGTTCTCATTAGCGTACCTGATTTTGCCATTTTTTTGAAACTCGGAAGTCGTAAACAATGTAGAGATAGCTACAGCGTTGCTTTCCAAAATAAACTCTTGAGATTGTTGGAAACTTTCAGTAGGAACAGCAACAAAGTAGCAGCTTGAGCAAAATTTGTGCAGCAGTAATATAGCTTGAGACGTGTGTTGACACTGCCCTCAAGAGTTTATTCGCCCAAGACGCGAAAACTCCCCAAGATATAGCAAGCTCTTCTAACCAATGGTTTGGACACCAAACAAAGTGAAGAAGTAAAGTATACAACCCAAATAAAATATTAAAAAGACAATGGTATAAGAAATAGTTTTGCACTTGTATCTTATGCTTAGTATATCTCAACGTTGCCACCTCAATATATATATATATAGGCAATTCAGGAACATATCCCAACGGTGCAAATAGCCAACGGACAAAAACATTGAAGTCAATATACGTTGGAACAAAACTGATGAACCATAATAAAACACATTAATTTAAAAGAAAAGAAACCAACGGTTAGTATATACACCTCCGATCACATATATAAGCAAAACTAACTTTTTAGGTTCATTCATTTAATGAATGTATCTAGTCATTATTATCTATATAGGATAGGGGCAGGTCTCGTTCTGTTGAAAGTCTTCGACTACCTATCACAGAGGTACCTAACTCTATTTGTTGTTGGGCTTGCTGGTTAGATAGGAATTGGTAACAACATAGCTCTTCTTTCAATGCTCTGTAGATTGGGCACTTTTGCCCGGAGAAGGAAAGTAGGTGCGCGAAGGCATTTTCACGAGGTCAACTGATTAATGACTAGATATATTCATTAAATGAATGAACCTAAAAAGTTAGTTTTGCTTATATATGTTATCGGAGGGTGTATTAGTTTTGAAGACAAACCTTTTAATAATTATAAATAATATTTATAACAACTGTTAAAACAATCAGGATTTGCTCTGGCATTTAAAATTAGTGGGCCGCATTTTTAAACAGTACTTATACCCATCCTTAGACCCCCGTGGTAGCTAGCAACTTGAATGTTTGTTTCTATACCGTTTGAGTACTTAAATGTTCATGTTCGTATGATTTACCCACAATTTAGTTAAGTAAAATATAACTTTCGATATTTGTATTTTTAACATTAAATATAATTATAACTGTTGTAAAATGATCAGCATTAAATAAACATACAAAAAACCATCCAAAAATAATTAAGTAAAATCTTCGGCTAATATAAACTTTTTAAAAAGAGCAAGTGAGAAATATATATATATATATATATATATATGTGTGTGTGTGTTTGTTTTATAGTACTTATAACCGCATTCATATCTGCGATTTTTTGCGGATGTTGAACCTCATATCCATTTAGCAAATTTTTACTCTATCTATTGTGGGTTTATTTGTGGGTATCCAATGGGTCCAATACCCATTGACATCCTAGTCACATGTGTGGGCACCACTGAAACCCTAAACAGTTGTTCTTACAAAGCCGCCACTAATTTTTTCTTAATTAATTTATATTTGTAATTTTATTTAATTTAAAAATACACCTACAATATTTAAAATAATTGTTTTTAATTATCTTTGAAAAATTCCTAATGTGATTGCATAGGACACTCTTAGTAAATGTATATTTTAAACTTTTTAAACTTGATTAATGATTCTCTTAATCAGAAGGATAATTTTTTGATAAAACTGTATCAACACCAACCTCGATGATTGGGTTGAAGAATAATAATAAAAAGAGGCACAGAGGGGCCTCAAACCTGTACAGTGCATGCCATAAAGCCAGTATATAGGATGCCTAAATTGCCCCCCCCTTATACTTAAGGAAACCAGCCCCTACACTACAATGATGTCCCTTCACAGATATAGTAGACAACAAGATGGGTTTGTAATCCAGTCACACATGGATGCTTGGAAGCTTCCATACTTTGCTGTCAACCAACTCCAGCTGCGAAATTGGATCAAATCAAACAACTTCCCTGCGTTTAACATTGCCCCTCTGAATACTATTTCATTTCTATGCAGCCATAAGGACCAACAGACAGCCACCCAAATTATCCAAGCTCCCCTCTTATGTTTCTGATTCCAACCGACGCTGCCATGTTGCAGGAAGTGAGCCCGACAGTCATTAGGGAGCACTATGCCTTGTCCAAGCCATCTATAGCATTTCCTCCATATCCCATATGAGAACTCACAAGATAGAAGCACATGTTCTGTTGTTTCTTCCAGCAATCCATAGAAGGGGCAGTTTGTCTCTATACCTGCTTGTAACATATTTCTCTTCCTTAGGTTTGCCCTTGTCTGGATCCTTCCCTGTAGCGCTTTCCAAATAAAACCTAACACGTTAGAGGGGGCGGGAATCTTCTATAACAGCTTATACACTTCCATTCCTTCGTCTTCCAGCAGGTTCTGTATCTGCTCATATGCAGACTTTACTGTATATATCCCCTCTACATTCCCACCCCAACACCATTTATCCTCTACATTTTCACGCGGCTGGGCATTTCCTAGGTTAGCTAAAAGTTCTCCAACCCATTGTTGTTCACGTTCCAATAGTCCTCTGCTCCATGTAAAGCTCCAACTCCACACACTCGCATCCCATTTACCCATATCATTTATACAGCAGTGTTTCTGGGCAGATAATCTATGGAGTCTCATATATTTGGCAGCCAAGTTTGCTTCTCCCACCCATTTATCAGCCCAGAAATTTGTTCCTTTCCCATTCCCTAACACCTTGGATATGTTTTGATCCAACCAGATTGCGTTCGGTTGCATATAGCACCATCGAATTATATCCTTCCACCAAGGGGACATATTCCCCGATGCCACTGCTTGTTCACCCAGTCTTGGTATCTTATATTTGGCCTTGATTACTCTGCTCCATAGACATTCTCCTTCACACAGGATCCTCCACTTCCATTTCCCTAGCAGTGCACGGTTGAATGTGTTGAGGTCTTTTATTCCAAGGCCCCCCATTTCTTTAGGTTTGCAGACGTTTTCCCAGCTAACCCATGCCAGCTTGTTCTGCCCCTCAGAACCCCCCCAGAGGAAGGTCCTCATGATTCTCCTACAGGCTTTTATTACACCAGGTGGCATTCTGAAGAACGACAGGAAAAATAGGGGAATTGAGGATAACACACTGCCAATCAGAGTCACCCTCCCGCCAAACGACAGAGTCTTTTGCTTCCATTTTGAGAGCCGACTCTTTAGTTTGTCCACCACCGGTTTCCAGAACGACAGCCTAGTGGGATTTCCCCCCACCGGCAGACCTAAGTAGATGAAGGGGATAGTCATAGTCTTGCAATTAAGTAAATTGGCATACCTGGTTACCTTAGAGGCCGACACAGCTATCCCTGCCAGTTTGCTTTTATGGAAGTTGACTCGGAGGCCTGAGATTAATTCAAAGCATCTGAGGATGCACTTGATGGTTTGTACGTTCTGGATTGTCGCGTCCCCAAAGAAAATAGTGTCATCTGCGAACTGAGATAGTGCTACCTCCACCTGATCATGATTTCCCACCTTGTACCCTGAAAATTTACCCTTCTGAACAGCACTCTTCATAAGTCCATTGACTCCTTCAGCAACAATGAGAAACAGAAAGGGAGCAAGAGGGTCCCCTTGTCGGAGGCCCCTTTCCATTAAGAACTCTTCACTTGGGCTCCCGTTGACAAGTACAGATACTGAGGCAGATTCTAGGCATCCCTTTATCCATTCGATCCATTTCCCATTGAAGTTCATTCTCCTCATCATGTAGAATAAGAAGTCCCACCTTACCGAGTCGTATGCTTTTTCGAAGTCAATCTTAAGCGCAATAGATCGCTTTTTTCTTGTTTTTGCATCATGTATCGGTTCGTTTGCCACTACTATACTATCTAGCATGCTCCTCATTCCCAAGAAGGCGGATTGTTCCCCACTTATAACCTTGGGAAGTACCTTTTTCAGTCTATTGGACAATACTTTGGCAATTATCTTGTAGAGGCAGCCAATGAGGGAAATGGGGCGATATTCATTCAGATTTTGAGGCGAGTCTGATTTGGGCACAAGAGCAATAAATGAGGCGTTTGTCCCCCTAGGCCACTTCCCAGTAGCGTAGAACTCATTCACCACATTTAGTATGTCTTGCTGTATCAAATGCCAGAATGATTGTATAAATTTGAAATTATATCCGTCTGGTCCTGGGCTTTTATCCCCATTGCATTCCCAAACAGCCTCCTTGACTTCTTGTGGGTCAAACTCTGAACACAGTAGGAGGTTGTCTTCCAATGATAAGGTTTTGAATGGGACTCCATCAATTCTTGGAGCTTGCCAATTCACCTCCTTGAATCTCTGTTCGAAGAAGCCCTTAACTTCTGTTTTGACCTCTGCCGGTTGTTCTATCCATCTGCCATCTATTTCGAGTCCCGACAATGTATTTACCTTTCGCCTCCAGTTCACACACATGTGGAAATATTTTGTATTACGATCCCCTTCTTGCAGCCCCGTGACTCGCGACTTTTGGTGCAACAGGGACTCTCTTGACCTGGTGATGTTCCATAGTTCTACCATTAACTCCTTCCTCTGCTGCAGTTCATCCTCTTGAATGGTATCCTCTTCCACCCGTTTATCCAATTCTTCCATCTTTCTCACAACCTCATTTTTTCTGTTAGCCAAGTGACCAAATATCTCTTTGTTCCATGTCTTCAGGTCTGATTTCAGTGCTTTAAATTTTTCTTTAAGTACACATGCAGCTCTACCTTCCGCTCGTTTCTCCCCCCACACTTTTTCCACAAAGGGTTTAAATCTCTTGTCCTGGAGCCAACAGTTTAGTGTCCTAAAAGGCTTAGGACCCCAGTTTGTATCACAACATTTCAGGATGATCGGGCAGTGGTCAGATAGCTCCCGTTCCAGTGCCAATTGCGTGCACCCAGGCCAAGTTTCCAACCAATCCCTTGAGATTAAGATCCTGTCTAGTCTGCTCATTGCCTTTCCATTGGGGCGCATCCAAGTAAATCTCTTGCGCTGCAGAGGGAGGTCAATTAGCTCCATGGTTTGTATAAATTGATTCAGATCCTCCATCTCCCTTTGTCCATAGCCATTCTCCTCAGCACACCCTTTCCTCTCCCCTCTGCTGCGGACTGCATTAAAATCACCCGCTATGCACCACAACGCCGACGAATTGTTTTGTTTCCAGTTTTCCAAGTCTGTCCAAAGCCTCCGTTTCCCTTCCAAATTACAGGGTGCATATAGGTTCACCACCACACTGGTTTGGGTCTGCAGTTCCCAAACACCAGTAAGAATTATGAATCCATTGCCAAACACACAGTCTTGGAGCTTGAATGCATTCATATCCCAAATGCAGATTAATCCTCCAGCCCTGTTTACTGATGGTATAGCCTTCCATTCACAATTTACATCTCCCCATAGTCTCACACATGCTCTCTGGTCAAAGTTTTCTAGTTTAGTTTCTGGTAGTAGTATCATATGTACCTTCTCCCTTGATATTAATTCTCTAATTGAGCGCCACTTCGCTCCATTCCCCAACCCTCTCACATTGTAGGTTACAATAGTCATGGAGCACCTAGGTCAACCCCAGCAGTTGCAGAACCACAGTCTTCCTTTCTTCGTTCGACGTCCCTTTTCTCCATGTCAATCATTCTACGCACTATTTCTTCCTCGTCACCATCCCCTGAGACCCCCAGTTCTTTACCTAATTTCCAGAGGAATTTCGCCTCTGATTCCAAATCTTTGAGCCAGAACAGTCGGTTGCAGTTTCCAACCTCTGAATCTGTAACAGAGTTATTGAAGGAATGGATTAGTTGTTGAACCTTCTTACGCTTCTCCCCCGCTCCCGTCATTTGTTTGTCAGTGGCATTCGTCTCCTGCCTCGAGCCACCTTCTTCTTCCACAGCTTCGGAGCTCGCCGTAGAGGACGACACGATCCTATCCGTGGGTGGGAGTGAAGCGCCAGCTAGAACCCCCCGTCGATCGTTGGAGGCAGAGGGCCCTGGAGCAAGACCCAGCGGAACAAACGAGGCAGCAGGGTTTTGGGAAACACGGCAATGAGCTTCTATCGATTGAGCCTGAGAGGTTCCAGCGGAGGAAAGGGGGTGGGCCTCAACGTCCGGGACAGGGGTCAGGCCCAGAGCAATAGGGTTAGCCTCACCCGATCCAGATGACAAAAGAGGGTCCGATTTGGCTTGGGCCACACACCCCTGAGAGCCCAACAGCAGTAGGGATTCTCCGGGTCTAGGCAAGCACTCTGGGCTTTTCTCTTCCTCTGCGATGACTTTCCCTTTCCCCGTACCTGTTACGTGATTGATTGAGTGATTAGCTCCTCCGTCAACTGTCCCCTCGATCCCCTCCCCCAACGTATCATCATTGTACTCCTTCCAGTTTTCTAGAACTGTCGCCGCCATTCCGACATCTACCCCTTTGCCACCTACCTCTGACCTAGTCAAGTCCTCTGACCTCCTAGCCTCCTCCTCCAAATTTTCGTCCGATGGGAACGACACCGCATCGGAGCCATTAAACGACCAAGCTGATGAGTTACTGTTATCCTCTTGGGTTAGGCAGCGGCAGCAGTGTTGCTCCGGGCTGGACACTTCCTCGACCAACCGGACTCCATAGACCTGGCCATTAACACGTACTAGTCTAAACTGGGCAATAGGGTTTAAGGCGAGATCCACAGTTGCAATCTTGCCACATCCACCCGTGAGAACTCTTTTGTTCCCTCATCTATTGACAACAGTCTCCCCACCGGAGTCACAATCTTTGAGAAACAGTCTTTGCTCCAAAGATTCAGCGGGAGCCCCGTGCACCTTACCCATGCAACTCTGTGGCCCGAAACATCAGATGAGCTCCAAGGTTCCAGTTTTTCAAACATAGATCCCAGCCATTTCTCCGCTCCCTTCAGTGCTTCCACTACATCAGTATTATCCTCCCCTGATAGCAACACCAGATCCCCCCCCAAGTATCTTGCTTTGACTGTTTTATGACCTTTAATGATGAGCGTCTCTTGGAGTTTGCTCGCTAGTTCAGGGTCATATAATCTTCCTACCAAGCTTCTGCCAAGCCACTCTTTAGCCTCTGTATTTTCCTCTGCAATGATAGTTTCTAGTATCCACCCTTCCTCTGACTCATTGTTACCTGCTTCCATCTTCTCTCTTCCACCCTTAACAACTTGAGCGAAGGACCTCTTAGGTTGATTGCGAGGATTTGGTCGCACATCTCTCCCTTGTGCCACTCTTTGTGTCAGCGGCTCCCCCCTTCTGTTCTTTTCAAACCGAGGGGTATTCACATTCAGCTTTGTGCCTCCAATGAACATTTGATCAAGCCTCCTTCCTAGGTTTTCCGGGTCCCTGACATCTACAAATCTCACAAAGCCGAACCTTTTCCCAGTTTTGTCTCTTTTCTGGGGGATAAACACCTCCCAGACCTCGCCCCACCGTCGAAAGACTTCCCACATATCCTTCGCTCTGTAGCTCTCCGGGAAGTGAGTAAAGTAGAAGGAGGTTATGTTGCCCCTCCTTTTCCTTCTATCCACCACCTTCCACCCTATGTCTGCGCTTTCCCCTGGTGTCTGCATTGTCTCCTTTCCCTTTCCCAGCCTCTCATTTTCGCACCCCCCACTCTCTCTCTCTCTAACTTTCTCTCTCATGATAGGTTCCTTAAATTACTTGTAATACACAAAACTACCACTATCATTTTCTTTCTTCTCCACGCCTCTTTGTAAACCCCACCACCATAACAAGAGTCACTACCATAAATTCAGTAAACCACCGCAGCACCTTTCTCTCGAGCTTCTACCTCTTCGACCCAACATAGCTGCCCACTTTTCCTCCAATCAATAACAACCACCAACACTACTTCAAAATTAAAGGCTCTTCCTTATTGTCCGCTTCACTTGTCTATGCAAGTGATAGTTGTCAGCGGAGGAAATGAGGTGGGCTTGTCGGAAACCATTGTGAAGTTTGAAGGAATAATGATATTCAAGAATATTCATTCCAATCTTAATTTTGTTTTTGGTTTCTCAAACAATATATAAATTGATTGACATTTAACAATTTATTTTCAGTTTCAGTTCTATTTGAATTGGTACCTAACGGTTTTCAATGACAATTAAGTAATTAACATAATCTTTATTGTTGTTAATTGGAATGGTCAATATATGGGATAGTGGCAGCGACCATTTCTTGGGCTGGAAAAAAAGGTGGAACCTTGTTATCCATAAGAGAATAATGAAGTAGAACATGAGACATATACAATGAGTGATGTTCCTTTCATTCTATGTTGAGTTCTGAGCATTGTTGTAGAGACTCCAGCACGTCTAGGTTCTGAGTGCACTGTACCTTGCGTACAACTGTGTTAACCTTGGGGAGCAAACCCGACAATGGATTGCACCGGAGGTGTTATGGAATTTTTGCTTTCAAGGCAGTGGTTCGTCCACGGCGCAGCTATCTTCCTAATATCTCCAACAATTTGAAAGCAAAATATTATTATATTACTTTTGTTCGTGTCGTTGCCGTGCCGCTCAACAAAATTTGGAAGCGATGAAGCAAATGACTTGAAAGATAAGTATCTCCTTGTTTCTTTCATAAAATGATTCAAATGCGTAGAATGAGATGATGGAGATGCGTTTTAATTCTGTTCTTATTCTTTGCTTTTTGTGTGACTGCTAAGACTAGTGGAAACCATGGAAGAGTGGTTTATGATGCGCATGGGGTTCTTCTCTTGGACATGTGAACTTTTTTTTAGGCATGCGTGTAACGGTGTAAGCGTCGCTACCATGATGAGAAGATGGCCTTGGGCAAAGACATGTGAAATTATGCTTCGATGTAAGTGTTTTTCCATGCTATAGGTATGTTCGGTTTCCGTTTTACTATTGCAAGAGCTTGAACTATAGTCTATGGCCCGTTTGGTGACCAGGATAGGATAGGATAGGACAGGATAATAATCATATCCTGTTGTTATCTGTTGTTTGTTGCACCAGCAGGATATGATAACACTATCCTGTCTTCTATCCTATCCTGTCAATCATGTGTAAAAGTTATCCTGAGGGGGGAGTTAGGATAGAGCAGGATAGGATACCAGTTATATATTTTCTTTCAGTATCCTAACCCCAAATTAATTTATTTTAATATTATATAATTTATAATTTATAATAATATTAATTAGTAAATATAAAAATATTAATTTAACTAAAATAAAAAATAAATAAAATTATTATTCATAAATAGTAAAAATAGACTACTCACTTACAAATATTGATCTATTAATAATAATAGACTAATTTAATATTTTCATCTCCTATTATTTAAAAATTATTTATCTACTTATATAATAATTTAAATATAAATTATTTTTGAAATAATAATATTTTTAATTTAGTTAATTTTTATTGTTTATCACGTGTCACAAATAAGTGAAAAACATTGATTACAAATATTGATTTTTAATAGTAATAGATTAATTTTTTATTTTCATCTCCTATTATTTAAAACTACTTATCTACTTATATAATAATTTATAATTCAAATATAAATTACTTTTGAAATAATAATATTCTTAATTTAGTTAACTTTTATTGTTAATTATCACGTGTCACAACTAAGTGAAAACCAATCGGTTAACTGCATAATTTTATTTAAAATATAGGGTATCTTCAAAACAATAAAATAGGCTAATTAATAAAATTTAAATTAATTTTATTTATTTTAAAATATAGACTCATTCATGAAAATGTAAAGAAATTAAATTTAATAGAATGATCAATTTTAAATGTATTTTTTATTCAAATATAAATCTGATACATTTTTCCTTATCAAATCTTGTTCTTATCATGTGCACCTCAAACACAGGATATGATAAGAGTCTATCCTGCTCTTATCATATCCTGTTGATATCCTGTTCACATATCATATCCTATCATATCCTATCCTGACCACCAAACGGGCCCTATATGGCAATAAGATTGGATATCATAAATAATGTATGAATACGATATACAACATGCATTATAAGATTACAAATCACAACAAGATTCTTATCTCATTTGGTCTGGTAGTGGTATGAATGGTAAAAGAAAAGAAGGATTAACACAGTCTATAGTCAATAGTCACTAAAGCATGGCTTTCACGTGTCACCATTGGTTCATGTTGAATGTATTAGCAAGTTCTTGTTTGCTTTGGTGTTGATAGTCCAATTCTCTCCAACATTTTATTGAATGTTGCTATGCACTTGACTTGTGTGTTTCCGTTGATGATTGGAAATATCTCCACATTACTAGCTAAGATGAATTATCATGATCTAGATGTCCAAAAATAGATTAAATCTTTTTTTAATTATTTCATATGTGTTACTCGTTTGAACGGAAAGCATATTAAAGAACACAAGAAAAAGGGTAGAAGTACAAATACTCTACAAGCTTCAAGTTTTGTCCTTTGAAGTACTCAATTAACCTTGGTTTATAGCATGTGAGGAAAATGATGAATGCTATGTTGCTTAATTCTGGTATGCTTGTTTTATTCTTGACACAGTTTCTGATTGTGAAAATTGTCTAAGGATTATAGAAATGATTTTTCTTATGTTTGAAAATCATTAAATTGTGGGGGTATTTGACTAAAGTAGGAATACCAGATGTTAGGAGAAAGAGTATTGGTGCTAAGACATATTACTTTGTTGATTATGCTTATGATGTTGTTGCCTATAAATTCCTAATCTTGAATGATAATATGTATATTGGATTGAGATGTCTTGAGTCTAATGAATGATTCAGTTTGTGCTTAAGCTTGTGTTTGTGATTCACAAGAAGCAACTAGAGTTGGCAATGACAATGCTTGCAATGGAGAGAAATACATGTTGCTAAGAATTTATTAAGAATTGTTTGATTTTCCTTGAGTATGTAAGAAGATAAAAGAGTTATGTTGATCTTCTTGTTAAAGGATTGACCAAGAAAGTTGTCTTGGATACGTCGAGGGGGTTGAGAAAGAAGAAAGTATGGTGGATACCCAATTTGTTGGTCAAACAAAGCCATATGATTACTCTTATGCATTACATTCACATCCTATGACGCGAGGTAATGCTATTTTTGAAAGAGATACATAACCCTTTGGTGTGGTGTTATTGAGACGCACTTGACGTATCTGCGAGTGCTTTGGAGACACACTTGACTTACTTTCAAATAAAATTATAAGATGAAGTTTATTCACAATTGACATGTCTGAAAGTGCTTTGCGAGACACACTTAAATGCTTATGAGACGCATTCACTCTCAGTTGACATGTGTGGAAGTACTTTGTGAGACGCACTTAAATGCTTATGAGACTCATTTAAAATTTATGTGAATAAATATGTGAGTGAGATGGTAAAAGCCGCCATCTATGAAAGACTAGGCAATCTTTCTAAAACACTCACATGTATCCCAAGGTTCAGAGAATGACTTTAATTTACTATCGCGGATTCTCTACATTTCAAAGTTAATGTGTGTGTAGTGGGGGTTCCAACCAAGTCAAATTAGTTCAAGATTCGTTCACTCTTTTGACAAAAGTTGTTGCCTCACTTCACTACGTGTTAATTCAATCCTTTGGACATTAACACTTAAGCACAAAAATTAACTTTCTTTGCTCAGAAAATTTTCCTCTCTTGCTTGCCATTAGTGGGGGATTGAAGGAATAATGACATTCAAGAATATTCATTCCAATCTTAATTTTGTTTTTGGTTTCTCAAACAATAAATCAATTGACATTTAACAATTTATTTTCAGTTTCAGTTCTATTTGAATTGGTACCTAACGGTTTTCAATGGCAATTAACATAATCTTTATTGTTGTTAATTGGAATGGTCAATATATGGGATAGTGGCAGCGACCATTTCTTGGGCTGGAAAAAAAGGTGGAACCTTGTTATCCATAAGAGAATAATGAAGTAGAACATGAGACATATACAATGAGTGATGTTCCTTTCATTCTATGATGAGTTCTGAGCATTGTTGTAGAGAATCCAGCACGTCTAGGTTCTGAGTGCACGGTACCTTGCGTGCAGCTGTGTTAACCTTGGGGAGCAAACCCGACGATGGATTGCACCTGAGGTCTGCCGGAATTTTTGCTTTCAAGGCAGTGGTTCGTCCACGACGCAGCTATCTTCCTAATATTTCCAACAAAGTTGTCGCATTAACATGTCACACCGTTCTTCACTACTATCATGAAATTTATTGTGCATCACCGCTTATCCTTTTCATGGTGGGGAGGGTAAGATTATGTGGGCTGAAAGTGGAGGTGGGGGTGAAGGGCTACTACTGGAGAGAATGGAGATAGGTCGAGATCTAGGAAGGTGGGGGTTGCCAAAGAGAGGAAATGTGAAATTCAAAATCAAGAAAAATAGGTGAGGGCTTATGGGGAGGGAGGAAAAGAGGAAAGAGAAGATGGAGTTTCCATAATTCATAGTAATTCAAATTTTTATATATTATAAAAATGGTGTAGATAAGTAATGAACCATTATCCCGTATTTTTTGGTATTGATAACCCTGGGTTCTATGTTTCTTTAGTGTGGTAATTTGCATGTTTGGTTCAGTTTATTTGAGTTATTTCATTAGTTTTAGTTAAGTATTTGCATTATTTTAGTATTTGGGTATTTTAATTAATTTTATTAGTTTTTATGATATCTTTCTAGTTTTTGTTAGGATTTAAATGATTTTATTCTAGGATAAGATAAGTTTAATTTAGATTGTTATCTTATAATTATCTCTAATCTGTTTTTATTTGCTTTGTTTTAGAGGAAGATTTGAAGGAAATCAAGAGAAGATGAAGATATGGAGTGGCTGGAGATTTTGGCATCAGATCCGAGCGAATTCAGCTTGTTTCTCGCGCAAATGCTTGAGCTTCATGGTTGCAGGAATTTTCTGCACGAAAACTCGCGCCAATCCTTCCCTGTTTCGCGCATTTTCCATGCTTTTCCAAGGCAGAGCTTTGAATTCTTTAGGTTCCTTTACAGGTTTCTACTATAATTGGATGTTTTTCCATCTTGTTCTTGAATTTTTCTCCATGACTATGAAGAACTAATCCTCTTTTGCATTAGGGATAGATGAAGTTACATCTTTGATTATGTTTGGATTCGTTTCGGTTTTTATATGAATGACTATATTCCGTGCTTGAATTTATCTCTTGCTTTGATTGTTATCTATTGCGCATAGATTGTTTTACTTGTTTCTATACAATTGGGAAATTGATAGGAACTAGGGATCTAGAGAGGAATTGGATTTTGGTCTCTACGCCTTAGGGATAAGGGTAGCAATTAATCTCTGATTGTCTGATATTGAATCGAATCTCTAGTTAATTAAGATTAGGTACTAAGTGATTAGCTATCACTAATTAACTATAAGGAGAACTTGGTTAAGGAATTAGTAAGTAATCACATAGACATAACACCTTGAACGAGTTTAGTCGAATTCATATGTAATCGGAGCGGGTACAAGCATAACGAGGGTACCAGATTCAATTCCCTAGTGCAGCTTTTCTCCAGAAGTTTTCAAATCAACAACCGTTTATTTGTGTTTCTTAATTTCTTTTCGTGATAATTACAATCAATCAATACTCTATATTTTATATTTGTTTTCGTCCTTGCAACTAAATTGGTAAATTTAGAAGTAAACTCACACAATCCTTGAGTTCGATAGCTAAAACCCCAGGCGAAACTGTACACTTGCAGTTTGGCACATCAAGTTTTTGGCGCCGTTGCCGGGAATTGTGTTTAGTTTATTTTCTAATTTTTCTGAATCTATTTGTTAGGACTTTTACTTTAACTTTCTTGTGCGGGTATTACTAACTTCTGTTTGTTAGTGCATGCGAGGTACAGTCAGTCTGGAATCTTTGTTGTTTGATCCAGAAATCGAAAGAACTTGTCGATCTAATCGTGCACAACAGAGGAAGAAGAAGGGCTAAGTCAAACCAATCGCTGCAATGGAAGAAGCACAAGATGAAGCAAGAAATCGAGCTGAGTATGAAGAGAGAATTAGAGCTGAGTATGAAGCGAGAGTGGAAACTGAAGTTGAGGCTCAGATCCTTCGCCAGAAAGAAGAAGAAGTTGAACGTGATGCTCAAAGACCATTGAGGGAAATCACTGCCCCTCGTATGAGCTATACCCATGAGGACAGAGTTGTCCTTCCAGCAGACATACCAGACAACTTTCAGATTCCACATCATTATATTAGT
This sequence comes from Lotus japonicus, assembly GCF_012489685.1. Lineage (NCBI taxonomy): Eukaryota > Viridiplantae > Streptophyta > Magnoliopsida > Fabales > Fabaceae > Lotus > Lotus japonicus. The sequence continues at coordinate 9,918,129 of NC_080041.1, read as the reverse complement.
TGGTGAGCTAGCATCAGTTTGGAGGTAAAGCTACTGAGGATCCGCATGCTCACATGGACAGATTCACCAGACATTGTGAGTCTCTGAAAAGGCGTGAAGTCAGCTTGGATACAGTCCGGATGATTCTTTTTCACTACACTCTGAAGGATGCTGCAGAAGATTGGTTGAGGTCACAACCCCCTAACAGCATTCGAACATGGGAGGACTTGGCGGAAAAATTTATCGCCAAATTCTTTCCATCCACAAGCATCAGAAAGGCGAAGTAGGAAATTTATGCATTTAAAAAGAGCAAATCTAAAAATTTGTATGAGGCTTGGGAGCGGTTCCAAGAACTTCTGAGGAAGTGTCCAGGTCATAATATTTCTGCCGGTGAACAAGTGGAAAAATTTTACTCATCATTGCGTGAGTACGCGAGAGGTATGTTGGACGCAGCAGCTAATAGTGCATTTGATTCATTGCCTGCACACAGAGCTCTTGAGATCATAAAAAATTTGGCCATTAGATCTTCACAGTCAGATTATGATAGGGAGAACCGGGAAAATGTGCATGAAGTTGGAACAAATGATGATGTTCTCGCCTCCAACAGGAAGTTGTCACAAAAGATGGATTCCATAGTACAACGTTTAGACGGTCGGAAACCAAGTGTTGAAGATGCTGAATTTGATGAGGAAATGAAGGCAATGGGTAATCCTCAAAACAACCCCTACTCAAATACCTACAATCCGGGTTGGAGAAATCACCATAACTTCTCATGGAGAGATCAAGACAAGTCTGGAAATTCGAGGCAGTACTCTAATCAAAGGGGTTATAGTCAAGATCAAAAACCTCCGTCCTCTCAAGAACAAGGAAGTGGAAAGAATAGTCTGGAAGAGATTGTGGGAGAACTGGCACAAGCTACTAGCAAGCTTCAGGTGTCCACAGACAGCTTCATCAATGAGTCCAGAAATAACTTCAAGAATCAGGAGGCTTCAATCAAAAATTTGGAGAATCAGGTCGGTCAAATTTCCAAACATCTATCTGAGAGACCTCCAGGTATGTTTCCTAGTAACACTGTGCCTAATCCTAGGGAGAATATTTCTGATGTTACTCTAAGAAGTGGAAAAGTTATGCATGAAACTGAAAAGAAAAAAGATAGTGAAAAGAATAAGAGTGAGGCTGGAAATAAAAGTGAATCTGAAGTAATAAGTAAAGAAAAAGATCAGAGTGAAAATATGATAGTGAGTGAGAATAAAGAAAAGAAAAGTCCTGCTTGCAGTGGCAAAATTCCTTTTCCCAATGCTTTAGAAAAAAGAATTTGGAAAAACAGTTTTCAAATTTTTTAGAAGTTTTTAAAAAGCTTCAAATTAACATTCCTTTTTCTGAAGCATTGGAGGAAATGCCCACTTATGCTAAGTTTATGAAAGACATTTTATCAAGGAGAAGGAAGTTAAGTGAGGAGAGTGAAACTATAATGTTAACTGAGGAATGTAGTGCTATTCTGCAGAAGAAGCTTCCTCCTAAACTAAAAGATCCTGGTAGCTTCACAATATCTGTTGACATAGAAGGTCTAACTGTAGAAAGAGCTTTGTGTGATCTAGGTGCTAGCATTAATTTGATGCCTTTGACCATGTTTGAACGGTTAGATATATGAGAAGTCACCCCTACTATGATCTCTCTCCAGTTAGCTGATAGGTCACTTAAGACACCCTATGGAATAGTGGAGGATGTGTTAGTGCGAGTTGATTAATTTGTTTTCCCTGTGGACTTTGTGGTGTTAGATATGGAAGAAGATACTAGGGTCCCTTTCATTTTAGGTAGACCATTCCTAGCTACTGGGAGAGCGTTAATAGGTGTAGAATTAGGAACCATGGACCTTGGAGTAGCTGATGAGAGAGTAACATTTTCTGTGTGGAAGAATATGAAACACCCAATCAAGGAAGAAGATGTGTTTAGAGTCGAGGTAGTGGATGAGTTTGTGTGTAAGAAATTTATGAGAATCTCTATGAAGGATCCTTACGAGGCTGTGATCATGGAAGGAATAGAGTTAGATGATCTAGATTTTGAGGAAGAAGAGGTGAGTGCTGCCATAGGACAACTAGAGTCCCTCAACTGAAGGTGCGAAAAACACTAGAAAGGGGGGGTTTGAATAGAGTTTTTAAACAAAAGTTTTCCCCTTTTTAAGTTTTGACAAACTTAAGGATAAGAAATAGGTGCTAAAGAATATGAAGTAGAGCATACAAGTATTTTATCCTGGTTCACTTGAGATAAAAGCTCAAGTTAATCCAGTCCACCCGTGAAGGTGATTTCTTCATTCTTCTGATGAAGGTAATTCACTAAAATCAATGAATGTTACAACTGCACTTGCAACCTGCAAAGTGACTAACAGTACACTGATTTTCTCACTAGTATACTCTCAAGAAGCTGATCTACCGATCCTCTCAAGACTAGCTAAACACTGAATCAAACTTGATTCAGTCATCTCAAGATCCGACCAACCTTGGTCTCTTAAGGAACTTTACAAAGTGTTTGTAAAAGGTTTTGGGTTTACAAGAAATGCTTCTGAAAAGCTAATGGTAAACTCATATGTTCAAGAACAATGAAGAAATATTGCTAAGAGATCGGTTAGAATGAATTCAAGAATATCAGCAAAGTTTCTCAGCTTCTTTCTTCTATGTTCAGCCCTTATATACTCCAAGGCATATGGTGTAGCCGTTGCTAGGGTTTTGTCCGTTGGAGTGGCAATCTTGTAATATCAGACTGCTAGGCTGAACGAGGTAGGTGGCAGACAGGCTATGACAGTACGATGTGTACTATGACAACGACCTGTCCTTTCACCACCTGACTTATGATCTGGAGTGCTTCAGATGGACGTTGATGAAGCTTCTGATCAGAGTCAGACGGAAGCTTGGATCCTCTGACCTTGCAACTTCTGCTTCTGGACTTGTTCCTCAGAACTTCTGAATGTCAGAGCTAGAATAGCTTGGGTCTTCAGAGCCAACTTCTTGCAGGTCTTCAGAACTTGAGTCTTCTACTTCTGAACCGTTCCTTCTGGAACATCTGGTCTTCAGAACTTCTGACTCCGGTTCTTCAGTACCTCTTGAGAGCTTCTATCTTCAGAACTTCTGAAGGATTTGCCACTGTTCTGAACGAACATGGTGAGCTTTAGAACTCTCTTTTGGTTACTCCTGGGTCTTCATCTTCTGATGGAATTGGCTTGGGTCAGAATCAGAACCTGTTTGTCACAACTTAAAAGGACAAATGTTAGAGTACCATAATTGTTCATCCTCAAAAACCTTAATTGTAATCATCAAAATATAGAGATGCAACCACTGATCAAATTTTGATCTTACAATCTCCCCCTTTTTGATGATGACAAAACAAGTATTTTGATGAACAATTCTTAAACACTAAACTGAATACACAAGAGAGAAGAGATCAGAGTTTAAACTTATCCTTGTGTAACGATTTATGTTGCTTCTTCTGAATCTAGGATAGCACCTGATTCTGAGCTGAGGACTCCCCCTGACACCCCCTGAATCTATGACTTGATGAGATGATGAAGAGTCTAGATTCGGAGTCTTGTGAGGTGATCAGAAGATACGCATAGAAGAGTGTAAACTCATCAGAGCTTGATGGTTCAGAACTTGCGTAGATCACTTGGAAACATAGAGTATTGTCCAGATGGATTGGGATAAGGCGTCAGAGGCATGTTTGTTCAGAAGATTGAACAAAATGTATTCCTTGTTTAGGACGCTTGGCAATATCTATGTGCTATAAGTATTTGATACTTATTCTCCTCAAATGGTTTTATATTATATAAACAAAATTAAGAGTTTATCAAAAACCATTTTATGTACTCCCCCTTTTTGTCATAAGAAAAAAGAGTGAAAAACAAAAACAATAACAACAAAGAATTAACTTAGATGAAACGCATGTTATTATTAATGAACGGAATTGAGTACAGAGGATAAGAAAATACTAGGAGAACAATTCCTAGACATATAAGAAGGCACGAGATTCCTTCATTGAAAGAAGCTGAAGGTGCAAAGGACGAATGTCCTGATCAATGGAAGCTAACTGGGCAGCCAGTTCTTCCTTCAGAATCTCACTCTCATTGATGGTAGGAGTGGAGGCAGCAGCTTGAAGCACTTCACCTGCTTCTTCTTGATCTTCTCGTTCCTTTTTTTCATGCTCAATGAGCAGACAAATGCTCTCGAATTGAACTTCAAGATCCTTCCGGCGAGAGGCCAGGAGAAGGAGTTCTTTCAGAACTTCCTAAAGAGTATGCAGACAGTGGGTCTGATTTGATGTCAGCCTGCAGTCCAGCAGATACTCAATTTTCCCAAGAGCTTGGGAGATTTGAGTGAGTGAAAGATTGACACTCCAGGGAAATGTCCGGTCAAATACCAGAGCCTTAAGTTCAGAAATCAAATCAACAGAAGACATTTTGATTTGAGGAGAGAAAGGAATGAATTGAATTGCGATGGAGAAGAAGGAAAGCAATATATTATAAAGAAGAGAAGTAACAGAAAAACATGCATAAAACTCATCGAACATAAATGCATGTGAGTTACTAAGAGATGTGGACGGTGCATTAAATAAGTTGTAGCAGAAACACATAAGAAAATAAAACATGGTCAAACATAGAATAAGTTCACGGACATATAAGATGAATAAATATGCATGAAGGATAGATGGGAGGGGTTCAAGACTTTGAAGAGGATGGTAGATTCTCAATCAAATACTTCATCATATTCTCCATTCTGCTTGTAGATTCCCGAATCTGCTGACCTTGTTCATTCTGAATGATGCCTTGCTGCTCAACCATCTGAAACAGCCTCTGCTGATCATCTTGTATCCTATCAATTCTGGCAGCCAGGAGAGCAACTTCCGGATGTGGAGCTGGTTCTGGAGCTTGAATAGGAACATCTATAGGTGCTTGAACTTCTGCCTCAACTTGAGTAGGTATTTCCATCTGAACTTCATCAACCTCTGCATCTTCATGAATGATGATCTCTTCAGTACTGTCCTCTGCAACCTTTGCTGGAATCATCTCAGCATCTTCTGAGGTACGTTCAGAGACAACATGTGTTCTTGCAGCCATTTCTCTTCTCATGGGTTCACAAACCTTGTGTAACACCTTCTGCCTCTGCTCATAAGCTCTCTCAGAGGCATCATGAACTCTCAGACGCTTCTCTTTGCTAAGCTGCTTCTTAAGCTCATAAGCTCTACTTTCTGACCATCTTCCGAAGGCAGACCACATACCATCAACCAAAGATGCATCAAATTGATTATCAGTTACCTGATATAGCCATTGCAGTCTTCCGGTTGCTTCATCAGAGAACTCCTGAATGAGTTGAATAAGACTTTGTGGTCTGAAGGAGGGTTCCAAATCCATGATTGGCTGAGGAGTGTTGGTTACATTAGAGCTTGATGCATTAGAACTCTCAGTTCTATTTTGCCCTGAAGGTGCTGAGTCATCCACATGAACCTTCTCTTGTCTAGAATGATCTGATTCATCCATACGTTCAATTTCAGGAATGGTTTCTTGTCTGTGCCTGGATGTATCTGTCTTCTCAGGCGAGGTGAAGCTCAGATCTCTTGAGTTCACCGTGGAGTAGTGAGACAAGGATACATAAGAAGACTCAGCAGCAGCATCTTGGAGCAGATCTTCAAAATAAGGGGCTACCTGCTGGATAGGTTGCACATTGAAATGAGGTTCTAGAATTTGAACATCCTCATCTCCTTTGTCTTCCACAGCAGGAATCTCACCAGATTCAGTTATCAGAAGGGTTCTTGAGGTGGATGGAGGCTTGATGTTGTAAGATCAAGTTTTGATCTAGTACTACAACTCTATGTTTTGATGATTACAAGTTAACCGTTTGATATGAACAATTGTGGTACTCTAACGTGTTTTTCTGAGTGTGCTATTTACAGGCTCTGACCTCTACTCGATCTCACACAAATCAGAAGCACTGTGTATAAAGAGTGACCCAAGCAACGCTTTCGCATTGACCATGTTCAATATGAACAGTGGAAAAGCTTCAGAAGTTCTGAAGCTACACAAACTCTGATGTGGACTCAGTCACTAGAAGCTCGGAAGATCCAGAAGTTCTGATAACCAAGAAACACTGAAGGTTCAGATGTTCTGATGGTGTAGAAGACTCTGAAGATACAGAAGCTGAATAGTGGAAACTCTGATGTCCAGAAGCAAGAAACTCTGAAGACCATGTACTTCCCTCTGAGTTCAGAATCAGAAGATACAACGGTCAGAGGATCTGTGCTTTCCCTCTGACTCTGATCAACCGGCTTCACAAGTTCCAACATGAAGCATTCCCCTGATCAGAAGTCTCCTAGGTTTAAAGGTCAAGTCACTATCCAAGTACAAAAGCAACTGTACCATCCTGACGACCTACCTAACGTTCTCAGCCACAGCAGAAGATGGAATTTCCAGAACTGCCCTCCAACGGTAGCATTCCCATGCAGCGTTCAAACCCTAATCCTTGGAGTGTAAATAGAGGTTGAAGATTGAAAGATGCGGTTGGAAGAATTCACACAAGCATAAGCCATATTCAAAAACCTTCAAGCATTCTTTCATCTGGAATTCATTGTGTTTACTATTAGCTTTTCAGAAGCAAATCTCTTGTAAACATTTCTTTGATAAACAGTTTGTTTAGTTCCTTTAGGAGATCAAGGTTGATCGGATCCTAGAGAAGACTAAGAGAGTGAATCTTAGTGTGAGCTAAGTTAGTGTAATTGTTAGTCACTTGTAGGTTTCAAGTGCAGTTGTAACTCTTACCTGATTAGTGGATTGCCTTCATTCTAAGAAGGAAGAAATCACCTTAACGGGTGGACTGGATTAGCTTGAGTGATTTATCAAGTGAACCAGGATAAAATCCTTGTGTGCTTTTCTATCTCTTATCTTTAGCACTTAAGGTCTCAAAAGATTTGTCAAAATCTTTAAGGTGGAAGCTTTATTTTGAAAACGTTATTCAAACCCCCCTTCTACCGTTTTTCATACCTTCAATTGGTATCAGAGCGCAAGTTCTGATTACCACACCTAACAGTGTTCAGTGATCCGGGCCGGTGTGAAAAACAATGGCTGCCACCACCAGTGAAACTCAAAGAGATGGTTACAATGCAAAGCCTCCTATGTTCGACGGTCAAAGGTTCGAATATTGGAAAGATAGACTGGAAAGTTTCTTTCTGGGTTTCGATGCAGATCTCTGGGATATTATTGTGGATGGCTATGAGCGTCCAGTCGATGCAGATGGCAAGAAGATCCCAAGGTCAGAGATGACTGCAGATCAAAAGAAGCTGTACTCACAACATCACAAAGCAAGAGCAATTCTTCTAAGTGCTATTTCCTATGAAGAGTACCAGAAGATTACAGATCGTGAGTTTGCAAAAGGCACTTTTGAATCTCTGAAGATGTCTCATGAAGGAAACAAGAAAGTTAAAGAATCAAAGGCATTGTCTTTGATCCAAAAATATGAATCCTTCATCATGGAACCAAATGAGTCCATTGAAGAAATGTTCTCCAGATTTCAGTTGCTTGTAGCTGGCATACGACCTCTCAACAAGAGCTACACAACAAAAGATCATGTCATAAGGGTCATCAGGTGTCTTCCTGAAAGCTGGATGACCTTAGTGACATCAATAGAGCTCACAAGAGATGTTGAGAATATGAGTTTAGAGGAACTCATTAGTATTTTGAAGTGCCATGAGCTGAAGCGTTCCGAGATGCAAGATCTGAGGAAAAAGTCTATAGCCCTGAAATCCAAATCTGAAAAGGCTAAAGCTAAAAAGTCAAAGGCTCTCCAAGCTGAAGCAGAAGAATCTGAAGAAGCATTAGAAGATTCTGATGAAGATGAGCTGACTCTGATCTCCAAGAGACTCAACCGCATCTGGAAGCACAGGCAGAGCAAGTACAAAGGCTCTGGAAAGGCAAAAGGAAAGTCTGAATCCTCAGGCCAGAAGAAGTCATCAATTAAGGAAGTCACACGCTTTGAGTGCAAAGAATCTGGGCACTACAAAAGTGACTGTCCAAAATTGAAGAAGGACAAGAAGCCAAAGAAGCACTTCAAGACGAAGAAGAGTCTGATGGTGACATTTGATGAGTCAGAGTCAGAGGATGTTGACTCTGATGGTGAAGTCCAAGGACTCATGGCTATTGTCAAAGACAAAGGAGCAGAGTCAAAGGAAGCTGTTGACTCTGACTCAGAATCAGAAGGAGATCCTAACTCAGACGATGAAAATGAGGTATTCGCTTCTTTCTCTACCTCTGAACTAAAACATGGTTTGTCTGATATCATGGATAAGTATAACTGAAGGTATGAAAAACGGTAGAAAGGGGGGGTTTGAATAACGTTTTCAGTACAAAACTACCACCTTAAAGATTTTGACAAATCTTTCGAGAACTTAAGTGCTAAAGATAAGAGATAGAAAAGCACACAAGGATTTTATCCTGGTTCACTTGATAAATCACTCAAGCTACTCCAGTCCACCCGTTAAGGTGATTTCTTCCTTCTTAGAATGAAGGCAATCCACTAATCAGGTAAGAGTTACAACTGCACTTGAAACCTACAAGTGACTAACAATTACACTTACTTAGCTCACACTAAGATTCACTCTCTTAGTCTTCTCTAGGATCCGATCAACCTTGATCTCCTAAAGGAACTAAACAAACTGTTTATCAAAGAATTGTTTACAAGAGATTTGCTTCTAAAAAGCTGATAGTAAACACAATGAATTTCAGATGAAAGAAAGCTTAGAATATTTTTAATATGTCTTGCGTGTGTGTGTTGTTTCTACTATTCTAGCCGCTTCTTTCAATCTTCAGCCTCTATATATACTCCAAGGATTAGGGTTGAGCGTTGCATGGGAAATGCTACCGTTGGAGGGCAGTTCTGGAAAATCCAGCTTCTGCTGTGGCTGAGAACGTTAGGTAGGTCGTCAGGAAGGTACACTTGCTTTTGTACTTGGATAGCGACTTGACCTTTTAACCTAGGAGACTTCTGATCAGGGGAATACTTCATATTGGAACTTGTGAAGCCGGTTGATCAGAGTCAGAGGGAAAGCACAGATCCTCTGACCATTGTATCTTCTGATTCTGAACTCAGAGGGAAGAACATGGCCTTCAGAGTTTATTGCTTCTAGACTTCAGAGTTTCCACTATTCAGCTTCTGGATCTTCAGAGTCTTCTACACCATCAGAACATCTGAACCTTCAGTGTTTCTTGGCTATCAGAACTTCTGGATCTTCAGAGCTTCTAGCGACTGAGTCCTCATCAGAGTTTGTATAGCTTCAGAACTTCTGAAGCTTTTCCACTGTTCATACTGAACATGGTGAATGCGAAAGCGTTGCTTGGGTTACCCTTTATACACAGTGCTTCTGATTTGTGTGAGATTGAGTTGAGGTCAGAGCCTGTAAATAGCACACTCAGAAAAACACGTTAGAGTACCACAATTGTTCATATCAAAAGGTTAACTTGTAATCATCAAAACATAGAGTTGTACTACTAGATCAAAACTTGATCTTACAATCTCCCCCTTTTTGATGATGACAAAACTAAGATTTTTGATGAACAATTCTTAAACATTAAACTGAATTCACTCAGAGTTTAGAGATATAGAATAAGACTTATCCTGATGTGAATAGTTTATCTTACTCATTCTGAATTCAAGTCACTGCTTGATTCTGAGCTTAGCTCCCCCTGAATCTTATACTTGATGAAAACGTTAGTAAAGTCTAGATTCTGAGCTAAAACATATAAGAGTTCAGAGTGAAAAGCTTATGACATAAATGAAAAACGAATAATCAGAGCGCATAAGTGATCAGAGTCATGGACAAGGTATCAGAGTCTTGGGTATCAGAGTCAACTTAGAATCACTTCAGAAGAAGTGAAATGTATTCCTTGTATTTGCCCAGTGACACATCTATGGTCATGAAGGTGGAACTCTTAAAATCTCCAAAAGAAAAATAAGTCACACTAACACATCTTACACATCAAAAACTGGGTGTACTCCCCCTTTTTGTCATAAGCAAAAAGCTTGGGGTGTGAAAAACTCAGCTTGAAGTACAAGGTACTCCCCCTTAGAGAAGGTCTAAGTTTAAAAGAAAAAGAAAACGATGTAAGAATCAGAGTTAGGCGAAAATAAATAGAAGAGTTAATGCAAGGGATGAGCGTTTACCACTGGTCAAGTGAGTAAATAGAAGGGTCAGTTACCAAGAACTTAACCTCGAGAAACTGTAGGAGCATTAACTTTCAGAGAGAAAGTGAAGCCTATAAAAGGCGTTGGAGAGAAAGGTAAGCTTCACACTTCGAATAATTTTCAGAAGAAAAAAAAAATGGCATCATACAACGTAGCACTAGAAGAACTGAGGAAGAAGGCCTTTGAAGAGGACTTGTTCCTGAACATCAGGCATCCAGAGGGTGAAACTACCATCGCGGAGCTGACACGGACACTGCTGGAAGAGGACCTGCGTCCAGAGTTGGAGAGGGACCTGAAGGAATTTCTTGCCTTCGTGGAGGAGGTGCAAGAACTCAGCCGGCTTGAACTCAAGCTGCTGGAAGAAAAAGAAATCTTGGAAGAGAAGCTCAGGACTTCAGAAGAGATTCTGGAGAAAGATGAGCTAGAGGTCAGACTCAACAACATCCAGCATGTACTGGAGCGTCTGGAGAAGAATAGGTCAGAGCAGCGCCAGGAGTGCAGAAGAATGAGGAAGGATCCTCCATTCTAGAGTTATAAGATGTAAAGAATGTGATGTAAACATAGAACAATTATGAATAAAACAAGTTTTGCAAACATATGTGACACAAATATATATAGATATATGCATATAGAATCACAAGCGAACAAATGAAAATAAGTAAATAAAAAAGAAACAGAGTTTAACAAAAAGGAAAACAAAGTAAACGAAAGAAGAAAAAGAAGAGATCCTAAGACTAAGGTTTGTCAGTGCGTCGCAGAAGTTCCATCATCATTTGCTTCATCTCAATCAGCATGGATTCATGAGTGTCAAGACGTTGTTCCATGATGTCGAGTCTGGATGAGCTTGTCTGAGTAGAGCTGGAAGGAACGTTCTGAGCAGCTTGAGGTTCTGGAATGGAAGCAGAAGCAGCAGGAGTAAACATAACTGGTGCAAGTCGCTCTGCCTCAGCCTCAGCTTCAAGACGCTCTGCCTCAAGTCTGGCTTGTTCAGCCTGAGCTGCTGCTTGACGTGCAGCTTCTGCTGCTTGCTCTTTCTTTCGCTTGGCTTCTTCAATAGCTTCAAGAAGCTTATTTCTCTGTTCTAGTTCATGAAGAGCCACCCGTCTAGCAAACCTTTGCTTGGCAGCCTCAATCCTCTGACTTCCCTCTGCATGCAGGAGCTGCAACATGATTGGAAACTGAGCCACTAGCCAAGTGCTCAAATTGTTCCACTCATCAGCCACATGTTCAGCATTCTCACTGAGATCAGTCTGACCGTGCACATTGCGGAGCCTCAAGGAGGCTTCATGATAGAAAATATTGATGCACTCAGAGAGAGATGTGGGTTGGAGGTGAGTATAGGGAATGATGGAGACGTTGGTTTCAGGAGAGGCTGGGTGATTGCTGCTATGAGCTTCAGAGGCCCCTTGTGGAGAACCAATGTTAATTATGGGAGCATTGGGTTCAGAGGTTCCACGGTGAGGGTCTGAAGTTTCAACCAGAGGGTGAGGTGATCTAACCGAGGATTGGTTAGACACTGATTGTTCGGGTTCAGGGTCTGGTTGAATTGGCTCTTGTTGGTCAGGGACAGGGTGAGCTTGTTGAACTAGGGGGTCTGCCTCTTGGATAGGATTGGCCAAGATAGGTTCATCTGGGTCAACTAGACGTTCAGGTCTAGGGCCAGGATATTGCCTAGGGCTTGGACAGGTAAGATAATATTCCTCTAAGGCAGACACTTTTTCTTTTCTAACCTCCATGAATTTTCTATTAGATTCAGAGTTATTGGAGGGAGAAGAATCAGCAACATTGGTTGGAAAGGATACAGGTGTGAAGGCTGTTGATGAGTCTGTATCCGTGGGTCTGGCGGCAGGACGTGCTGATGCTCTGGGAGCAGAGTGATCAGACGTTCTGGGTTGTGGTTCTGTTTGGTTGGGCTCGGGTTGGTCATGGATGATGGGTTCAGAAGATAATGGGTCGTATGGAATGGTAAGGAGAGAGGTTGGATCTTCTGACCTAGAGGTTTGGGTCTGAAGCAAATTCCAGAGAGGTGCTTCAGTAGGAGAAGGTTGAAAGAAGGAAGATCTTGGGGAATGTGGTGGAGTGGTGGTTTGTGCGGCTGGCTGGGATTCAGGAATAGGAGTGAGGGGATTTGAGGAGTGTTGAAGTAAGGCAGAAATAGGAAGTGCATCAAATAAATTCAAATCATCATCAGAAGCAAGTGCAGGCTTACTTGAATGTGCTAATGATCGAGTCACTCTGGCAGGAGCTTCATTCCTTCTGACCACTGCAGCAGCTGGTTCCACCCGAGTAGGCTTCACCACAATTCTGACCTTCTTCTGCTTCTTCTTTGGAGGACCATCCTCACTATCATCACCATCATCATCATCAGGCTTGCTCTTCGGTTTCTTGACCAGAGGGACATCAGATTCCTCTGAGGATTCTTCCAGAACCATCTTCCTCTTGGTTTTCTTCTTGGGAGGAGAAGGAAACTCTGGTGCTGGTGGAAGTCTGCTGACAAAATCATCAAGGTCAATCTCGAATCCTTGAGCCCTGAGGTCTTCAACATAGCATCTGATGGCGTCAGGATGGTCTGCTTGAGTCCACAGAGGGTAGTCATTCAGAGGCATTCTTCTTCCTCTGATCTCAGAAGATGTGTCTTCATGAGCAGGAGCAATCTTCTTCTGGATTAAGCCCATTTTCTTCAGAGAGTTGGCAGTGAATACATCACTGACAATTGTGCTCAAGTCCTCTGTGCAACCAGCATTGATCAAATCTTGCACCAAGTTGCTTTCAATGAGAAAGTCTGAGAGCAGTCTCCCAAAAGGGATATATTTGATTGCAGACTTGATGGAGGCGGTGGTGCGAGACTTCCGGATGCATTCCTTCAAATAGGAGAACAGGAAGTAGGGAAGGCAGATCTTCTCCTTGTCTTGAATGAAAAACAGCATCGCCTTCTGGTTGAAGTTGATGTAATCTGGAGAACTACCCTTCGGTCTCTGATTGATGCAGTTGAGCAGGATCTTGTGCCAGATTCTCAGTTTGGGGTGAAGGTCCATCACCTTGTAACTCGTCTTGCCCGGTTTGAAGGTGGTGTACAGGGCCTTGTTGACGATGTCCTTGGTGCTGGGTTTCAGCTTGGATTCCGTCAGTTGGAACCGATACCCATAAGCAGTTTCTGCTCCTAGCAGATTCACGAATGACTTCTCAGTGATGATGATCTTCCTGCCAAGAATGTGAGAGACCACCTGAGTGTCATCGCAGTCTGCGTGCTTCCAGAATTCCTTTACCAATTTCTCATACACCGGTCCTCGAAGTCGATTGAAGTAGTTTCCCCAACCTTGAGCTTGGACTTCAGGACGAAGGTCAAACCCATTTGCAGCCAAGTTGTCGAGGTTGAATCTCCATTCTGCCAGGACTTGGAGTTCCTCAGGAGGAAATACACAGTGAACGGCACAGCCCCGTTCTGCAATAGGAACAACCTGCTCTTGAGCTTGAACTTGTTCTTGTGCCGGGTTCTCAGAGCCTCGTTGACCCGTTGCCAAACCGACTACCATGTGAGGGAACTGAGGTGCATCTGCAGTAGATCTTCTGGTTTGTCTCACCATTTTGAAGAGGTTGAAGGTTTGAGGTAGAAGATGAAGTTTGAAGGATGAAGAGAGATTGAGAGAGAAATCAAGAAGGAGGCGGTTTTGAAAAGCAGAGAGTGCGAGAGTGAAAACCGGAAGTGAGAGAGAACGTGTGTGTATAGTGGGTTTTATCAAATAACCGTTGTTGATTCAAAAAGAACTTTAAGATCAACGGTTGAAAATTAAAGATAGATAGTTACAGTAAAATACACAATCACACACAGGAGATAAGCATATCTACACGCAATCATAACAGACTGTCACACGGGCACAAGGAACTATGCATCAGAAATTCTGACGCACGTGTTGTTGTCTCAGCTTCAGAGTCAGTACCAGTGGGCACACACACTCTGATTGAGTTACCTTCTGGACTAGACATCTTCTGATCAAGAAGTATCATAGTCAGAGGTTCTGATCCATCTTCACTCTGGACAAAAGTCCATGTTTAGATTTTTCAGAATAAAATTAAATCTATCTTCAGCTAAGGGCTTTGTAAAGATATCTGCCCATTGATGGTCAGTATCAACAAACTTCAGAAGAAGTACTCCCTTCTGTACATAATCTCTAATAAAATGATACTTTACCTCAATGTGCTTTGCCCTTGAATGCAAGATAGGATTCTTACTCAATGAGATTGCAGCAGTGTTATCACAATAGATTGGGATATTGCTCTCAAGGATCTGATAATCCTCCAGCTGATGTTTCATCCAGAGCATCTGAGTGCTGCATATTGCTGCTGAGATATATTCTGCCTCTGCAGTTGATAGTGCAATGGTTGATTGCCTCTTGCTTGCCCATGAGACTAGATTGCTTCCCAGAAATTGACAATTTCCAGAAGTACTTTTTCTCTCTGTTCTATCTCCAGCATAATCAGCATCACAATAACCTGAAAGCTTATACTCTGATGTTTTCTTATACATCAAGCCAAGGTTAGTGGTGCCTTTCAGATACCTTAGGATCCTCTTAACAGCAGTTAAGTGGGTTTCCCTTGGATCTGATTGGAAACGAGCACATAAATGAACACTAAATAATATGTCTGGCCTAGATGCAGTTAAGTATAGAAGTGAACCTATCATGCCACGATAGAGCTTCTGACATACTTTACCACTTTTATCTTCTTTTTCCAGAATGCATGTTGGATGCATTGGAGTCTTGGCCACTGTAGATTCCAGCATATTGAACTTCTTCAGAAGTTCTTTAGTGTACTTGCTCTGATGGATATATGTTCCTTCTGGTGTTTGATCAACTTGTATTCCCAGAAAGTACTTTAATTCTCCCATCATACTCATCTCAAATTCAGCCTGCATCATCTCAGAAAATTCTTTGCATAGAGATTGATTAGCAGAACCAAATATAATATCATCAACATAAATTTGCACAATTAAGATATCATCTTTATAAGTCTTGCAAAAGAGAGTTGTATCTACTTTACCCCTTACAAACTCATTCTCCAGAAGGAATGAGCTAAGTCTCTCATACCATGCTCTGGGAGCTTGCTTCAGACCGTAGAGTGATTTCTTCAATTTGAACACATGGTCTGGTTTCTTTTCATCTTCAAAACCTGGGGGTTGATGAACATAGACTTCCTCTGAAATATAACCATTTAGGAAGGCACTCTTTACGTCCATCTGATGTAGAATTATGTTGTGATTTACTGAGAAAGAAATCAATAGTCTGATTGCCTCCAGTCTTGCTACTGGAGCAAATGTTTCAGTGTAGTCTATTCCTTCCTGCTGGCTGTAGCCTTGAGCAACTAGCCTTGCCTTGTTTCTGACTACATCTCCTTTCTCATTTAGCTTGTTTCTGAATACCCATTTCGTTCCAATAACATGGACATTCTCAGGCTTCTTCACTAAGCTCCAAACATCGTTCTTGGAGAATTGATTCAATTCTTCTTCCATGGCCAGAATCCAATCCTTGTCCTGAAGAGCTTCATCTATGGACTTGGGTTCAATTAAGGACACCAATCCTTTCAGACTCAGCAAGGTCTCTTCAGAGGGTCTGAAGGCAGATCTGGTTCTGACTGATTCATCTTTGTTACCCAGAATCAATTCCTTAGGATGAGCTGCAGTGATTCTGCTCTTCTTCAGAGTTTGTGAGTTAGAGGGACCAGCTTCTTCCTCTGGTTCATCTTCCTCTGGCTCAACTTCCTCTGGAGCTTTGCCTTTGTCAGAAACATTAATGCTTAAATCTGCAAACTTTTCAACTAGCTTTGACTGGTCAGAGTCAAGCTTATCATCAAATCTAACATGAATAGATTCTTCAATAGTCTTAGCATCAGTATTATAAAATCTAAAACCTTTAGATCTATCAGAATAACCAAGTAATAGACACTTAGAAGACTTAGCATCAAATTTATGCATTCTATCCTTAGTATTGAGAACATAACAAACACAGCCAAAAGGATGAAAATAAGAAATGTTGGGTTTTATGTTCTTCCACAATTCATAAGGAGTCTTATTCAGAATTGGTCTCACAGAGATTCTGTTCTGAATGTAACATGCTGTATTTACTGCCTCTGCCCAAAAGTGCTTAGCCATGCCAGTTTCTTGGAGCATGGTTCTAGCCATCTCCTGAAGAGTTCTGTTCTTCCTCTCAACAACACCATTTTGTTGAGGAGTTCTGGGACAAGAGAAATCATGTGCAATTCCATAGGAATCAAACAGACTCTCAAACTTGTCATTCTCAAACTCTCCACCATGGTCACTTCTGACACGCACAATTCTACAAGCCTTCTCGTTTTGCACTTGAGCAATGAAGGTAGAGAACACAGCATGAGACTCATCCTTGCGGGTTAGAAACTTTACCCATGTCCAGCGGCTATAGTCATCAACGATAACCATCCCATATCTCTTGCCACCTATAGACTCAGTTTTCACTGGTCCAAACAGGTCGATATGCAGAAGTTCTAACGGCCTTGAGGTTGAGACAACATTCTTTGCCTTGAAAGGGACTTTTGTGAATTTGCCTTTCTGACATGCTTCACAAAGAGCGTCTGAAGCGAACTTCAGATTGGGTAAGCCCCTGACAAGGTTTAGCTTGCTCAGCTGAGAAATCTTTCTCATACTGGCATGCCCTAACCGTCTATGCCATACCCACTGCTCTTCATTAACAGACAGAAGGCACTTCACATTCTGAGCCTCCAACTCAGATAATCTGATCTTATAAATGTTGTTCTTCCTCTTGCTGTTAAACAGAACAGAGCCATCGATCTGACTTGCAGCCCGGCAGGACTTTTGATTGAATATAACATCATAACCCTTGTCAGCTAATTGACTTATAGACAATAAGTTATGTGTTAAGCCGTCTACCAATAAAACATTATCAATGCATGGACTACTATCTACACAAATAGTACCAGTACCAATAATTTTACCCTTTTCATTTCCTCCGAAGCCAACTTCGCCTCCAGGCTTAAGTTTCAGCTCTCGAAACATACGCTTTTCTCCCGTCATGTGACGCGAGCATCCACTGTCCAGATACCATGATTGGTGTTTCAGTGGAGCTATCAAGGATATCTGCAACATAGATAATCTTGTCCTTAGGTACCCACTTTCTGGGTCCTCTTTTGTTAGTTACCCCAGAGGTTCTGATCACCTTGGGTGTCTCAACATAATATTTTAAAGGAATATTTGCATGATATTTAGTCATAGAGAAAGATCCCTTTTTAAGAGGGTTTTTAGCAACTTTAGCGGGTACAGGATCAGGCAATATGGTACCAGAGGGAACAAAGCATTCATATAAAGATTTAGCTTTAGACACAGAAGGCTCATTTCTAATTGGTTTAGAATAGCCAATGCCATGCATTCCATTTCTGCTTACGCCATAGATCATTGAAGCCATTAAGCTTCTATCCACGCTTTTAGCTAGGAATCTTTGAAAAGACTTTTCATACTTAGATTCATTTCTACAATCAGAGGCATCACAGGCAACAATTTCTTCTAACTTAGCAATCTGGTTCTTAAGCACAGAGTTAGAATTTACCAAAGCATGATTTTCATTTTTTAAATCAGAAATAATTTTCTCATGTTCAGAAGGAGTCTTGGAGACAGTAGATAAGTTCTTTTTCAACTTTTTATGCTTAGACAATAAAGAGTTATACTTATCCATGATATCAGACAAAGCATGTTTCAGTTCAGAGGTAGAGAAAGAAGCAAATACCTCATTTTCATCGTCTGAGTTAGGATCTCCTTCTGATTCTGAGTCAGAGTCAACAGCTTCCTTTGACTCTGCTTCCTTGTCTTTGACAATTGCCATGAGTCCTTGGACTTCACCATCAGAGTCAACATCCTCTGACTCTGATTCATCAAATGTCACCATCAGACTCTTCTTGGTCTTGAAGTGCTTCTTTGGCTTCTTGTCCTTCTTCAATTTTGGACAGTCACTTTTGTAGTGCCCTGATTCTTTGCACTCAAAGCAAGTGACTTCCTTGATTGATGACTTCTTCTGACCTGAGGATTCAGACTTTCCTCTTGCCTTTCCAGAGCCTTTGAACTTGCTCTGCCTGTGCTTCCAGATGCGGTTGAGTCTCTTGGAGATCAGAGTCAGCTCATCTTCATCAGAATCTTCTGATGCTTCTTCAGATTCTTCTTCTTCAGCTTGAAGAGCCTTTGACTTCTCAACTTTAGCCTTTTCAGATTTGGATTTCAAGGCTATGGACTTTTTCCTCAGATCTTGCATCTCTGAGCGCTTCAGCTCATGGCATTTCAAAATGCTGATGAGTTCTTCTAAACTCATATTCTCAACGTCTCTCGTGAGCTCTATTGAAGTCACCAAAGTCATCCAACTTTCAGGAAGACACCTGATGACCCTTATGACATGATCTTTTGTTGTGTAGCTCTTGTTGAGAGGACGTATGCCAGCTACAAGCAGTTGAAATCTGGAGAGCATTTCTTCAATGGACTCATTTGGCTCCATGATGAAAGATTCATACTTTTGGATCAAAGACAATGCCTTTGATTCTTTGACTTTCTTGTTTCCTTCATGAGACATCTTCAGAGAATCAAAAATGCCTTTAGCAAACTCACGATCTGTAATCTTCTGGTACTCCTCATAGGAAATAGCACTTAGAAGAATTGCTCTTGCTTTGTGATGTTGTGAGTACAGCTTCTTTTGATCTGCAGTCATCTCTGACCTTGGGATCTTCTTGCCATCTGCATCAACTGGACGCTCGTAGCCATCCACAATAATATCCCAGAGATCTGCATCGAAACCCAGAAAGAAACTTTCCAGTCTATCTTTCCAATATTCGAACCTTTGACCGTCGAACATAGGAGGCTTTGCATTGTAACCATCTCTTTGAGTTTCACTAGTGGTGGCAGCCATTGTTTTTCACACCGGCCCGGATCACTGAACACTGTTAGGTGTGGTAATCAGAACTTGCGCTCTGATACCAATTGAAGGTATGAAAAACGGTAGAAAGGGGGGGTTTGAATAACGTTTTCAGTACAAAACTACCACCTTAAAGATTTTGACAAATCTTTCGAGAACTTAAGTGCTAAAGATAAGAGATAGAAAAGCACACAAGGATTTTATCCTGGTTCACTTGATAAATCACTCAAGCTACTCCAGTCCACCCGTTAAGGTGATTTCTTCCTTCTTAGAATGAAGGCAATCCACTAATCAGGTAAGAGTTACAACTGCACTTGAAACCTACAAGTGACTAACAATTACACTGACTTAGCTCACACTAAGATTCACTCTCTTAGTCTTCTCTAGGATCCGATCAACCTTGATCTCCTAAAGGAACTAAACAAACTGTTTATCAAAGAATTGTTTACAAGAGATTTGCTTCTAAAAAGCTGATAGTAAACACAATGAATTTCAGATGAAAGAAAGCTTAGAATATTTTTAATATGTCTTGCGTGTGTGTGTTGTTTCTACTATTCTAGCCGCTTCTTTCAATCTTCAGCCTCTATATATACTCCAAGGATTAGGGTTGAGCGTTGCATGGGAAATGCTACCGTTGGAGGGCAGTTCTGGAAAATCCAGCTTCTGCTGTGGCTGAGAACGTTAGGTAGGTCGTCAGGAAGGTACACTTGCTTTTGTACTTGGATAGAGACTTGACCTTTTAACCTAGGAGACTTCTGATTAGGGGAATACTTCATATTGGAACTTGTGAAGCCGGTTGATCAGAGTCAGAGGGAAAGCACAGATCCTCTGACCATTGTATCTTCTGATTCTGAACTCAGAGGGAAGAACATGGCCTTCAGAGTTTATTGCTTATGGACTTCAGAGTTTCCACTATTTAGTTTCAACTTAAGTCCATAGATGAAGCTCTTCAAGACAAGGATTGGATTCTGGCCATGGAAGAAGAATTGAATCAATTCTCCAAGAAAGATGTTTGGAGCTTAGTGAAGAAGCCTGAGAGTGTCCATGTAATTGGAACAAAATGGGTGTTCAGAAACAAGTTGAATGAGAAAGGAGATGTAGTCAGAAACAAGGCGAGGCTAGTTGCTCAAGGCTACAGCCAGCAGGAAGGAATAGACTACACTGAAACATTTGCTCCAGTAGCAAGACTAGAAGCAATCAGACTGTTGATCTCTTTCTCAGTGAATCACAACATAGTTCTACATCAGATGGACGTAAAGAGTGCCTTCCTAAATGGTTATATTTCAGAGGAAGTCTATGTTCATCAACCCCCAGGTTTTGAAGATGAAAAGAAACCAGACCATGTGTTCAAATTGAAGAAATCACTCTATGGTCTGAAGCAAGCTCCCAGAGCATGGTATGAGAGACTCAGCTCATTCCTCCTGGAGAATGAGTTTGTAAGGGGTAAAGTAGATACAACTCTCTTTTTCAAAACTTATAAAGATGATATCTTAATTGTGCAAATTTATGTTAATGATATTATATTTGGTTCTGCTAATCAATCTCTATGCAAAGAATTTTCTAAGATGATGCAGGCTGAATTTGAGATGAGTATGATGGGAGAACTCAAGTACTTTCTGGGAATACAAGTTGATCAAACACCAGAAGGAACATATATCCATCAGAGCAAGTACACTAAAGAACTTCTGAAGAAGTTCAATATGCTGGAATCTACAGTGGCCAAGACTCCAATGCATCCTACATGCATTCTGAAGAAAGAAGATGAAAGTGGTAAAGTATGTCAGAAGCTCTATCGTGAGATGATAGGCTCACTCCTATATTTAACTGCATCTAGGCCAGATATATTATTTAGTGTTCACTTATGTGCTCGTTTCCAATCAGATCCAAGGGAAACCCACTTAACTGTTGTTAAGAGGATCCTAAGGTATCTGAAAGGTACCATTAACCTTGGCTTGATGTATAAGAAAACATCAGAGTATAAGCTTTCAGGTTATTGTGATGCTGATTAAGCTGGAGATAGAACAGAGAGAAAAAGTACTTCTGGAAATTGTCAATTTCTGGGAAGCAATTTAGTCTCATGGGCAAGCAAGAGGCAATCAACCATTGCACTATCCACTGCAGAGGCAGAATATATCTCAGCAGCAATATGCAGCACCCAGATGCTCTGGATAAAACATCAGTTGGAGGACTATCAGATCCTTGAGAGCAATATCCCAATCTATTGTGATAACACTGCTGCAATTTCATTGAGTAAGAATCCTATCCTACATTCAAGGGCAAAGCACATTGAGGTAAAGTATCATTTTATTAGAGATTATGTACAGAAGGGCGTACTTCTTCTAAAGTTTATTGATACTGACCATCAATGGGCAGATATCTTTACAAAGCCCTTAGCAGAGGATAGATTTAATTTTATTCTGAAAAATCTGAATATGGACTTTTGTCCAGAGTGAAGATGGATCAGAACCTCTGACTATGATACTTCTTAATCAGAAGATGTCTAGTCCAGAAGGTAACTCAATCAGAGTTTATGTATCCATTGGTGCTGACTCTGAAGCTGAGACAGTAACACATGTGTCAGTATCTCTGATGCATAGTTCCTTGTGCCCCTGTGACAGTCTGTCATGATATGTGTAGATGTGCTTCTCTTCTGCGTGTGATATGTGTATTTACTGTTACTATCATGTCTTTAATTTCTAACCGTTGATCTTAAAATGCTTTTTGAATCAACAACGATTATTTGACAAAACCCACTATACACACACGATCTCCTACACTTTCGGTTTTTACTCTCTCTCTTCTGTTATTTTCAAAACCGCTTACCCACGATCTCTCTCTCGCTCTCTATTCATCTTCTACCCAAAACCTTCAACCGCTTTCCACAATGGTGAGACAAACCAGAAACGAAGCTGCCGAAGCAACGAGGTTCCCTCACATGGTAGGTGGTCAAGCTACAGGCCAAATGGGTCCTGAAGCTCCTAGTCAAGGTCAAGCTCAAGAGCAAGTTATTCCGATTGCAGAACGGGGCTGTGCCGTTCATTGTGTGTATGCTCCTGAGGAACTTCAAGTACTGGCAGAATGGAGATTCGACCTCGACAATCTTACTGAAAATGGGTATGATCTTCGTCCTGAAATCCGTGTTCAAGGCTGGGAAAATTACTTCAACAGGCTTCGAGGACCGGTGTATGACAAATTGATCAAGGAATTTTGGAAACACGCTGACTGCGATGACACTCAGGTGGTATCCTACATTCTTCGAAGGAGGATCATAATTACAGAGAAGTCATTTGTGAACCTACTGGGTGCAGAGATTGCACATGGGTATCGGTTTCAACTCACTGAATCGAAGCTGAAACCCAAAACGAAGGATGAGACCAACAAGGCCCTGTACACCACATACAAACCGGGCAAGACTGATTACAAGGTGGTGGATCTTCATCCCAAGCTCAGAATCTGGCACAAGATTCTGCTCAACTGCATCAACCAGAGACCAAAGGGCAGTTCCCCATACTACATCAACTTCAACCAGAAGGCGATGCTGTTTTTCATCCAAGACAAGAAGAAGATCTGCCTTCCCTACTTCCTGTTCTCTTACTTGAAGGAGTGTATCAAGAAGTCCAGAACTACTGCCTCCATCAAGTCAACAATCAAGTATATCCCTTTTGGGTGGTTGCTATCAGATCTCTTCATTGAGAGCAACCTAGTGCAAGATCTGATCAATGCTGGATGTGTAGAGGATTTGACCACCATTGTCAGTGATGTCTTCACTGCAAATTCTCTGAAGAAGATGGGGTTAGTCCAGAAGAAAATTGCCCCAGATCATGAAGATACATCTTCTGAAATCAGAAAGAGAAGGGTGCCTCTGAATGACTACCCTCTGTGGACACAGGCAGACAATCCTGAAGCTATTAGGTGCTATGTTGAAGACCTAAGAGCTCAAGGCTTTGAAATTGATCTAGATGAATTCTTCAGAAGACTGCCGCCAGCTCAAGAGTTTGACTCTCCTCGCAAGAGGAAAGTTCAGAGGAAGATGGTCTTAGAAGAATCCTCTGAGGAATCTGATGGCCCTCAGAAGAAGAAGAAGAAGGCTGACCAGCCAAAGAGGAAACATGATGAAACCAGTAAACCAGATGATGGTAATGATGGTGATAATGATGGTGGTCCTTCTCCTCTCAAGAAGAAGAAGAAACAAGTCAGACTTGTGGTAAATCCTACAAGGGTGGAACCTGCTGCTCAAGTGATCAGAAGGGTTGAGACTCCGGTCAGAGTGACTCGGTCTTCAGCACGATCATCAAGTAAGTCTGCTATTGCTTCTGATGATGATTTAGATACATTTGATGCACTCCCTATCTCTGCTATGCTGAAACATACCTCCAACCCACTCACTCCTATCCCAGAGTCCCAACCAGCCACACAAACCACTTCACCACCCAATTCACCAAGGTGTTCATTTTTCCAACCTTCTCCAAATGAAGCACCTCTCTGGAATATGCTTCAGAACCAACCTACAGGACCCTCTGATCCAACCTCACCTATTACAATCCAATACAACCCATTAACTTCTGAACCCATCATCCCTGATCAACCAGAACTTAACCAACCAGAACCTGAATCCAGAACTTCTGATCACTCTGTCCCTAGAGCTTCAGAACATCTGGTTGCCAGAACCACTGATACAGATTCATCAAGTGTCTATACTCCTGTATCATTTCCAACCAACGTTGCTGACTCCTCCCCTTCCAATAACTCTGAGTCCATTCGTAAATTCATGGAGGTCAGAAAAGAAAAGGTGTCTAGCCTAGAAGAGTATTACCTCACATGTCCAAGCCCTAGGAGATATCCTGGACCTAGACCTGAACGTCTAGTTGACCCAGATGAACCTATCTTGGCCAATCCCTTACATGAGGCAGACCCTTTGGCTCAACAGGCTCAACCTGACCCTATCCAACAAGAGCCAGTTCAACCAGACCCAGAACAATTTGTGTCTAACCACTCTTCGGTTAGATCACCCAATCCTCTGGTTGAAACTTCTGAACCACACCTTGGAGCCTCTGAACCTCATGACCAAACCTGTGACATTGGCTCTCTCCAAGGTGTCTCTGAAGCTCACAACAGCAATCACCCAACCTCTCCTGACCAATACCTCTCCATAGTTCCCTACACTCACCTCAGACCCACCTCTCTCTCCGAGTGCATCAATGTGTTTAATCAAGAAGCTTCTTTGATGCTACGCAACGTGCAAGGTCACACTGACCTGAGCGAGAATCCTGACTCTGTTGCTGAGGAATGGGATAATCTGAGTAATTGGTTAGTTGCTCAGGTCCCTGCTATGATGAGTCATCTCATTGCTGAAAGGGATCAGAGGATAGCAGCTGCAAAGCAAAGGTTTTCCAGAAGAGTGGCTCTTCATGAACAACAACCGAGACACAAGCTACTTGAAGCTATTGAAGAGGCCAGACGCAAGAAAGAACAAGCAGAAGAAGCTGCACGTCAAGAAGCAGCTCAAGCTGAACAAGCTCGGTTAGAGGCAGAAAGACTTGACGCTGAAGCTGAAGCACTTAGATGCCAAGCACTTGCACCAGTGGTTTTTACTCCTGTTGCTTCTGCTTCCATTCCCGCTCCTCAAGCTGCTCAGAATGTTCCTTCCAGTTCTACACAGTCCAGCTCGTCCAGACTCGACACCATGGAACAACGTCTTGATACTCATGAGTCTATGCTGATAGAAATGAAGCAAATGATGATGGAACTTCTGCGTCGCACTAATAAACCTTAGCTTCAGGATCTCTTCGTTTTTCTTGCTTAACTTAGTTTTATTTTAAACTCTGGTTATTTTCCTTTAGCTTCTCTAGTTATTTTTGCTTTGTTAGTTCTGTTTGTCTTTGCATATATATATATATATATTTGTCACATTGTGTTTGAAATTTTTTTTTATTCATAATCATTCTCTTTTACATCATACAATTTTTTTTCTAAGTCTAGAATGGAGGATCCTTCCTCATTCTCCTGCACTCCTGGCGCTGCTCTGACCTATTCTTCTCCAGACGATCCAGTGAATACTGGATGTTGTTGAGACTGTCTTTTAGCTCATCCCTCTCCAGAATTTCTTCTGAAGTCTTGAACTTCTTTTCTATGACTTCTTTCTCTTCCAGCAGCTTCAGTTCAAGCTGGCTGAGTTCTTGTACTTCCTCCAAGACGGCAAGGAATTCTTCTAAGTCATTCCTCAACTCTGGACGCAGGTCCTCTTCTAGCAGTTCCCTCGTCAGCTCCGATATGGTTTTTGTACCCTCTGGATGCCTTATATTAAGAAACAAGTCCTCCTCAAAGGCCTTCCTTCTGAGCTCTTCTAGTGCAACCATGTATGAAGCCATTTCTGATTATGGACTTGATCGAGTTGTGAAGCTTACCCTCTTTCTCCATCGCTTTATATAAGCTTCACTTTCTCTCTGAAAGTTAATGCTCCTACAGTTTCTCAAGGTTAAGTTCTTGGTAACTGACCCCTTTCTTTACTCCCTTGGCCGGTGGTAAACGTTCTTCTTGTGCATTAACTCTTCTATTTATTTCGCCTAACTCTGATTCATGCATCGTTTTAATTATCTTAAAACTTAGACCTTCTCTAAGGGGGAGTACCTTGTACTTCAAGCTAAGTTTTTCACACCCCAGGCTTTTTGCTTATGACAAAAAGGGGGAGTACAACCCAGTTTTGGATGTGTAAGATGTGTTAGTGTGACTTATTTTTTCTTTTGGAGAATTTAAGAGTTCCACCTTTATGACCATAGATGTGTCACTGGGCAAATACAAGGAATACATTTCACTTCTTCTGAAGTGATTTTAGTTTGACTCTGATACCCAAGACTCTGATACCTTGTCCGTTGACTCTGATTACTTATGCGCTCTGATTACTCTAATTCATCTATGTCATAAGTTTTTCACTCTGAACTCTTATTTTATTTAGCTCAGAATCTAGACTTTTCTAACGTTTTCATCAAGTATTAGATTCAGGGGGAGCTAAGCTCAGAATCAAGCAGTGACTTGAATTCAGAATGAGCAAGATAAACTATTCACATCAGGATAAGTCTTATTCTATATCTCTAAACTCTGAGTGAATTCAGTTTAATGTTTAAGAATTGTTCATCAAAAATCTTAGTTTTGTCATCATCAAAAAGGGGGAGATTGTAAGATCAAGTTTTGATCTAGTTGTACAACTCTATGTTTTGATGATTACAAGTTAACCGTTTGATATGAACAATTGTGGTACTCTAACGTGTTTTTCTGAGTGTGCTATTTACAGGCTCTGACCTCTACTCGATCTCACACAAATCAGAAGCACTGTGTATAAAGAGTGACCCAAGCAACGCTTTCGCATTGACCATGTTCAATATGAACAGTGGAAGAGCTTCAGAAGTTCTGAAGCTACACAAACTCTGATGTGGACTCAGTCACTAGAAGCTCTGAAGATCCAGAAGTTCTGATAACCAAGAAACACTGAAGGTTCAAATGTTCTGATGGTGTAGAAGACTCTGAAGATACAGAAGCTGAATAGTGGAAACTCTGATGTCCAGAAGCAAGAAACTCTGAAGACCATGTACTTCCCTCTGAGTTCAGAATCAGAAGATACAACGGTCAGAGGATCTGTGCTTTCCCTCTTACTCTGATCAGCCGGCTTCACAAGTTCCAACATGAAGCATTCCCCTGATCAGAAGTCTCCTAGGTTTAAAGGTCAAGTCACTATCCAAGTACAAAAGCAACTGTACCATCCTGACGACCTACCTAACGTTCTCAGCCACAGCAGAAGATGGAATTTCCAGAACTGCCCTCCAACGGTAGCATTCCCATGCAGCGTTCAAACCCTAATCCTTGGAGTATAATTAGAGGCTGAAGATTGAAAGATGCGGTTGGAAGAATTCACACAAGCATAAGCCATATTCAAAAACCTTCAAGCATTCTTTCATCTGAAATTCATTGTGTTTACTATTAGCTTTTCAGAAGCAAATCTCTTGTAAACATTTCTTTGATAAACAGTTTGTTTAGTTCCTTTAGGAGATCAAGGTTGATCGGATCCTAGAGAAGAATAAGAGAGTGAATCTTAGTGTGAGCTAAGTTAGTGTAATTTTTAGTCACTTGTAGGTTTCAAGTGCAGTTGTAACTCTTACCTGATTAGTGGATTGCCTTCATTCTAAGAAGGAAGAAATCACCTTAACGGGTGGACTGGATTAGGTTGAGTGATTTATCAAGTGAACCAGGATAAAATCCTTGTGTGCTTTTCTATCTCTTATCTTTAGCACTTAAGGTCTCGAAAGATTTGTCAAAATCTTTAAGGTGGAAGCTTTATTTTGAAAACGTTATTCAAACCCCCCCTTTCTACCGTTTTTCATACCTTCAGATGTGAATTGTTGAACCAAGTCTCTCAAGGTGGCCTCACTCTGAGCGATACCCTTAATGAATGAATTAAGGAAAGGTACAGACTCAGTGGTGGTGGATGTGGAAGAGGTTTGAATTGGGATGGATGGAATGGAAGTGGTAGCAGTTTGGATGTTTAAGTGGGGAGCTTGTGTTTCGGCTTGAGATATGGTTTGTGTGTGAGGTTCTGTTTGAGGTGGAACTGTTTGGATTGAGGTGGCAGGGAGGTAGATATAGGTACAGGTTGTTCAGGAATAACTACTAAAGTAGAATCTAAATTAATGATTTCAGTAAGTTCCTTACTTGAATCTCTGAGGATGGTAGATCTGGTGAGTCTGGCAGTCCTTGCAGGATCAGAAGCTATCTTTGATCTCCTTTCTCTTTGTACCTCTGAAGCAGTCTCAGATGCTTGCTTTGGTTCTGGCTCCTTCTTCTGAAGTGGACCCTTCAGAGGCAGTTTCTTCCTCTTGCCTATTGGCACTTCATGAGAATCAGTGGATTCTTCAGCTTCTGGAGATTCCCTTATAACTCGGAGCACATTCCCAATAATCTCACTATCATCCTGCTCAACTTCCTCCTCAACTTGAATTACCTGAACTCTTTGCCTCTTGATCAGGGGAATATCATCATCTTCAGTTTCCTCACTAGAAGATTCTTCCATGACAGCTTTCCTCTTGATATTCCTTCTAGGTGAATCTTCTTCAGAGTTAGAGTGAACAGCTTCTCCTCTGTTGATGTCATCTTCTTCTTCTTGAGTTCCAATGGAGGAAGCCATAGAGCTCTCAGAGCTATCAGACTGAGATTTCTGAGGTGACTCCACTGGAGTTCTTTCAGGAGAGGGTTCTGGAATTGGTTCCCTGATGACCACAGATTTTGATGCAGCTTTCATCTTCTTGGTTTCCTCTATCAGAATCCTTTTTCCCTTGGGATCTGAAGGCTTGCTGCTAGTTTTTCTCTTGGACTTACTTGTTGGTACCTCAGGAGGACTTTTAGGAAGTCTTTTGATAAATTCCTTGAGAGTGACTGGATCTCCTTTACTTCTGAGCATTCTCACATATTCCAGAATGCTGGCTGGATTATCCTTCTTAGACCAGAGAGGATAGTCATCAACAGGGTGGTTCTTCTGACGAACTTCTTCAGATGATTCTTCTTCAGGTTCAACTTGAACTTTGTCAATGATCTGCATTCTCTTCAACTTAGTCCCATTGAGAGCATCTCCAATGGACATAGCCAGATCCTCATGAAGTCCTAGGTCATACAGAGTCTTGACCAGTTTGTTCTGAGTGAAAATATCTGAGAGCAGCCTGCCATAAGGAATGTAGGAGATAGACCTCTTGGTCTCAATTGCAGTAGTCCTTGACTTCTCAAAGCATTCTTTCAGATAGTTGAAGAGCAGAAATGGAAGACACACGGGCTCACCCCTAGATATATAGTACATGATTACCTTTTGAGTTGCATTGAGGTAATCAGTTCCTCCTGTTCTGGGGTGAATGCAGTACATGAAGATCTTGTAAGATCAAGATTTGGTCATGTGGTACAACTCTATGTTTTGATGATAACAAGTATTTATTTGTGGATGAACAACTATGATACTCTAATGTTTGTCTTGAGTGTTTTGACAAACAGGTTCTGATTCTGACACCAGAAGATATATTCGTCAGAAGTTCTGAAGATCAGAAGATCTGAAGATCAGAGGATCTGAAGATCAGAGGATCTGAGGATCAGAGGATCTGAAGATCAGAAGATCTGAAGATAAGAGGATCAGAGGATTAGAGGATCAGAAGATCTGAGGATCAGAAGATCTGAAGACCAGAAGCTCTGAGGGACCAGAGGCTCTGAAGGTCCAGAAGCTCTGAAGGTCCAGAAGCAGAAGTTACGAAGGTCAGAGGATCCAAGCATCCCTCTGACTCTGATCACCAAGCTTCACAAGTTCCAACACGAAGCATTCCTCTGATCAGAAGTCATTGGTTAAAGGCAAATGTCTCTATCAAGAAGTACAAGAGCAATGTACTATTCTGACAAGCCTACCTACCAAGGTTCAGCCACAGCAGGTTCTGGAAGTTCCAGAAATGCCCTCCAACGGTCATATTCTCTCAACAGAAATATCCTTTGCACCTGGACTATAAAAGGCTGAAGAAAAAGAAGAAAGCTGAGAGATAAAAACCAAGAGCTGATTCAAGCCTCTACTTTCTTCATCTATTCTTATTTAGTTTACACTCAGCTTATTTAGAAGCAAACCTTTGTAAACACCAACCTCAAACAGTTGTTTGATTTTCCTTAAGGGACCGGGTAGGTCAGTATCCTTAAGAAAACTAAGAGAGTGAATCTTAGTGGTGATTCCTTTAGGAGATCAAGGTTGATCGGATCCTAGAGAAGACTAAGAGAGTGAATCTTAGTGTGAGCTAAGTCAGTGTATTGTTAGTCACTTGTAGGTTTCAAGTGCAGTTGTAACAATTATCTGATTAGTGGATTGCCTTCATTCTAAGAAGGAAGAAATCACCTTAACGGGTGGACTGGATTAGCTTGAGGGATTTATCAAGTGAACCAGGATAAAATACTTGTGTGCTTCTCTCTTCTCTCTATCTTTATCCGCTGCACCATCTATCTTAGAGAAACCGAAAAGATTTACTTTAAATCTTAAGGGGAAAGTTTTTATATTGAAAACGTTATTTAACCCCCCCCTTCTAGTCGTTTTTCACACCTTCAATTGGTATCAGAGCGCAAGTTCTGATTACCACACTTAACAGTGTTCAGTAGATCCGGGCCAGTGTGAAAATACTCATGGATTCCACCACTACTACAAGCAAATATCAATACAGTGCAAGACCACCTGTCTTTGATGGTCAGAGATTTGATTTCTAGAAAGACAGAATCGAAAGCTTCTTTCTTGGCTTTGATCCTGATCTCTGGGATTTTGTTGTTTATGGCTACACCCCTCCTGTTGATGAACATGGTGTAAAAATCCCAAGGGAGAAGATGAGTGAAGATCAAAAGAAGGAGTTCAGAGATCATCACCGATCAAGAGCTATTCTGCAAAGTGCCATTTCATATGAAGAATATGAGAAAATTACTGATCGTGATTCCGCCAAGGGCATCTTTGAATCCTTGAAGATGTCTCATGAAGGAAACAAGAAAGTGAAAGAATCAAAGGCACTGTCTTTGATCCAGAAATATGAATCCTTCCAAATGGAACCTGACGAATCCATTGAAGATATGTTTTCCAGATTCCAGTTGATTATTGCTGGAATAAGACCCCTCAACAATAACTACACCACTGCGGATCATGTCATGAGGATCCTTAGAGGTCTTCCTGAAAGCTGGATGCCTTTGATAACTTCCTTGGAGCTAACTAGAGATGTTGAGTATATGAGTTTAGAAGAACTCATCAGCATACTGAAATGCCATGAACTGAAGCGCTCAGAAATGCAGGATCTGAAGAAGAAGTCTATAGCTTTGAAATCCAAATCTGAGAAGTCAAAAGCTCTCCAAACTGAAGCAGAAGACTCTGAAGATTCTGATGAGGATGAGTTGACTCTGATATCCAGAAAGCTCAACTGCATCTGGAAGCACAGGCAGAGCAAATACAAAGGCTCATCAAACGACAAAAAGTCAAAGAAGCATTTCAAGACAAAGAAAAGTCTGATGGTGACTTTTGATGAATCAGAGTCAGAGGATGTTGACTCTGATGGTGAAGTTCAAGGACTCATGGCCATTGTCAAAGACAAAGGAGCAGAGTCAAAGGGAGTTGTTGACTCTGACTCAGAATCAGAAGGAAATCCTAACTCAGACGATGAAAATGAGGTATTCGCTTCTTTCTCTACCTCTGAACTGAAACATGCTTTGTCTGATATTATGGATAAGTATAACTCTTTATTGTCTAAGCATAAAAGGTTGAAAAATGACTTATCTGCTGCTTCTAAGACTCCTTCTGAACATGAGAAAATTATTTCCGATTTGAAAAATGATAATCATGCTTTGGTAAATTCTAACTCTGTGCTTAAGAACCAGATTGCTAAGTTAGAAGAAATAGTTGCTTGTGATGCCTCTGATTGTAGAAATGAATCTAAGTATGAAAAGTCTTTTCAAAGATTCCTGGCTAAAAGCGTAGACAGAAGCTTAATGGCTTCAATGATCTATGGCGTAAGCAGAAATGGAATATATGGCATTGGTTATTCTAAACCTTCTGAAGTTGCTCCATCATCTCTTAAGAAAGGAATTTTCTCTATGTCAAAATATCATGCTCAAATTCCTTTATATTATCCTGTTGAAAGACCCAAAGTTGTCAGAACTTCTGGGCTAACTAACAAGAAAGGACCCAGAAAGTGGGTACCTAGGGATAAGATTATATATGTTGCAGATATCTTCAATAAGTCCATCGAAACTCCAACCATGGAACCTGGACAGTGGATGCAGGCAACACATGACGGAAGAAAGGCATATGTCCCAAGATCCAAAACTTGAACCTGAAGGTGAAGTTAATCTTGGAGGCATCAGTAGAGTAAGATTTGGTCAAGTCAAAGCTAGCTGAAAAAGCTTGCAGAGATGAGCATGACTGTTTCAGAAAGAAACAAAGACTCAGAACTTGTCAAACCAGAAGCAACAACATCAGAAGATGCTACTACAACTTCTGACTTGCGTCATCAGAAGAAGAGTAGGTTCATAGCTTCTCATTCTGAAGCATCTGAAGATGGAATTTTTTCCAGAATGGAGATGTCACCAGAACCTCTGGACTTTGACACTTCTGCTCTCATAAGAAGATATACTAATCAGCAGCCAAGTATCCCTTGGTATTCCTTCTGAGGGGGAGTATTTCGTCTTATGCTCTTACTATTTTTTTTCCACCTTCATTCTTTTTGCTTATGACAAAAAGGGGGAGAACTTATAGTATCTTGACAACTCCTATATTATTTAGCTCAGAATCTAGATATTACTAACGTTGATATTAAGAGTACTAGATTCAGGGGGAGCTTAGCTCAGAATCAAGCACTAGTCTTGGATTCAGAAGGAGCAAGAAAAACTATACACATCAGGATAAGTTTTAACTCTGATACCTTATACTCTGAGTGTATTCAGTTTATTTGTTTAGAGTTGTTCATCAAAATACATGGTTTTGTCATCATCAAAAAGGGGGAGATTGTAAGATCAAGATTTGGTCATGTGGTACAACTCTATGTTTTGATGATAACAAGTATTTATTTGTGGATGAACAACTATGATACTCTAATGTTTGTCTTGAGTGTTTTGACAAACAGGTTCTGATTCTGACACCAGAAGATATATTCGTCAGAAGTTCTGAAGATCAGAAGATCTGAAGATCAGAGGATCTGAAGATCAGAGGATCTGAGGATCAGAGGATCTGAAGATCAGAAGATCTGAAGATAAGAGGATCAGAGGATTAGAGGACCAGAAGATCTGAGGATCAGAAGATCTGAAGACCAGAAGCTCTGAGGGACCAGAGGCTCTGAAGGTCCAGAAGCTCTGAAGGTCCAGAAGCAGAAGTTACGAAGGTCAGAGGATCCAAGCATCCCTCTGACTCTGATCACCAAGCTTCACAAGTTCCAACACGAAGCATTCCTCTGATCAGAAGTCATTGGTTAAAGGCAAATGTCTCTATCAAGAAGTACAAGAGCAATGTACTATTCTGACAAGCCTACCTACCAAGGTTCAGCCACAGCAGGTTCTGGAAGTTCCAGAAATGCCCTCCAACGGTCATATTCTCTCAACAGAAATATCCTTTGCACCTGGACTATAAAAGGCTGAAGAAAAAGAAGAAAGCTGAGAGAGAAAAACCAAGAGCTGATTCAAGCCTCTACTTTCTTCATCTATTCTTATTTAGTTTACACTCAGCTTATTTAGAAGCAAACCTTTGTAAACACCAACCTCAAACAGTTGTTTGATTTTCCTTAAGGGACCGGGTAGGTCAGTATCCTTAAGAAAACTAAGAGAGTGAATCTTAGTGGTGATTCCTTTAGGAGATCAAGGTTGATCGGATCCTAGAGAAGACTAAGAGAGTGAATCTTAGTGTGAGCTAAGTCAGTGTATTGTTAGTCACTTGTAGGTTTCAAGTGCAGTTGTAACAATTATCTGATTAGTGGATTGCCTTCATTCTAAGAAGGAAGAAATCACCTTAACGGGTGGACTGGATTAGCTTGAGGGATTTATCAAGTGAACCAGGATAAAATACTTGTGTGCTTCTCTCTTCTCTCTATCTTTATCCGCTGCACCATCTATCTTAGAGAAACCGAAAAGATTTACTTTAAATCTTAAGGGGAAAGTTTTTATATTGAAAACGCTATTCAACCCCCCCTTCTAGTCGTTTTTCACACCTTCAGATCTTCTGCCAGATCTTCATTTGTGGCTTCAATTCCTTTATGGCATACTTTGTCTTCTCCAAAGACCAGTTGTCATAAATGGCCTTATTTACTAATTTCCTCATGCCAGGAACATTAGCGTCCACATTTTTGATTCTCTTGCCCTGTTGGAACTCCATTCCAAGTAACTTTGCAATGGATTCCTCAGAGATAACAATCTTCCTATCCAATACATGAGAAACGACATAGTAGTCGTTGCAGACAGCATTCTTCCAGAATTCCACAACTAACTTGTAATAGATAGGACCACAAAGCCTATTGAAATAGCCAGACCAACCTTGCAAATCGACTTGATCCCTGATGTCAAACCCATGTTTAGCCAGGTTATCGAAGTTCACTCTTGCCTCATTGCACACAACCAGTTCTTCGATCTTCTTGACGCAGGTGACCGCATTGGCCGCGTTCAGAATTTGCTGAGCTTCTTCAAATCTTTGCTTCTCTTGCTCTTCGACAGTCAGTTTGGAAGAAGCAGTAACATTTGACTTCGATTTCCTTGATTTTCCCATGATTCTCAGGAATGCAAGGTTTAGGGTTCAGAGAGAAGGGAAATATTGGAGGGAGAAGAGTGAATGAAATGCAATGCACACAAGAGTTTTGAAAACCGTTTGAGTAAGTGTGTGGATTAGATCGTGTGTGAGATCGTGCGTATAGTGGGTTTAATAGTAACCGTTGAGATTTTAAGAAGCATAAGGCAAAAAGCAAGATCAACGGTTTGTAAAATAATTAGTCAGAAAATAGCACGGTGGAGGAGAGTAAGTATCATCATTATAGCAGATACACTACACGACACAAGGAACTATGTCACAAAAGTAGTGACACGTGTATTGTTGTCTACCACAGAAGTTTAACCGGTGGGTTAAGTGCTTCTGATCGAGTACCTTCTGAATAGGTAACATCTGATGACTTCAGAAGCACCATGGTCAGAGGTTCTGAAAATACGTTACTCTGGACAAAAGTCCATGTTCAGATTTTCAAGAATAAATAAAAAACGGTCTTCTGCCAAGGGCTTTGTGAAGATATCTGCCCATTGATGGTCAGTATCAACATACTCTAATGAGAGAGTGCCCTTCTGAACATGATCTCTAATATAATGATACTTTACCTCTATGTGCTTTGCTCTTGAGTGTAGAATGAGATTTTTGCTGAGGGAGATGGCAGCTGTGTTGTCACAGAAGATTGGAATCTTCTTCAGAACCAAACCATAGTCCTCCAGATGATTCTTCATCCATATGGTTTGTGTGCAACAAGTGGCAGCTGAGACATATTTTGCTTCTGCAGTTGATAGAGCAATTGTGTTCTGTCTCTTGCTTGACCAAGTGACAAGATTTGCTCCAAGGAAATGACAATTTTCGGAGGTGCTTTTCCTTTCCACTCTGTCTCCAGCAAAGTCAGCATCACAAAAACCTGAAAGTGTATACTCTGATGTTTTTCTATACATCAAGCCAAGGTTAGTGGTTCCATTCAGATATTTGAGGATCCTCTTAACAGCTGTTAAGTGAGTCTCTCTAGGATCTGATTGAAATCTAGCACAGAGATGCACACTAAACAATATATCAGGTCTGGAAGCTGTTAAATAAATAAGAGAGCCTATCATTCCACGATAAAGCTTCTGAAAAACCTTAGAGGAAACTTTCTCTTTCTCAAGAATGCATGTTGGATGCATTGGAGTCTTAGAGATGTTGCAGTCACTCATGTTGAACTTCTTCAGAAGTTCCAAGGTGTACTTCTTCTGATGGATATACGTGACTCCTGGTCATTGATCAATTTGAATTCCCAGGAAGCATTTAAGCTCTCCCATCATGCTCATCTCAAATTCAGCCTGCATCATCTTAGAGAATTCCTTGCAAAGAGAGGGATTAACAGAACCAAATATAATGTCATCAACATAAATCTGAACTATAAGAATATCATCCTTATAGGTTCTGCAGAAGAGAGTGTTGTCACCTTTACCCCTTACAAACTCATTCTTTAGAAGAAAGGAACTAAGCCTTTCATACCAAGCTCTGGGAGCTTGTTTCAGTCCATAGAGCGACTTCTTGAGCTTGTAGACATGCTCTGGATGCTTGTCATTTTCAAAACCAGGAGGTTGCTTGACATACACTTCCTCTGAAATGTAACCATTTAGGAAGGCACTTTTGACATCCATCTGATGAAGAATTATGTTGTGATTCACTAAGAATGAGATCAGTAGCCTTATAGCTTCAAGTCTTGCCACAGGAGCAAAGGTCTCAGTGTAATCAATCCCCTCTTGTTGACTGTAGCCTTGAGCTACCAGTCTTGCCTTGTTTCTTATGACTTCTCCTTTTTCATTCAGCTTTTTTCTGAATACCCACTTGGTTCCTATGACATGGAAACCTTTGGGTTTAGGCATTAAGGACCAGACATCATTCTTGGTGAACTGATCTAGCTCTTCTTGCATTAAAAGAATCCATCCTTTGTCTTCAAGAGCTTCATCAACTGATTTGGGCTCAATGAGAGATACAAGTCCCTTCAGACTCAGAAGAGTCTCTTCTGAAGGTTTGAGCATGGACCTAGTGAAGGTATGAAAAACGGTAGAAAGGGGGGGGTTTGAATAACGATTTCAGTATAAAACTTCCACCTTAAAGATTTTGACAAATCTTTCGAGAACTTAAGTGCTAAAGATAAGAGATAGAAAAGCACACAAGGATTTTATCCTGGTTCACTTGATAAATCACTCAAGCTACTCCAGTCCACCCATTAAGGTGATTTCTTCCTTCTTAGAATGAAGGCAATCCACTAATCAGGTAAGAGTTACAACTGCACTTGAAACCTACAAGTGACTAACAATTACACTGACTTAGCTCACACTAAGATTCACTCTCTTAGTCTTCTCTAGGATCCGATCAACCTTGATCTCCTAAAGGAACTAAACAAACTGTTTATCAAAGAATTGTTTACAAGAGATTTGCTTCTAAAAAGCTAATAGTAAACTCAATGAATTTCAGATGAAAGAAAGCTTAGAAGAATTTAAGTTTGTCTTGCGCGTATGTGAATGCTTCTAGCCGTTTCTTTCAGTCTTCAGCCTCTTTATATACTCCAAGGATTAGGGTTGAGCGTTGCATGGGAAATGCTACCGTTGGAGGGCAGTTCTGGAAAATCCAGCTTGTGCTGTGTCTGAGACTGTTAGGTAGGTCGTCAGGAAGGTACAGTTGCTTTTGTACTTGGATAGCGACTTGACCTTTAAACCTAGGAGACTTCTGATCAGGGGAATGCTTCATATTGGAACTTGTGAAGCCGGTTGATCAGAGTCAGAGGGAAAGCCCAGATCCTCTGACCATTGTATCTTCTGATTCTGAACTCAGAGGGAAGTACATGGCCTTCAGAGTTTATTGCTTCTGGACTTCAGAGTTTCCACTATTCAGCTTCTGGATCTTCAGAGTCTTCTACACCTTCAGAACATCTGAACCTTCAGTGTTTCTTGGCTATCAGAACTTCTGGATCTTCAGAGCTTCTAGCGACTGAGTCCTCATCAGAGTTTGTATAGCTTCAGAACTTCTGAAGCTTTTCCACTGTTCATACTGAACATGGTGAATGCGAAAGCGTTGCTTGGGTTACCCTTTATACACAGTGCTTCTGATTTGTGTGAGATTGAGTTGAGGTCAGAGCCTGTAAATAGCACACTCAGAAAAACACGTTAGAGTACCACAATTGTTCATATCAAAAGGTTAACTTGTAATCATCAAAACATAGAGTTGTACTACTAGATCAAAACTTGATCTTACAATCTCCCCCTTTTTGATGATGACAAAACTAAGATTTTTGATGAACAATTCTTAAACATTAAACTGAATTCACTCAGAGTTTAGAGATATAGAATAAGACTTATCCTGATGTGAATAGTTTATCTTGCTCATTCTGAATTCAAGTCACTGCTTGATTCTGAGCTTAGCTCCCCCTGAATCTAATACTTGATGAAAACGTTAGTAAAGTCTAGATTCTGAGCTAAATGATATAAGAGTTCAGAGTGAAAAACTTATGACATAGATGAAAATCGAGTAATCAGAGCGCATAAGTGATCAGAGTCACGGACAAGGTATCAGAGTCTTGGGTATCAGAGTCAACTTAGAATCACTTCAGAAGAAGTGAAATGTATTCCTTGTATTTGCCCAGTGACACATCTATGGTCATGAAGGTGGAACTCTTAAATTCTCCAAAAGAGAAAAAATAAATCACACTAACACATCTTACACATCAAAAACTGGGTTTACTCCCCCTTTTTGTCATAAGCAAAAAGCTTGGGGTGTGAAAAACTTAGCTTGAAGTACAAGGTACTCCCCCTTAGAGAAGGTCTAAGTTTAAAGAA
Source organism: Lotus japonicus (assembly GCF_012489685.1). Classification (NCBI taxonomy): domain Eukaryota; kingdom Viridiplantae; phylum Streptophyta; class Magnoliopsida; order Fabales; family Fabaceae; genus Lotus; species Lotus japonicus. Next base: position 9,879,908 of record NC_080041.1, on the reverse strand, counting down.
AATGAAAACGATGCAAGAATCAGAGTTAGGCGAAATGAATAGAAGAGTTAATGCAAGAGAAGAACGTTTACCACCGGTCAAGGGAGTAAAGAGAAGGGTCAGTTACCAAGAATTTAATCTCGAGAAACTGTAGGAGCATTAACTTTCAGAGAGAAAGTGAAGCCTATATAAAGAGTGGGAGAGAGAGGTAAGCTTCACAACTCGAACAATTTTCAGTAAGGAAAAAATGGCATCATACATCGTAGCACTAGAAGAGCTGAGGAAGAAGGCCTTCGAGGAGGACTTGTTCCTGAACATCAGGCATCCAGAGGGTACAACGACCATCTCGGAGCTAACACGGACACTGCTGGAGGAGGACCTGCGTCCAGAGTTGAAGAAGGACTTGAGGGAATTTCTTGCCTTCGTGGAGGAGGTGCAAGAACTCAGCCGGCTTGAACTCAAGCTGCTGGAAGAAAAAGGGATCTTGGAAGAGAAGCTCAAGACTGCAGAAGAGATTCTGGAGAGGAATGAGCTAAAAGACAGGCTCAACAACATCCAGCATGCACTGGAGCGTCTGGAGAAGGATAGGTCAGAGCAGCGCCAGGAGTGCAGAAGAATGAGGAGGGATTCTCCATTCTAGACTTTAGGGAAAGAGTGTATGATGTAAACATAAAGAGATTATGAATAAAAAGATTTTTGCAAACACATGTGACAAAAATATATATAGATATGCATAGATAATCACAAACGAACAAAGTAGAATAATTAAATAAAAAGAAACAGAGTTTAACAAAAATAAAACAACGTTAAAGAAAAAGAAAAGCAAAGAGATCCTAAAACTAGGGTTTATCAGTTCGACGCAGAAGTTCCATCATCATGTGCTTCATTTCAATTAGCATGGATTCATGAGTGTCAAGACGCTGTTCCATGATGTCGAGTCTGGACGAGCTTGACTGAGTAGAACCGGAAGGAACATTCTGAGCAGATTGAGGAGCTGGAATGGAAGCAGATGCAGCAAAAGTAAACACTACTGGTGCAAGTGCTTGGCATCTAAGGGCTTCAGCCTCAGCCTCAAGTCGTTCTGCCTCTAATCTGGCTTGTTCAGCTTGAGCTGCTGCTTGACGTGCAGCTTCTTCTGCTTGAGCTTTCTTTCTCTTAGCTTCTTCAATAGCTTCAAGAAGCTTATGTCTCTGTTCTTGTTCATGAAGAGCCACCCTTCTAGCAAACCTTTGCTTTGCAGCCTCAATCCTCTGACTTCCCTCTGCATGCAGGAGCTGCATCATAATTGGAACTTGAGCCACTAGCCAAGTGCCCAGATTGTTCCACTCATCAGCCACACGTTCAGCATTCTCACTTAGGTCAGTCTAACCGTGCACATTGCGTAGCATCAAAGAGGCTTCATGATAGAAAATATTGATGCACTCAGAGAGAGATGTGGGTCGGAGGTGAGTGTAAGGAATTATGGAGAGGTTGGTTTCAGGAGAGGCTGGGTGATTGCTGCTGTGAGCTTCAGAGGCACCTTGTGGAGAACCAATGTTAAACATTTGAGCATTGGGTTCAGAGGTTCCAAGGTGAGGTTCTGAAGTTTCAACCAGAGGATGAGGTGATCTAACCGAGGATTGGTTAGATACAGATTGTTCTGGTTCAGGTTCTGGTTGAATAGGCTCTTGTTGGTCAGGGGCAGGGTGAGCTTGTTGAGCCAAAGGGTCTGCCTCATGTAAAGGATTGGCCAAGATAGGTTCATCTGGGTCAACTAGACGTTCAGGTCTAGGGCCAGGATATCTCCTAGGGCTTGGACAAGTGAGATAATACTCTTCTAAAGTAGACACCTTTTCTTTCCTGACCTCCATGAATTTTCTAATGGATTCAGAGTTATTGGAGGGAGAAGAGTCAGCAACATTGGTTGGGAAGGATACAGGTGTAAGGGCTGTGGAAGAGTCTGTATCCGTGGGTCTGAGAGCCAGTCGTTCTGATGCTCTTGGGACAGAGTGATCAGAGGTTCTGGGTCCAGGTTCTGTTTGGGTAGGCTCTGGTTGTTCATGAATGATGGGTTCAGAAGTTAATGGGTTGTACGGAATGGTAATGGGAGAGGTTGGTTCTTCTGACCTAGAGGGTTGGTTCTGGAGCAAATTCCAGAGAGGTGCTTCAGTAGGGGAAGGTTGAAAGAACGAAGACCTTGGGGAAAGTGGTGGAGAGGTGGTTTGTGCAGCTGGTTGGGATTCAGGAATAGGAGTGAGGGGATTTGAAGAGTGTTTGAGCATGGCAGAAATGGGGAGTGCATCAAATAAATTCAAATCATCATCAGAAGCAATTGCAGACTTACTTGAATGTGCTGATGATCTTGTCACTCTGGCAAGAGTTTCAATCCTTCTGACCACTTCAGCAGCTGGTTCCACCCGAGTAGGCTTCACCACGATTCTGACCTGCTTCTTCTTCTTCTTAGGAGGACCATCCTCATTATCACCATCATCACCATCATCGGGCTTGCTGGTTTCATCTTGCTTTCTCTTGGATTGACCAGCCTTCTTCTTTTTGATCAGAGGGACATCTGATTCCTCAGAAGATTCTTCTAGGATCATCTTCCTCTAAACTTTCTTCTTGGGAGGAGAAGGAAACTCTGGAGCTGGCGGCAGTATGCTGAAGAAGTCATCGAGATCAATTTCGAATCCTTGAGCCCTTAGGTCTTCAACATAGCACCTAATGGCGTCAGGATTGTCTGCCTGTGTCCACAGAGGGTAGTCATTCAGAGGCATCCTTCTACTTCTGATCTCAGAAGATGTGTCTTCATGGGCAGGAGCAATCTTCTTCTTGATGAGGCCCATCTTCTTTAGAGAATTTGCCGTGAAGACATCACTGACAATGGTGGTCAGATCCTCTGTGCATCCAGCATTTATCAGATCTTGAATGAGGCCACTCTCAATGAAGAGATCAGACAAAAGTCTCCCGAAGGGAATATACTTGATCGCTGACTTGATGGAGGCAGTGGTACGAGACTTCCGGATACATTCCTTCAAGTAGGAGAACAGGAAGTAGGGAAGGCAGATCTTCTTCTGGTCTTGGATGAAGAACAACATCACCTTCTGGTTGAAGTTGATGTAGTCTGGGGAACTGCCCTTTGGTCTCTGGTTTATGCAGTGAAGCAAAATTTTGTGCCAGATCCTGAGCTTGGGATGAAGGTCCATCACCTTGTAATTCGTCTTGCCCGGTTTGTAATTGGTGTACAGGGCCTTATTGATCTCATCCTTCGTCTTGGGTTTCAGCTTCGATTCCGTGAATAGGAAACGATACCCAAAAGCAGTGTCATGTGAGGGAACTGGGTTGCATCTGCAGTAGCTCTTCTGGTTTGACTTACCATTTTTGAAGCGGTTGAAGGTTTGAGGATGAGCGGTTGAAGGTTTGAGGTAGAAGATGAAGGTTGAAAGATGAAGAGAGATCGAGAGAGAAAACGAGGATGAGCGGTTTTGAAACAACAGAGAGAGAGAGAGTAAAAACCGGAAGTGAAGGAGATCGTGTGTGTATAGTGGGTTTTGACAAATAACCGTTGTTGATTCAAAAAGCAATTTAAGATCAACGGTTGAAAATTAAAGATAGATAGTAACAGTAAATACACAAATCACACACAGGAGAGAAGCACATCTACACGCAATCATAACAGACTGTCACACGGGCACAAGGAACTATGCATCAGAAATACTGACACACGTGTTGCTGTCTCAGCTTCAGAGTCAGTACCAGTGGGTACACACACTCTGATTGAGTTACCTTCTGGACTAGACATCTTCTGATCAAGAAGTATCATAGTCAGAGGTTCTGATCCATCTTCACTCTGGACAAAAGTCCATGTTCAGATTTTTCAGAATAAAATTAAATCTATCCTCTGCTAAGGGCTTTGTAAAGATATCTGCCCATTGATGGTCAGTATCAACAAACTTCAGAAGAAGTACGCCCTTCTGTACATAATCTCTAATAAAGTGATACTTTACCTCAATGTGCTTTGCCCTTGAATGCAAGATAGGATTCTTACTCAATGAGATTGCAGCAGTGTTATCACAATAGATTGGGATATTGCTCTCAAGGATCTGATAATCCTCCAGCTGATGTTTCATCCAGAGCATCTGAGTGCTGCATATTGCTGCTGAGATATATTCTGCCTCTGCAGTTGATAGTGCAATGGTTGATTGCCTCTTGCTTGCCCATGAGACTAGATTGCTTCCCAGAAATTGACAATTTCCAGAAGTACTTTTTCTCTCTGTTCTATCTCCAGCATAATCAGCATCACAGTAACCTGAAAGCTTATACTCTGATGTTTTCTTATACATCAAGCCAAGGTTAGTGGTGCCTTTCAGATACCTTGGGATCCTCTTAACAGCAGTTAAGTGGGTTTCCCTTGGATCTGATTGGAAACGAGCACATAAATGAACACTAAATAGTATGTCTGGCCTAGATGCAGTTAAGTATAGAAGTGAACCTATCATGCCACGATAGAGCTTCTGACATACTTTACCACTTTTATCTTCTTTCTCCAGAATGCATGTAGGATGCATTGGAGTCTTGGCCACTTTAGATTCCAGCATATTGAACTTCTTCAGAAGTTCTTTAGTGTACTTGCTCTGATGGATATATGTTCCTTCTGGTGTTTGATCAACTTGTATTCCCAGAAAGTACTTTAATTCTCCCATCATACTCATCTCAAATTCAGCCTGCATCATCTCAGAAAATTCTTTGCATAGAGATTGATTAGCAGAACCAAATATAATATCATCAACATAAATTTGCACAATTAAGATATCATCTTTATAAGTCTTGCAAAAAAGAGTTGTATCTACTTTACCCCTTACAAACTCATTCTCCAGAAGGAATGAGCTGAGTCTCTCATACCACGCTCTGGGAGCTTGCTTCAGACCATAGAGTGATTTCTTCAATTTGAACACATGGTCTGGTTTCTTCTCATCTTCAAAACCTGGGGGTTGATGAACATAGACTTCCTCTGAGATATAACCATTTAGGAAGGCACTCTTCACGTCCATCTGATGTAGAACTATGTTGTGATTTACTGAGAAAGAGATCAACAGTCTGATTGCCTCCAGTCTTGCTACTGGAGCAAATGTTTCAGTGTAGTCTATTCCTTCCTGCTGGCTGTAGCCTTGAGCAACTAGCCTTGCCTTGTTTCTGACTACATCTCCTCTCTCATTCAGCTTGTTTCTGAATACCCATTTAGTTCCAATAACATGGACACTCTCAGGCTTCTTCACTAAGCTCCAAACATCGTTCTTGGAGAATTGATTCAATTCTTCTTCCATGGCCAGAATCCAATCCTTGTCCTGAAGAGCTTCATCTATGGACTTGGGTTCAATTAAGGACACCAATCCTTTCAGACTGAGCAAGGTCTCTTCAGAGGGTCTGAAGGCAGATCTGGTTCTGACTGGTTCGTCTTTGTTGCCCAGAATCAATTCCTTAGGGTGAGCTGCAGTGATTCTGCTCTTCTTCAGAGTTTGTGAGTTAGAGGGACCAGCTTCTTCCTCTGGTTCATCTTCCTCTGGCTCAACTTCCTCTGGAGCTTTGCCTTTGTCAGAAACATTAATGCTTAAATCTGCAAACTTTTCAACTAGCTTTGACTGGTCAGAGTCAAGCTTATCGTCAAATCTAACATGAATAGATTCTTCAATAGTCTTAGCATCAGTATTATAAAATCTAAAACCTTTAGATCTATCAGAATAACCAAGTAATAGACACTTAGAAGACTTAGCATCAAATTTATGCAATCTATCCTTAGTATTGAGAACATAACAAACACAGCCAAAAGGATGAAAATAAGAAATGTTGGGTTTTATGTTCTTCCACAATTCATAAGGAGTCTTATTCAGAATTGGTCTCACAGAGATTCTGTTCTGAATGTAACATGCTGTATTTACTGCCTCTGCCCAAAAGTGCTTAGCCATGCCAGTTTCTTGGAGCATGGTTCTAGCCATCTCCTGAAGAGTTCTGTTCTTCCTCTCAACAACACCATTTTGTTGAGGAGTTTTGGGACAAGAGAAATCATGTGCAATTCCATAGGAATCAAACAGACTCTCAAACTTGTCATTCTCAAACTCTCCACCATGGTCACTTCTGACACGCACAATCCTACAAGCCTTCTCGTTTTGCACTTGAGCAATGAAGGTAGAGAACACAGCATGAGACTCATCCTTGCGGGTTAGAAACTTTACCCATGTCCAGCGGCTATAGTCATCAACGATAACCATCCCATATCTCTTGCCACCTATAGACTCAGTCTTCACTGGTCCAAAAAGGTCGATATGCAGAAGTTCTAACGGCCTTGAGGTTGAGACAACATTCTTTGCCTTGAAAGGGACTTTTGTGAATTTGCCTTTTTGACATGCTTCACAAAGAGCGTCTGAAGCGAACTTCAGATTGGGTAAGCCCCTGACAAGGTTTAGCTTACTCAGCTGAGAAATCTTTCTCATACTGGCATGCCCTAACCGTCTATGCCATACCCACTGCTCTTCATTAACAGACAGAAGGCACTTCACATTCTGAGCCTCCAACTCAGATAATCTGATCTTATAAATGTTGTTCTTCCTCTTGCTGTTAAACAGAACAGAGCCATCGATTTGACTTACAGCCCGGCAGGACTTTTGATTGAATATAACATCATAACCCTTGTCAGCTAATTGACTTATAGACAATAAGTTATGTGTTAAGCCGTCTACCAATAACACATTATCAATGCATGGACTACTATCTACACAAATAGTACCAGTACCAACAATTTTACCCTTTTCATTTCCTCCAAAGCCAACTTCGCCTCCAGGCTTAAGTTTCAGCTCTCGGAACATACGCCTTTCTCCCGTCATGTGACGCGAGCATCCACTGTCCAGATACCATGATTGGTGTTTCAGTGGAGCTATCAAGGATATCTGCAACATAGATAATCTTGTCCTTAGGTACCCACTTTCTGGGTCCTCTCTTGTTAGTTACCCCAGAGGTTCTGATCACCTTGGGTGTCTCAACATGATATTTTAAAGGAATATTTGCATGATATTTAGTCATAGAGAAGGATCCCTTTTTAAGAGGGTTTTTAGCAACTTTAGCAGGTACAGGATCAGGCAATATGGTACCAGAGGGAACAAAGCATTCATACAAGGATTTAGCTTTAGACACAGAGGGCTCATTTCTAATTGGTTTAGAATAGCCAATGCCATGCATTCCATTTCTGCATACGCCATAGATCATTGAAGCCATTAAGCTTCTATCCACGCTTTTAGCTAGGAATCTTTGAAAAGACTTTTCATACTTAGATTCATTTCTACAATTAGAGGCATCACAGGCAACAATTTCTTCTAACTTAGCAATCTAGTTCTTAAGCACAGAGTTAGAATTGATCAAGGCATGATTATCATTTTTCAAATCAGAAATAATTTTCTCATGTTCAGAAGGAGTCTTTGAAACAGCAGATAAGTTCTTTTTCAGCTTCTTATGCTTAGACAATAAGGAGTTATACTTATCCATAATATCAGACAATGCATGTTTCAGTTCAGAGGTAGAGAAAGAAGCGAATACCTCATTTTCATCGTCTGAGTTAGGATTTCCTTCTGATTCTGAGTCAGAGTCAACAACTCCCTTTGACTCTGCTTCCTTGTCTTTGACAATAGCCATGAGTCCTTGGACTTCACCATCAGAGTCAACATCCTCTGACTCTGATTCATCAAATGTCACCATCAGACTCTTCTTTGTCTTGAAGTGCTTCTTTGGCTTCTTGTCCTTCTTCAATTTTGGACAGTCACTTTTGTAGTGCCCTGATTCTTTGCACTCAAAGCATGTGACTTCCTTAAGTGAGGACTTCTTCTGACCTGAGGATTCAGACTTTCCTTTTGCCTTTCCAGAGCCTTTGTATTTGCTCTGCCTGTGCTTCCAGATGCGATTGAGTCTCTTGGAGATCAGAGTCAGCTCATCTTCATCAGAATCTTCTGATGCTTCTTCAGATTCCTCTTCTTCAGCTTGAAGAGATTTTGACTTCTCAACCTTAGCCTTTTCAGATTTAGATTTCAAGGCTATGGACTTTTTCCTCAGATCTTGCATCTCTGAGTGCTTCAGCTCATGGCATTTCAAAATGCTGATGAGTTCTTCTAAACTCATATTCTCAACGTCTCTCGTGAGCTCTATTGAAGTCACTAAAGGCATCCAACTTTCAGGAAGACACCTGATGACCCTTATGACATGATCTTTTGTTGTGTAGCTCTTGTTGAGAGGTCGTATGCCAGCTACAAGCAGCTGAAATCTGGAGAACATTTCTTCAATGGACTCATTTGGCTCCATGATGAAGGATTCATACTTTTGGATCAAAGACAATGCCTTTGATTCTTTGACTTTCTTGTTTCCTTCATGAGACATCTTCAGAGATTCGAAAATGCCTTTCGCAAACTCACGATCTGTAATCTTCTGGTACTCTTCATAGGAAATAGCACTTAGAAGAATTGCTCTTGCTTTGTGATGTTGTGAGTACAGCTTCTTTTGATCTGCAGTCATCTCTGACCTTGGGATCTTCTTGCCATCTGCATCAACTGGACGCTCGTAGCCATCCACAATAATATCCCAGAGATCTGCATCGAAACCCAGAAAGAAACTTTCCAGTCTATCTTTCCAATATTCGAACCTTTGACCGTCGAACATAGGAGGCTTTGCATTGTAACCATCTCTTTGAGTTTCACTGGTGGTGGCAGCCATTGTTTTTCACACCGGCCCGGATCACTGAACACTGTTAGGTGTGGTAATCAGAACTTGCGCTCTGATACCAATTGAAGGTATGAAAAACGGTAGAAAGGGGAGGTTTGAATAACGTTTTCAGTATAAAACTTCCACCTTAAAGATTTTGACAAATCTTTCGAGAACTTAAGTGCTAAAGATAAGAGATAGAAAAGCACACAAGGATTTTATCCTGGTTCACTTGATAAATCACTCAAGCTACTCCAGTCCACCCGTTAAGGTGATTTCTTCCTTCTTAGAATGAAGGCAATCCACTAATCAGGTAAGAGTTACAACTGCACTTGAAACCTACAAGTGACTAACAATTACACTGACTTAGCTCACACTAAGATTCACTCTCTTAGTCTTCTCTAGGATCCGATCAACCTTGATCTCCTAAAGGAACTAAACAAACTATTTATCAAAGAATTGTTTACAAGAGATTTGCTTCTAAAAAGCTAATAGTAAACTCAATGAATTTCAGATGAAAGAAAGCTTAGAAGAATTTAAGTTTGTCTTGCGCGTATGTGAATGCTTCTAGCCGTTTCTTTCAGTCTTCAGCCTCTTTATATACTCCAAGGATTAGGGTTGAGCGTTGCATGGGAAATGCTACCGTTGGAGGGCAGTTCTGGAAAATCCAGCTTCTGCTGTGTCTGAGACTGTTAGGTAGGTCGTCAGGAAGGTACAGTTGCTTTTGTACTTGGATAGCGACTTGACCTTTAAACCTAGGAGACTTCTGATCAGGGGAATGCTTCATATTGGAACTTGTGAAGCCGGTTGATCAGAGTCAGAGGGAAAGCCCAGATCCTCTGACCATTGTATCTTCTGATTCTGAACTCAGAGGGAAGTACATGGTCTTCAGAGTATCTTGCTTCTGGACATCAGAATTTCACTAATCAGCTTCTGGATCTTCAGAGTCTTCTACACCATCAGAATATCTGAGCCTTCAGTGTTTCTTGGTTATCAGACTTTCTGGATCTTTAGAACTTCTAGTGACTGAGTCCACATCAGAGTTTGTATAACTTCAGAACTTCTGAAGCTTTTCCACTGTTCATACTGAACATGGTGAATGCGAAAGCGTTGCTTGGGTTGCTCTTTATACACAGTGCTTCTGATTTGTGTGAGATTGAGTTGAGGTCAGAGCCTGTAAATAGCACACTCAGAAAAACACGTTAGAGTACCACAATTGTTCATATCAAAAGGTTAACTTGTAATCATCAAAACATAGAGTTGTACTACTAGATCAAAACTTGATCTTACACCTAGTTCTGACAGGGGCATCTTTGTTGCTAATAATCAGTTCTTCTGGATGAAAGGCAGCAATTCTCTTCTTCTTCTGAAGTTGATCAGAAGTTGTTGGAGCATCTTCTGATGCTTCTGCCTCTGGAGCAGCATCCTCTGGGCTGTCCTTTGGTTGATTTGCTTCCGATGGATCAATGTTGAGATCTGCAAATCTTTCAAACAGCTTTGACTTTTCTGAGCCAAGATTGTCATCAAATCTAATTTGGATAGATTCCTCAACAGTTTGATGGTCAACATTATAAATTCTAAAACCTTTAGATCTTTCAGAATAACCAAGAAAATAACATTTTAAAGCTTTAGAATCGAATTTACCCAATTGCTCCTTTGTGTTGAGCATGTAGCAAGTACTTCCAAAGGGATGGAAGTAAGAGATATCAAGTTGTCTTCCTTTGCATAGCTCATAAGGAGTCTTCTCCAGAATTGGTCTGATGGAGATTCTGTTCTGGATATAGCATGCAGTGTTGACTGCCTCTGCCCAGAAGTGCTTGGCCATACTTGATTCTTGCATCATGGTGCGAGCCATCTCCTGAAGAGTTATGTTCTTTCTTTCAACAACTCCATTTTGTTGAGGAGTGCGAGGACAGGAGAAGTTGTGAAATATTCCTTGAGAGTTGAACAATTCTTCAAAAGCTTTGTTCTCAAATTCTCCACCATGATCACTTCTGACAGTAATCACTGACGTTTGGAACTCCTTCTGAACTTGGGTAATGAAGTTGGTGAACATAGTGTGTGTTTCATCCTTGTGCCTTAAGAACTTTACCCATGTCCACCTGCTGTAGTCATCCACAATGACTAACCCATACTTCTTTCCTCCAATGGATTCAGTTTTCACTGGTCCAAAGAGATCAATGTGGAGTAGCTCAAAGGGTCTTGTAGTAGATACCCCATTCTTTGCTTTGAAAGGCTTCTTGGTGAATTTTCCCTTCTGACAAGCTTCACACAGAGCCTCTGAAGAGAACTTCAGACGAGGCAATCCTCTGACGAGGTTTAGCTTGCTTAGTTGGGAGATCTTCCTGAGGCTTGCATGCCCTAGGCGTCTGTGCCAAACCCATTGCTCATCATTAACGGACATGAGACACTTGACCTTCTGAGATAGCAGTTCAGAAGATTTGATTTTGTAGATGTCATTTCTTCTCTTCCCAGAAAACAGAACAGATCCATCTGTTTGACTGACAGCTTTACAGCAGGTTTGATTGAAAATCACATCATAACCTTTGTCAGCTATTTGGCTTATGGAGAGCAAGTTATGCAATAATCCTTCCACCAGAAGTACATCATTAATAACTGGAGTTTTTCCATCTCCTATGGAGCCTTTTCCAATGATCTTTCCCTTCTGGTTTCCTCCAAAACCAACGTCTCCTCCTGACTTAAGCGACATCAGTTTTTGGAATATAGACCTTATGCCCGTCATGTGTCGCGAGCATCCACTGTCCAGGTACCATGACAGGTGTCTTAACTAAGCTGCATAAGATATCTGCAACAGGAATAATTTTTGTCTTAGGTACCCATATCTTGGGTCCTTTCTTGTTAGTTTTCCCAGAAGTTCTCGGAACTTTGGGTGCAACAGGAGGATAGTATAAGGGAACTTGATTATAATATATAGACATGTCAAGTTTAAATTTTCCCTTTGGTTTTACCACCTTGGGTGTAACCTTTTCTGGAATAATCGTACAAGCGGGAACAAAGTGCTCATGCAAAGGTTTGCGTTTGGGCTCCGATGGCTCACCTCTCATAGGTTGGGAGTAGCCAAGACCATTGTTCCCATTTCTGCTTATGCCATAGATCATTGAAGCCATAAGACTTATGTCTATGCCTTTGGCTAGGAACCTTTGAAACGCTTTCTCATATAGAGTTTCATGCTTAATATCAGATGATGCAAGTTGATCTTCTATCATGGCATTTTTAGCACGAAGAACAGAGTTGTCATTTTTAAGAGATGAGTTCTCTTCAATGAGTCCAGAGACTGACTTCTCATGAACTTCTGATGTACTAGTTTTAACAGCATATTTTCTTTTAAGCTCTTTATGTTTATTTAAAAGCACATCATGTTTCTTCATTATTTCAGGCAATGCAGTTCTTAGTTCAGATGAAGAAAAGTTATAGAATACCTTATCGTCATTCTCAGAGTCTGAGTCATCTTCTGAAGCTATCATATCATCCTGTGCTTCAGTATCTCTGCTAGTGGTAGCCATCAGGGCTTCCACAGCTTCATCTTCTTCTGACTCAGCTTCATCAGAGTCAGTCGCATCAAAGGTCACAAGAGATTTCTTCTTGAAGACACTTCTTGGTCTCTTGTCCTTCTTTAGCTTGGGACAGTCACTCTTGTAGTGCCCAAATTCCTTGCACTCGAAGCAGGTGACTTCCTTCCCAGAGGACTTCTTCTGACCAGATTAAGATTCATATCTTCCTTTACTTTTCCTCGGTCCTTTGCTCTTGCTTTGTCTGTTCTTCCAGAGCTTGCTCAATCTCTTTGTGAGAAGAGATAGTTCTTCATCACCAGAAGCATCTGATAATTCTTCAGAGGAATCTTCCTCATCTGCCTGATAGGCTTTCGCCTTGTCAGATTTAGACTTAAGAGCAATAGATTTGTCTTTCCTTTGAGGCTTGTGCTCTTTGAGGTCAATCTCATGGCTTCTGAGATGACTCACAAGCTCTTCTAGCTACAAGGAGTTCAGATTCCTGGAAAGCTTCAATGCAGTGACAAAAGTCATCCACTCCTTAGGCAAACTTCTGATGATCTTTTTGACATGATCACCAGTAGAGTAGCTCTAGTTTAGCACTCTGATTCCAGCAATCAGAGTTTGAAACCTTAAGTACATCTCCTCAATGGTTTCACCAGATTTCATCTTAAACTGCTCATATTGTTTTATGAGAGCAAGAGCCTTAGTCTCCTTGACTTCTTCATTTCCTTCGTGCGTCATGACCAAGGAGTCATAGATGGATTTTGTTGTTTCTTTGTCAGAGATCTTCTCATATTCAATGTATGATATTGAACTGAACAGCATGGACTTCGCCTTGTGATGATCCTTGAAACGCTTCTTCTGAGCGTCAGTCATTTCAGTGCGAGGGATCTTCACTCCTGCAGCATCTACTGAATCAGTATAGCCTTCCATGACCATATCCCAGAGATCTGGGTCAGTGCCAAGGAATTAACTTTCGATTGTATCTTTCCAGTACTCAAACTTTTCACCATCAAAGACTGGTGCTCTGAGTTGGTTGTTGTTGTTGTTGTTATTGTCAGCGGAAGTATTGGCTTGGGTCATCATTGTTTTTCACACTAGGTTCTGGATCACTGATCACTGTTAAGTGTATAAATCAGAACCGGAGCTCTGATGCCAATTGAAGGTGCGAAAAACACTAGAAAGGGGGGGTTTGAATAGAGTTTTTAAACAAAAGTTTTCTCCTTTTTAAGTTTTGACAAACTTAAGGATAAGAACTAGGTGCTAAAGAATATGAAGTAGAGCACACAAGTGTTTTATCCTGGTTCACTTGAGATAAAAGCTCAAGTTAATCCAGTCCACCCGTGAAGGTGATTTCTTCCTTCTTCTGATGAAGGTAATTCACTAAAATCAATGAATGTTACAACTGCACTTGCAACCTGCAAAGTGACTAACAGTACACTGATTTTCTCACTAGTATACTCTCAAGAAGCTGATCTACCGATCCTCTCAAGATTAGCTAAACACTGAATCAAACTTGATTCAGTCCTCTCAAGATCCGACCAACCTTGGTCTCTTAAGGAACTTTACAAAGTGTTTGTAAAAGGTTTTGGGTTTACAAGAAATGCTTCTGAAAAGCTAATGGTAAACTCAGATGTTCAAGAACAATGAAGAAATATTGCTAAGAGATCGGTTAGAATGAATTCAAGAATATCAGCAAAGTTTCTCAGCTTCTTTCTTCTATGTTCAGCCCTTATATACTCCAAGGCATATGGTGTAGCCGTTGTTAGGGTTTTGTCCGTTGGAGTGGCAATCTTGTAATATCAGACTGCTAGGCTGAACGAGGTAGGTGGCGGACAGACTATGACAGTACGATGTGTACTATGACAGCGACCTGTCCTTTCACCAGCTGACTTATGATCTGGAGTGCTTCAGATGGACGTTGGTGAAGCTTCTGATCAGAGTCAGACGGAAGCTTGGATCCTCTGACCTTGCAACTTCTGCTTCTGGACTTGTTCCTCAGAACTTCTGAATGTCAGAGCTAGAATAGCTTGGGTCTTCAGAGCCAACTTCTTGCAGGTCTTCAGAACTTGAGTCTTCTACTTCTGAACCGTTCCTTCTGGAACATCTGGTCTTCAGAACTTCTGACTCCGGTTCTTCAGTACCTCTTGAGAGCTTCTATCTTCAGAACTTCTGAAAGATTTGCCACTGTTCTGAACGAACATGGTGAGCTTTAGAACTCTCTTTTGGTTACTTCTGGGTCTTCATCTTCTGATGGAATCGGCTTGGGTCAGAATCAGAACCTGTTTGTCACAACTTAAAAGGACAAACGTTAGAGTACCATAATTGTTCATCCTCAAAAACCTTAATTGTAATCATCAAAATATAGAGATGCAACCACTGATCAAATTTTGATCTTACATCGACCAATACCACCCTAGGAGGAATTTGACAGAGGAACTCCATAGAGATGAGGAAAGTTCTGAAAAGAAAGATAAGGCTGAATTGGAACAATTACCCTCCACTCTCAAGTATGTCTATCTTGAAGAGGGTGAATCTAAACCTGTTATTATTAACAAGTCTCTTTCCCTTCTTGAAGAAGAGAAGTTGTTGCGTGTTCTGAGAGAGCACAAGTCAGCTTTGGGTTGGACTATTGATGACATTAAGGGAATAAGCCCCCCAATTTGCATGCATAAAATTTTAATGGAAAATGAATATAAGCCTGTAGTCCAACCTCAAAGGAGACTTAATCCAACAATGAAAGAGGTGGTGAGAAAAGAGGTAATAAAATTACTTGATGCGGGTATCATCTACCTGATTTATGATAGTGAATGGGTTAGCCCAGTTCAAGTGGTTCCCAAGAAAGGGGGAATCACTGTTGTCCATAACGAGAACAACGAATTGATCCCAACTAGACAAGTCACGGGATGGAGAGTTTGCATAGACTACCAGAGGCTTAACTCAGCTACCCGGAAAGATCACTTCCCTCTCCCCTTTATTGATCAAATGCTTGAAAAGTTAGCTGGACATAAATATTATTGCTTTCTAGATGGTTATTCTGGATATAATCAAATTGTTGTTGCACCTGAAGATCAAGAGAAGACTGCTTTTACTTGTCCCTACGGGGTGTTTGCTTATAGGAGAATGCGCTTTGGGCTTTGTAATGCTCCTGCAACTTTTCAACGATGTATGTTTGCCATTTTCTCAAATCTTATTGAACACTGCATTGAAATATTAATGGACGACTTTTCTGTGTTTGGTCCTACTTTTGACGAATGCTTGCATAATCTTACTCTTGTACTGAAACGATGCCAAGAAACAAATTTAGTTTTGAATCGGGGAAAATGTCATTTTATGGTTAAAGATGGAATTGTTCTTCACCATCGTGTCTCCGAAAAGGGGTTAGAAGTGGATAGAGCAAAAATTGAAGTAATTGATAAACTCCCCCCTTCTAATATAAAAGGTGTTAGAAGTTTTTTAGGTCCTGCGGGTTTCTCTAGACATTTCATTAAAGATTTTTCAAAAATTGCTAAACCCATGACCAATTTACTTGAGAAAGATGCTCCATTCATATTTGATGCACATTGTGTTAGTGCTTTTAATTTGATTAAACAAAGACTTGTAACTGCTCCTGTGATAGTTGCACCTGATTGGTCTTTACCTTTTGAAATAATGTGTGATGCGAGTGATATAACTGTAGGAGCTGTGTTATGTCAAAAGAAAGAAAAAGTGTTGCATGTGATCTATTATGCTAGTAAGGTTTTAAATGAAGCACAAAGGAATTATACAACCACTGAAAAAGAATTGCTTGCTATTGTTTTTGCATGTGAAAAGTTTAGGTCATATGTGGTAGGCTCTAAAGTTATTGTCCATACTGACCATTCTGCTTTGAAGCATTTACTGTCTAAGCAGGACTTTAAACCCACGTTGATAAGGTGGATCTTACTTCTGCAAGAGTTTGATATGGAGATCAAAGATAAGAAAGGGAAGGACAATGGTGTTGCTGACCACTTGTCAAGAATTGAAGGCGGAGATTCCAACTTAATTCCTATTTCTGAGGAATTTCCAGATGAGAAACTTTTTTCCCTTAACTCTTCTTCTTTACCTTGGTACAATGATTTTGCTAATTATAAAGCTGCTAGTGTGTTGCCACCTTATTTTACGTGGCAACAAAAGAAGAAGTTTTTGCATGATGTTAAATTTTATCAGTGGGAGGAACCTTTTTGTTTAGGTGGTGTACTGACTGAGTGATCAGGAAGTGTGTCCCTGAGGAGGAATTTGAAAATATTTTGTGGCATTGCCATGGCTCTGAGTATGGGCGACATTTTAGTGGAGAGAGGACAGCAGCAAAGGTCCTCCAAAGTGGTTTTTATTGGCCTTCACTATTTAAGGATAGTAGGCAATTTGTTGAGAGGTGTGATAGGTGCCAAAGAACTGGAAACATCTCTAGGAAGAATGAGATGCCCCTGAAAAATATTTTAGAAGTTGAGCTTTTTGACGTGTAGGGTATCGATTTCATGGGACCTTTTCCAACTTCCTATGGATGTCAGTACATTCTTGTGGTTGTAGACTATGTTTCTAAGTGGGTTGAAGCTTCCGCCCTCTCAACAAATGATGCCAAGGTTGCAGTGGCTTTTCTAAGGAAAAATATTTTCACTAGATTCGGGGATCCAAGGGCTATCATTAGTGATGGGGGGACACATTTTTGTAACAAAGCATTTGAATCTCTTTTAGAAAAATATGGTGTCAAACACAAGGTTGCTACCCCCTATCACCCACAAACTAGTGGTCAAGTTGAAGTTTCAAATAGGGAGCTCAAAAGCATTCTAGAAAAGGTGGTTAGTTCATCCCGTAAAGATTGGTCTAAGAAATTAGACGACACTTTATGGGCGTACCGAACTGTGTTCAAAACTCCTATTGGAACTTCTCCATTTCAACTAGTTTATGGGAAGCCATGTCACTTGCCAGTGGAACTTGAACATAAGGCTTATTGGGCGACAAAATGTCTGAATTTTGATTTAAAAGATGCTAGTGGTAAGAGACTCTTGCAATTAAATGAGTTGGATGAATTTAGGCTTCAAGCCTATGAGAGTTCTCGCATTTATAAGGAAAGGACTAAGAAGTGGCATGATAGTAAAATTGTGACAAGAGAGATTTTCCCTGGTCAACAAGTTTTACTTTACAACTCAAGGTAAAGATTATTTCCGGGAAAATTAAAGTCTCGTTGGTCGGGACCTTTCATTGTAAAAGAAGTATTCCCTCATGGAGCTGTTGAAATTGAAGAGCCAAGTTCTAAACGAGCTTTCACCGTGAATGGTCAAAGACTTAAGTTATATCATGGGGGTGAAATAGTTAGAGGAAAGACCACCTTGGGCTTAGCTTCTCCAACGTAGATATGCGGAATGAGAATCTAATAAGGATTATAACATTGTGCTTCTTGGGAGACAACCCAAGCAAATTTAGCATAGTAGAGTAAGTTTTTTTTTATTTGCATTTTAATCATTAGTTTTTTTTTTGTTAGTATTATTAGTTGAAAAAAAAACGAAAAAAAAAAAAGGAATTATATCAATTTCTGCTTCATGCAGCTCCTTTTGCCCACGGTGCATTTGCACCAAAGAATTATCCTCTGGAATTGTTTGCACCAAACTCATGCAAATTCCAGAGTTTTGTGGCGCGGCGCAATTAAGCAAACATTACTTTTAAAAACAAAAGAAATCTTTGGAAATATAAACGGAATGTTTTGAAAAGTTGGTATTATCTTTTAAAATCAGTTTATGCTATTTTTATCTAACCCTCCTTTCTTTTATTCCCTCTCTCACTCACGTCTCTCCCACTCCCAGTTTCACACACGCACGCTTCATCCCTATCATCTGTGTGGGTTCTTCTCCCACAAGAGTTGCGACTTTGAGTCCCTTCTCTGTTAGTTTTAACGTCCCGTCATCCTTTCCATTCAAGCTTCAAAGGTAATTTCACTTCTCCCTCCTCTGTTTTCTCTTCATCTTCAGGTTAGAAATCTACATACACTTAATGGGCTGTTAGAAAAGCACTATTCATAAGAGAACTTTCAATCTTGGCCATTCAATTCAGTTTCTGATCTAATGGTTGATTTTCATTCCTCAACTAACCACAACACCACACCTTCCATCATTCACGTTTCCCCTCATTTATAACCATACGCTACCAGCCTACCACCAACTCCGCTCCCATCATTCGTCAGAGGTGAAAGGAGGAAGAAGCAAAGGCAAGCTTGCATCAACAAAAGCATAAATAAGAGGCAAGCTTGCATCAACAACCATGAATCCTTCTCCACCACTGCAGTAAACCCCAGATGTCAGAACAAAGCTCCTCCACCGTCCTCACTTTCGGTCGCTCCGCCGCCGTATCTCCGGTCACCGCTCGCCATGCAATCACTGCCCAGCCACCAATCGCTTCGCCCCATAGCTCCGACATGCCTCTATTGTTGGTTGTTCATCTCCCCTTTCTTTAATCGCTCCTTCTCTCTCACTCTGTTTCGTAATCTCCCATTCTCTCTCTGTTTCTGAATCACTCCTCTCTCTCATTCTCGATTTTTCAAATCTGGGTAAGGAAAAGGGTAGAGGCGGCGGTTGTGATAAGGGTTTGGGGCTGAGGTATTGATTTAGGGTTAAGAAAGGGTGAAGGGTTCCATGGTTGAGGGAGAAGGAGGTGTGGCGGCTGTGTGTTTTGGGTGGGAAGGAGAAGGTTGAGTAAGTGGTGGTGGCACTATTCAGAAGAGAATTTTTTTTGTCTGTGTTCCAATTATTTTTTTTCCAATTTTTCGAGCCTAGCTATAGGTCATCTTTTGTTTTTTTTGGTTTATCACTTGTCCTTTCGGAAGAAGAGAGGATGATGGAAGATGATGGAAGAGAATAGCAAGAGTGTGAGAAGAGATGATGATGGAAGGGGAAGTACAATTTTTGTCACCCACCCTAGATATTGTTGGTGATTTTAGAATCATCAATGTATTTTAGTAGTAATGTGATCTACTATAGGCTGATGTAATTACGCGTTAGGCTCGGAATCGAGTCAGGTTAGTGCGGAGTGCACGCTCGGTGAGCCAACGCATAATTGACCGCGAATACGAACCGGGGTCCAAGGGGCGGAGCCCCTGGCTGGGGTTCAGCGGGCGGGGTGCGGGGCAGCGCCCCGTTCGAAATTTTTTCTGAACGTTGGTGACCCTAGTTTGAAAAATTGTGACTTTTCGGAACAATCGTGATCATTCGTGCAGACACAACCTTCTATATAAGGTTGGTTGCAGCCTAAGGAAAAAACACAGAAAACCAGAAACAGTATTCTGAAACAGAAATTCGAACAACACAACATCTCTCTACTTTCTTTATCTGTTCTCTTGTGCCAAGAAACAGATTGATTGTCAAGCATTATCCCAACAAAGATTTCGTGAACCCAGGCAATTACAGGGTCGAAATAATTTGTTCAGAAAGTGGACGCTCACGATTCTTGACTTTATCCAGGATTATCACACCCAGTTTTCTAACAAACGAACAAATTATTTTCTGATAATCATGGCTGGAGAAGGCGCTGTCAAGGAGATGACTACTAAGTTCGGGAAATTGGACAAGTTTCAAGGACAAGACTTCAGGCGTTGGCAGAAGAAGATGCATTTCTTGTTGACAACATTGAAGGTGGTATACGTTCTGTCTACACCGATTCCTGAACTTCTGGAGGAAGAAACTGTTGAAAATATAAGAAGCAGATCAAAGTGGGAGAATGACGACTACATATGCAGAGGACACATTCTTAACGGTATGTCTGATCCTTTATTCAATATTTATCAAAATGTGGAATCTGCAAAGGAATTGTGGGATTGTCTTGAAGCCAAGTACATGGCAGAGGACTCATCCAGTAAGAAGTTCTTGGTGACTGATTTCAACAATTACAAAATGGTTGAATCAAGGTCTGTCATGGAACAATACAATGAACTTCTACGAATTCTTGGACAATTCACACTGCACGGATTGAAGATGGATGAAACAATATCTGTCTCAAGTATCATAGACAAGTTGCCCCCTTCATGGAAGGATTTCAAACACAATTTGAAGCATGGAAAAGACGAACTGTCTTTGGTCCAACTTGGAAGTCACTTGTGCATAGAAGAATCTCTAAGAGCGCAGGAGAGTGACAAGGGAAAAGGAAAAGAAGTTGCTGGTCCCTCGGTTAATATGATCGAGGAGGGTAGTAAGAACAATAACAACAAAAACAAAGGAAAGAAGCGTGCTTTCAAGAACAACAAAGGAAGTTTCGGTTCTAACAAGAAACCGAAACTAGAATGCTGGAAGTGTGGTAAGACAGGCCACTTCAAGAGGGATTGCCGTTCTGGAAAGAAGCATGATAACGCAAATGCAAGTGGTTCGGGAAAGGGGTCTAAGGACCAATCCCAAGAACAAGGTCAGAAATCAATTCATAACTTGAATATTTTGATTAAACATTCAGTTTCATTAATTTCTGAAGCATTTTATGTGCAGGATGATGCTATTGCGTGGTGGATTGATTCTGGCGCCACAACACATGTTTGCAAGGATCGTTTCTGGTTCAAGACTTTTGTTCCAGTGGAAGATGGATCTGTCCTCTACATGGGAGATCATCACTTTGATCCTGTTGAAGGCAAAGGAAGTGCGGTGTTAGAATTCAGTTCTGGAAAAACTATTACTTTGTTTAATGTTTTGTATGTTCCTAAACTACGTAAGAACTTAGTTTCTGGTCCTGTATTGAATAAGCTTGGATACAAGCAAGTGTATGAATCCGATAAATATGTATTATCAAAGTCTGGTGTGTTTGTAGGATTTGGATATTATAATAATGGTATGTTCATGATGAATTTGAATGGAGTTCCTAATGATTCTGGTTCTGTATTTATGACCAATTCGAATGTTATTAAATCTTCTTTATGGCATGCTCGTCTAGGACATGTACATTATAAAAGAATGCTTGAAATGTCTAAAGATGAATTAATTCCTGTTGTTGATGGAAATGTAGAAAAGTGTAAAACTTGCATGTTAAAAAAGATCACTAGGCAACCTTTTAAAAGCATAACAAGGAAATCTGTCATACTTGAATTGATACATAGTGATTTATGTGATTTGCATGCTACTCCATCATTAGGACATAAAAAGTATCTTGTCACTTTCATAGATGATGCATCTAGATTCTGTTATGTTTATTTGTTGCATTCTAAAGATGAAGCCTTAGATAAATTTAGAATTTATAAAACTGAAGTTAAATTGCAACAGAATGCGATGATTAAAACATTACGTACGGATAGAGGTGGTGAATATTGAAGGTATGAAAAACGGTAGAAAGGGGGGGTTTGAATAACGTTTTCAGTACAAAACTACCACCTTAAAGATTTTAACAAATCTTTTCGAGAACTAAGTGCAAAAGATAGAGATAGAAAAGCACACAAGGATTTTATCCTGGTTCACTTGATAAATCACTCAAGCTACTCCAGTCCACCCGTTAAGGTGATTTCTTCCTTCTTAGAATGAAGGCAATCCACTAATCAGGTAAGAGTTACAACTGCACTTGAAACCTACAAGTGACTAACAATTACACTGACTTAGCTCACACTAAGATTCACTCTCTTAGTCTTCTCTAGGATCCGATCAACCTTGATCTCCTAAAGGAAAATCAAACAACTGTTTGAGGTTGGTGTTTACAAGGATTTGCTTCTGAATAAGCTGAGTGTAAACTAAATAAATTACAAGATGAAAGAAAGCTTAGAATATTTTGAATATCTTGCGCGTGTGTTGCTTCTTGTATTCACTTCTCTTCTCTAGCCGCTTCTTTCAATCTTCAGCCTCTATATATACTCCAAGGATTAGGGTTGAGCGTTGCATGGGAAATGCTACCGTTGGAGGGCAGTTCTGGAAAATCCAGCTTCTGCTGTGGCTGAGAACGTTAGGTAGGTCGTCAGGAAGGTACACTTGCTTTTGTACTTGGATAGCGACTTGACCTTTTAACCTAGGAGACTTCTGATCAGAGGAATGCTTCGTATTGGAACTTGTGAAGCCGGTTGATCAGAGTCAGAGGGAAAGCACAGATCCTCTGACCATTGTATCTTCTGATTCTGAACTCAGAGGGAAGAACATGGCCTTCAGAGTTTCTTGCTTCTGGACTTCAGAGTTTCCACTATTCAGCTTCTGGATCTTCAGAGTCTTCTACACCATCAGAACATCTGAACCTTCAGTGTTTCTTGGTTGTCAGAACTTCTGGATCTTCAGAGCTTCTAGCGACTGAGTCCACATCAGAGTTTGTATAGCTTCAGATCTTCTGAAGCTTTTCCACTGTTCATACTGAACATGGTGAATGCGAAAGCGTTGCTTGGGTTACCCTTTATACACAGTGCTTCTGATTTGTGTGAAATTGAGTCAGGGTCAGAGCCTGTAAATAGCACACTCAGAAAAACACGTTAGAGTACCACAATTGTTCATATCAAAAGGTTAACTTGTAATCATCAAAACATAGAGTTGTACTACTAGATCAAAACTTGATCTTACAATCTCCCCCTTTTTGATGATGACAAAACTAAGATTTTTGATGAACAATTCTTAAACATTAAACTGAATTCACTCAGAGTTTAGAGATATAGAATAAGACTTATCCTGATGTGAATAGTTTATCTTGCTCATTCTGAATTCAAGTCACTGCTTGATTCTGAGCTTAGCTCCCCCTGAATCTAATACTTGATGAAAACGTTAGTAAAGTCTAGATTCTGAGCTAAATCATATAAGAGTTCAGAGTGAAAAGCTTATGACATAGATGAAAAACGAATAATCAGAGCGCATAAGTGATCAGAGTCATGGACAAGGTATCAGAGTCTTGGGTATCAGAGTCAACTTAGAATCACTTCAGAAGAAGTGAAATGTATTCCTTGTATTTGCCCAGTGACACATCTATGGTCATGAAGGTGAAACTCTTAAAATCTCCAAAAGAAAAATAAGTCACACTAACACATCTTACACATCAAAAACTGGGTTTACTCCCCCTTTTTGTCATAAGCAAAAAGCTCGGGGTGTGAAAAACTTAGCTTGAAGTACAAGGTACTCCCCCTTAGAGAAGGTCTAAGTTGAAAGAAAATGAAGACGATGTAAGAATCAGAGTGAGGCGATAATAAATAGAAGAGTTAATGCAAGGGATGAACGTTTACCACCGGTCAAGTGAGTAAATAGAAGGGTCAGTTACCAAGAATTAACCTCGAGAAACTGTAAGAGCATTAACTTTCAGAGAGAAAATGAAGCCTATAAAAACGTTGGAGAGAAAGGTAAGCTTCACATCTCGAAGAAGTTTCAGTAAGAAAAATGGCATCATACAGAATGGCATTAGAAGAGCTCAGAAGGAAGGCGTTTGAGGAAGATATGTTCCTCAATATTAGGCATCCCGATGGTACAAAGACCATACAAGAGCTGACGAAGACACTGCTTGAAGAAGATCTTGGTCCAGAGACGGAGAAAGATCTGAAGGAGTTCCTCTGCTTCGTGGAAGAGATTCAGAGGCTTTGCCAGCGGGAGCTGAATCTGCTGGAAGAGAAAGAAACTGTGGAAAAGAGACTTAAGACGACAGAAGATAGTCTAGAAAAAGATGATCTGAGCATCAAACTCGGCAACATAGAGTATGCATTGGATCGTCTGGAGAAGGAAAGAGTGGAGCAGCGCCAAGAATGCAGAAGAATGAGGAAGGATCCTCCATTCTAGATATAGGGAATAATGTATGATGGAAAGAATTATGATGTAAACATAGAACAATTATGAATAAAACAGGTTTTGCAAACATATGTGACACAAATATATATAGATATATGCATATAGAATCACAAATGAACAGATTAAAGTAAGTAAATAAGCAGAGTTTAAATAAAACAACGTTAAATAAAAAGGAAAAGGAAGAAAAAGAAGAGATCCTAAAAAACTAAGATGTGTCAGTACGGCGCAGAAGTTCCATCATCATGTGCTTCATCTCAATCAGCATGGATTCATGAGTGTCAAGACGTTGTTCCATGATGTCGAGTCTGGATGAGCTTGTCGGAGTAGAGCTGGAAGGAACGTTCTGAGCAGCTTGAGGTTCTGGAATGGAAGCAGAAGCAGCAGGAGTAAACAGAACTGGTGCAAGTCGCTCTGCCTCAGCCTCAGCTTCAAGACGTTCTGCCTCAAGTCTGGCTTGTTCAGCCTGAGCGGCTGCTTGACGTGCAGCTTCTTCTTCTTGTTCTTTCTGTCTCTTGGCTTCTTCAATGGCTTCAAGAAGCTTGGTTCTCTGTTCGAGTTCATGAAGAGCCACCCTCCTAGCAAACCTTTGCTTGGCAGCCTCAATGCTCCGACTTCCTTCTGCATGCAGTAGCTGCAGCATAACGGGAAACTGAGCCACTAGCCAAGTGCTCAACTCGTTCCACTCATCAGCCACATTTTCAGCATTCTCACTGAGGTCAGTCTGACCGTGCACATTGCGGAGCCTCAAGGAGGCTTCATGATTGAAAATATTGATGCACTCAGAGAGAGATGTGGGTTGAAGGTGAGTATAGGGAATGATGGAGAGGTTGGGTGCAGGAGAGGCTGGGTGATTGCTGCTATGAGCTTCAGAGGCACCTTGTGGAGAACCAATGTTAATTATGGGAGCATTGGGTTCAGAGGTTCCACGGTGAGGGTCTGAAGTTTCAACCAGAGGGTGAGGTGATCTAACCGAGGATTGGTTAGATACTGATTGTTCAGGTTCAGGGTCTGGTTGAATTGGCTCTTGTTGGTCAGGGACAGGGTGAGCCTGTTGGACTAAGGGGTCTGCCTCTTGGATAGGATTGGCCAAGATAGGGTCATCTGGGTCAACTAGACGTTCAGGTCTAGGGCCAGGATATTGCCTAGGGCTTGGACAGGTAAGGTAATATTCTTCCAAGGCAGATACCTTCTCTTTCCTAACCTCCATGAATTTTCTAAGTGATTCAGAGGTATTGGAGGGAGGAGAGTCAATGACATTGATGGGGAAGGATACAGGTGTGAAGGCTGATGAAGAGTCTGTATCCGTGGTTCTGACAGCAGGACGTGCTGATGCTCTGGGAGCAGAGTGATCAGACGTTCTGGGTTGTGGATCTGTTGGGTTGGGTTCTGGTTGGTTTTGGATGATGGGTTCAGAAAGTAATGGGTCGTATGGAATGGTAAGGAGAGAGGTTGGATCTTCTGACCTAGAGGGTTGGTTCTGAAGCAAATTCCAGAGTGGTGCTTCAGTAGGAGAAGGTTGAAAGAATGAAGATCTTGGGGAATGTGGTGGAGAGGTGGTTTGTGCGGCTGGCTGGGATTCAGGAATAGGAGTGAGGGGATTTGAAGAGTGTTGGAGTAAGGCAGAAATTGGGAGTGCATCAAATAAATTCAAATCATCATCAGAGGTAAGTGCAGGCTTACTTGTATGTGCTGATAATCGAGTCACTCTGGCAGGAGCTTCAGTCCTTCTGACCTCTGCAGCAGCTGGTTCCACCCGAGTAGGCTTCACCACAATTCTGACTTTCTTCTGCTTCTTCTTTGGAGGACCATCCTCACTATCATCACCATCATCATCATCAGGCTTGCTCTTCGCCTTCTTGACCAGAGGGACATCAGATTCCTCTGAGGATTCGTCCAGAACCATCTTCCTCTTGGTTTTCTTCTTGGGAGGAGAAGGAAACTCTGGAGCTGGTGGAAGTCTGCTGACGAAATCATCAAGGTCAATCTCGAATCCTTGAGCCCTGAGGTCTTCAACATAACATCTGATGGCTTCAGGATGATCTGCTTGAGTCCACAGAGGGTAGTCATTCAGAGGCATTCTTCTTCCTCTGATCTCAGAAGATGTGTCCTCATGAGCAGGAGCAATCTTCTTCTGGACTAAGCCCATCTTCTTCAGAGAGTTGGCGGTGAAGACATCGCTAACAATTGTGCTCAAGTCCTCTGTGCAACCAGCATTGATCAAATCTTGCACCAAGTTGCTTTCAATGAGAAAGTCTGAGAGCAGCCTCCCAAAAGGGATATATTTGATGGCTGACTTGATGGAGGAGGTGGTGCGAGACTTCCGGATGCATTCCTTCAAATAGGAGAACAGGAAGTAGGGAAGGCAGATCTTCTCCTTGTCTTGAATGAAGAACAGCATCGCCTTCTGATTGAAGTTGATGTAGTCTGGAGAACTGCCCTTTGGTCGTTGATTGATGCAGTTGAGCAGGATCTTGTGCCATATTCTCAGTTTGGGGTGAAGGTCCATCACCTTGTAGCTCGTCTTGCCCGGTTTGAAGGTGGTGTACAGGGCCTTGTTGACGATGTCCTTGGTTCTGGGTTTCAGCTTCGATTCCGTCAGTGAGAACCGATACCCATGAGCAGTTTCTGCACCTAGCAGATTCACGAATGACTTCTCCGTGATGATGATCTTCCTACCCAGTATGTAAGAAACCACCTGAGTGTCATCACAATCAGCGTGCTTCCAGAATTCCTTTACCAGCTTCTCATACACCGGTCCTCGAAGTCGATTGAAGTAGTTTCCCCAACCTTGAGCTTGGACTTCAGGACGGAGATCAAACCCATTTGCAGCCAAGTTGTCGAGGTTGAATCTCCATTCTGCCAGGACTTGGAGTTCCTCAGGAGGAAATACACAGTGAACGGCACAGCCCCGTTCTGCAATAGGAACAATCTCCTCTTGAGCTTGAGCTTGTTCTTGTGCTGGGTTCTCAGAGCCCCGTTGACCCGTTGCCAACCCGACTACCATGTGAGGGAACTGAGGTGCATCTGCAGTAGATCTTCTGGTTTGTCTCACCATTTTGAAGAGGTTGAAGGTTTGAGGTAGAAGATGAAGTTTGAAGGATGAAGAGAGATCGAGAGAGAAATCACGAAGGAGGCGGTTTTGAAAAGCAGAGAGTGCGAGAGTGAAAACCGGAAGTGAGAGAGAACGTGTGTGTATAGTGGGTTTTATCAAATAACCGTTGTTGATTCAAAAAGCACTTCAAGATCAACGGTTGAAAATTAAAGATAGATAGTAACAGTAAAATACACAATCACACACAGAAGATAAGCATATCTACACGCAATCATAACAGACTGTCACACGGGCACAAGGAACTATGCATCAGAAATTCTGACGCACGTGTTGTTGTCTCAGCTTCAGAGTCAGTACCAGTGGGCACACACACTCTGATTGAGTTACCTTCTGGACTAGACATCTTCTGATCAAGAAGTATCATAGTCAGAGGTTCTGATCTATCTTCACTCTGGACAAAAGTCCATGTTTAGATTTTTCAGAATAAAATTAAATCTATCTTCAGCTAAGGGCTTTGTAAAGATATCTGCCCATTGATGGTCAGTATCAACAAACTTCAGAAGAAGTACGCCCTTCTGCACATAATCTCTAATGAAGTGATACTTTACCTCAATGTGCTTTGCCCTTGAATGCAAGATAGGATTCTTGCTCAACGAAATTGCAGCAGTGTTATCACAATAGATTGGGATATTGCTCTCAAGGATCTGATAATCCTCCAGCTGATGTTTCATCCAGAGCATCTGAGTGCTGCATATTGCTGCTGAGATGTATTCTGCCTCTGCAGTTGATAGAGCAATGGTTGATTGCCTCTTGCTTGCCCATGAGACTAGATTGCTTCCCAGAAATTGACAATTTCCAGAAGTACTTTTTCTCTCTGTTCTATCTCCAGCATAATCAGCATCACAATAACCTGAAAGCTTATACTCTGATGTTTTCTTATACATCAAGCCAAGGTTAGTGGTGCCTTTCAGATACCTTAGGATCCTCTTAACAGCAGTTAAGTGGGTTTCCCTTGGATCTGATTGGAAACGAGCACATAAATGAACACTAAATAATATGTCTGGCCTAGATGCAGTTAAGTACAGAAGTGAACCTATCATGCCACGATAGAGCTTCTGACATACTTTACCACTTATATCTTCTTTTTCCAGAATGCATGTTGGATGCATTGGAGTCTTGGCCACTGTAGATTCCAGCATATTGAACTTCTTCAGAAGTTCTTTAGTGTACTTGCTCTGATGGATATATGTTCCTTCTGGTGTTTGATCAACTTGTATTCCCAGAAAGTACTTTAATTCTCCCATCATACTCATCTCAAATTCAGCCTGCATCATCTCAGAAAATTCTTTGCATAGAGATTGATTAGCAGAACCAAATATAATATCATCAACATAAATTTGCACAATTAAGATATCATCTTTATAAGTCTTGCAAAAGAGAGTTGTATCTACTTTACCCCTTACAAACTCATTCTCCAGAAGGAATGAGCTAAGTCTCTCATACCATGCTCTGGGAGCTTGCTTCAGACCGTAGAGTGATTTCTTCAATTTGAACACATGGTCTGGTTTCTTTTCATCTTCAAAACCTGGGGGTTGATGAACATAGACTTCCTCTGAGATATAACCATTTAGGAAGGCACTCTTTACGTCCATCTGATGTAGAACTATGTTGTGATTTACTGAGAAAGAAATCAATAGTCTGATTGCCTCCAGTCTTGCTACTGGAGCAAATGTTTCAGTGTAGTCTATTCCTTCCTGCTGGCTGTAGCCTTGAGCAACTAGCCTTGCCTTGTTTCTGACTACATCTCCTTTCTCATTTAGCTTGTTTCTGAATACCCATTTCGTTTCAATAACATGGACATTCTCAGGCTTCTTCACTAAGCTCCAAACATCGTTCTTGGAGAATTGATTCAATTCTTCTTCCATGGCCAGAATCCAATCCTTGTCCTGAAGAGCTTCATCTATGGACTTGGGTTCAATTAAGGACACCAATCCTTTCAGACTCAGCAAGGTCTCTTCAGAGGGTCTGAAGGCAGATCTGGTTCTGACTGGTTCATCTTTGTTGCCCAGAATCAATTCCTTAGGATGAGCTGCAGTGATTCTGCTCTTCTTCAGAGTTTGTGAGTTAGAGGTACCAGCTTCTTCCTCTGGTTCATCTTCCTCTGGCTCAACTTCTTCTGGAGCTTTGCCTTTGTCAGAAACATTAATGCTTAAATCTGCAAACTTTTCAACTAGCTTTGACTGGTCAGAGTCAAGCTTATCATCAAATCTAACATGAATAGATTCTTCAATAGTCTTAGCATCAGTATTATAAAATCTAAAACCTTTAGATCTATCAGAATAACCAAGTAATAGACACTTAGAAGATTTAGCATCAAATTTATGCAATCTATCCTTAGTATTGAGAACATAACAAACACAGCCAAAAGGATGAAAATAAGAAATGTTGGGTTTTATGTTCTTCCACAATTCATAAGGAGTCTTATTCAGAATTGGTCTCACAGAGATTCTGTTCTGAATGTAACATGCTGTATTTACTGCCTCTGCCCAAAAGTGCTTAGCCATGCCAGTTTCTTGGAGCATGGTTCTAGCCATCTCCTGAAGAGTTCTGTTCTTCCTCTCAACAACACCATTTTGTTGAGGAGTTCTGGGACAAGAGAAATCATGTGCAATTCCATAGGAATCAAACAGACTCTCAAACTTGTCATTCTCAAACTCTCCACCATGGTCACTTCTGACACGCACAATTCTACAAGCCTTCTCGTTTTGCACTTGAGCAATGAAGGTAGAGAACACAGCATGAGACTCATCCTTGCGGGTTAGAAACTTTACCCATGTCCAGCGGCTATAGTCATCAACGATAACCATCCCATATCTCTTGCCACCTATAGACTCAGTTTTCACTGGTCCAAACAGGTCGATATGCAGAAGTTCTAACGGCCTTGAGGTTGAGACAACATTCTTTGCCTTGAAAGGGACTTTTGTGAATTTGCCTTTCTGACATGCTTCACAAAGAGCGTCTGAAGCGAACTTCAGATTGGGTAAGCCCCTGACAAGGTTTAGCTTGCTCAGCTGAGAAATCTTTCTCATACTGGCATGCCCTAACCGTCTATGCCATACCCACTGCTCTTCATTAACAGACAGAAGGCACTTCACATTCTGAGCCTCCAACTCAGATAATCTGATCTTATAAATGTTGTTCTTCCTCTTGCTGTTAAACAGAACAGAGCCATCGATCTGACTTACAGCCCGGCAGGACTTTTGATTGAATATAACATCATAACCCTTGTCAGCTAATTGACTTATAGACAATAAGTTATGTGTTAAGCCGTCTACCAATAAAACATTATCAATGCATGGACTACTATCTACACAAATAGTACCAGTACCAATAATTTTACCCTTTTCATTTCCTCCAAAGCCAACTTCGCCTCCAGGCTTAAGTTTCAGCTCTCGGAACATACGCTTTTCTCCCGTCATGTGACGCGAGCATCCACTGTCCAGATACCATGATTGGTGTTTCAGTGGAGCTATCAAGGATATCTGCAACATAGATAATCTTGTCCTTAGGTACCCACTTTCTGGGTCCTCTTTTGTTAGTTACCCCAAAGGTTCTGATCACCTTGGGTGTCTCAACATGATATTTTAAAGGAATATTTGCATGATATTTAGTCATAGAGAAAGATCCCTTTTTAAGAGGGTTTTTAGCAACTTCAGCAGGTACAGGATCAGGCAATATGGTACCAGAGGGAACA
Source organism: Lotus japonicus (assembly GCF_012489685.1). NCBI lineage: Eukaryota > Viridiplantae > Streptophyta > Magnoliopsida > Fabales > Fabaceae > Lotus > Lotus japonicus. The sequence continues at coordinate 9,849,185 of NC_080041.1, read as the reverse complement.
AAGCATTCATACAAGGATTTAGCTTTAGACACAGAAGGCTCATTTCTAATTGGTTTAGAATAGCCAATGCCATGCATTCCATTTCTGCTTACACCATAGATCATTGAAGCCATTAAGCTTCTATCTACGCTTTTAGCCAGGAATCTTTGAAAAGATTTTTCATACTTAGATTCATGCTTACTATCAGAGGCATCGCAGGCAATAACTTCTTCTAACTTTGCAATTTGATTCTTAAGCACAGAGTTAGAATTAACTAAAGCATGGTTATCATTTTTCAAATCAGATATGATTTTCTCATGTTCAGAAGGAGTTTTAGAAACAGCAGATAAGTTCTTTTTCAGCTTCTTATGCTTAGACAACAATGAGTTATACTTATCCATGATATCAGACAAAGCATGTTTCAGTTCAGAGGTAGAGAAGGAAGCAAATACCTCATTTTCATCGTCAGAGTCTGGATCTCCTTCTGATTCTGAGTCAGAGTCAACAGCTTCCTTTGACTCTGTTCCTTTGTCTTTGACAATAGCCATGAGTCCTTGGACTTCACCATCAGAGTCAACATCCTCTGACTCTGATTCATCGAATGTCACCATCAGACTCTTCTTGGTCTTGAAGTGCTTCTTTGGCTTCTTGTCCTTCTTCAATTTTGGACAGTCACTTTTGTAGTGCCCTGATTCTTTGCACTCAAAGCAAGTGACTTCCTTGATTGATGACTTCTTCTGACCTGAGGATTCAGACTTTCCTCTTGCCTTTCCAGAGCCTTTGAACTTGCTCTGCCTGTGCTTCCAGATGCGGTTGAGTCTCTTGGAGATCAGAGTCAGCTCATCTTCATCAGAATCTTCTGATGCTTCTTCAGATTCTTCTTCTTCAGCTTGAAGAGCCTTTGACTTCTCAACCTTAGCCTTTTCAGATTTGGATTTCAAGGCTATGGACTTTTTCCTCAGATCTTGCATCTCTGAGCGCTTCAGCTCATGGCATTTCAAAATGCTGATGAGTTCTTCTAAACTCATATTCTCAACATCTCTCGTGAGCTCTATTGAAGTCACCAAAGGCATCCAACTTTCAGGAAGACACCTGATGACCCTTATGACATGATCTTTTGTTGTGTAGCTCTTGTTGAGAGGACGTATGCCAGCTACAAGCAGTTGAAATCTGGAGAACATTTCTTCAATGGACTCATTTGGCTCCATGATGAAGGATTCATACTTTTGGATCAAAGACAATGCCTTTGATTCTTTGACTTTCTTGTTTCCTTCATGAGACATCTTCAGAGAATCAAAAATGCCTTTAGCAAACTCACGATCTGTAATCTTCTGGTACTCCTCATAGGAGATAGCACTTAGAAGAATTGCTCTTGCTTTATGATGTTGTGAGTACAGCTTCTTTTGATCTGCAGTCATCTCTGACCTTGGGATCTTCTTGCCATCTGCATCAACTGGACGCTCGTAGCCATCCACAATAATATCCCAGAGATCTGCATCGAAACCCAGAAAGAAACTTTCCAGTCTATCTTTCCAATATTCGAATCTTTGACCGTCGAACATAGGAGGCTTTGCATTGTAACCATCTCTTTGAGTTTCACTGGTGGTGGCAGCCATTGTTTTTCACACCGGCCCGGATCACTGAACACTGTTAGGTGTGGTAATCAGAACTTGCGCTCTGATACCAATTGAAGGTATGAAAAACGGTAGAAAGGGGGGGTTTGAATAACGTTTTCAGTACAAAACTACCACCTTAAAGATTTTAACAAATCTTTTCGAGAACTAAGTGCAAAAGATAGAGATAGAAAAGCACACAAGGATTTTATCCTGGTTCACTTGATAAATCACTCAAGCTACTCCAGTCCACCCGTTAAGGTGATTTCTTCCTTCTTAGAATGAAGGCAATCCACTAATCAGGTAAGAGTTACAACTGCACTTGAAACCTACAAGTGACTAACAATTACACTGACTTAGCTCACACTAAGATTCACTCTCTTAGTCTTCTCTAGGATCCGATCAACCTTGATCTCCTAAAGGAAAATCAAACAACTGTTTGAGGTTGGTGTTTACAAGGATTTGCTTCTGAATAAGCTGAGTGTAAACTAAATAAATTACAAGATGAAAGAAAGCTTAGAATATTTTGAATATCTTGCGCGTGTGTTGCTTCTTGTATTCACTTCTCTTCTCTAGCCGCTTCTTTCAATCTTCAGCCTCTATATATACTCCAAGGATTAGGGTTGAGCGTTGCATGGGAAATGCTACCGTTGGAGGGCAGTTCTGGAAAATCCAGCTTCTGCTGTGGCTGAGAACGTTAGGTAGGTCGTCAGGAAGGTACACTTGCTTTTGTACTTGGATAGCGACTTGACCTTTTAACCTAGGAGACTTCTGATCAGAGGAATGCTTCGTATTGGAACTTGTGAAGCCGGTTGATCAGAGTCAGAGGGAAAGCACAGATCCTCTGACCATTGTATCTTCTGATTCTGAACTCAGAGGGAAGAACATGGCCTTCAGAGTTTCTTGCTTCTGGACTTCAGAGTTTCCACTATTCAGCTTCTGGATCTTCAGAGTCTTCTACACCATCAGAACATCTGAACCTTCAGTGTTTCTTGGTTGTCAGAACTTCTGGATCTTCAGAGCTTCTAGCGACTGAGTCCACATCAGAGTTTGTATAGCTTCAGATCTTCTGAAGCTTTTCCACTGTTCATACTGAACATGGTGAATGCGAAAGCGTTGCTTGGGTTACCCTTTATACACAGTGCTTCTGATTTGTGTGAAATTGAGTCAGGGTCAGAGCCTGTAAATAGCACACTCAGAAAAACACGTTAGAGTACCACAATTGTTCATATCAAAAGGTTAACTTGTAATCATCAAAACATAGAGTTGTACTACTAGATCAAAACTTGATCTTACAAATATTATGATCCTGAATTCTTCCAATCCGTAGGAATCATTCATGAGACTACGACACCTTATACACCTCAACAAAATGGTGTGGCTGAAAGGAAGAATAGAGTTCTTAAAGAAATGGTGAACGCCATGTTATCCTATTCTGGTGTGAGTGAAGGGTTTTGGGGAGAAGCCATGTTAACGGCTTGCTATTTGTTAAATAGGGTTCCTAATAAAAGGAACAAGACTACCCCATATGAACTTTGGTATAAGAAATGACCCAACTTAACATTTCTACGTGTTTGGGGTTGCAGGGCCGTGGTTAGACTCCCGGATCCTAAAAGGAAAACTTTGGGTGAAAAGGGTGTAGCTTGCATCTTCGTTGGATATGCTGAACATTCCAAAGCCTATAGGTTCTATGTTATAGAACCTAATGACTCGGTTTCTATTAACACAATTATAGAATCAAGAGATGCCATATTTGATGAGAATTGTTTTTCTTCTATACCTAGACCAAAGGACCTTATATCTAAGTCGTATGAACCTACAAAGGATGATCATTCAACTGATGTACCAAGTGAGACACTCGAACCTCGGAAAAGCAAAAGAGCTAGAAAACCTAAATCTTATGGTTCGGATTTTCAATTATATTTAGTTGAGGGATCAAAGGATCAGATTGATAATCAATACTATTATTGCTATAGTATAGAGGAGGATCCAAGAACGTATGATGAAGCTGTGAAATCTCGAGATTCTGCTTTTTGGAAAGAAGCAATTGATGAAGAGATGAGTTCTATCATGGAAAATAATACTTGGGTATTATCTGATTTACCACCAGGTTGTAAACCATTGGGTTGCAAATGGATCTTCAAAAAGAAGATGAAAGTCGATGGTACAATTGACAAGTTTAAAGCTAGATTGGTAATCCAAGGCTTTAGACAGAAGGAAGGGATTGATTACTTCGATACCTATGCTCCAGTTGCTCGTATCACTACTATTAGATTGTTGATTGCTTTAGCGGCTATTCACAATCTAGTGATCCATCAAATGGATGTCAAAACAGCATTCCTGAATGGTGATTTGGAAGAAGAAGTGTATATGAAGCAACCGGAAGGATTTGTAATGCCTGGTAATGAGCATAAGGTGTGTAAGCTAGTTAAGTCGTTGTATGGGCTGAAACAAGCTCCGAAGCAATGGCATCAAAAATTTGATGAGGTTGTTTTGTCTAGTGGTTTTATTCTAAACCAAGCTGACAAATGTGTATATAGCAAATTTGATACATCCGGTAAAAGAGTTATTATTTGTCTATATGTGGATGACATGTTGATCTTTGGCACAGACCAAAATCAAGTTGATAAAACAAAGAATTTCTTGTCATCAAAGTTCTCCATGAAGGATATGGGAGAAGCGGATGTTATTCTTGGTATTAAGATTAAACGGGAGAATAAGGGGATTGTAATTACTCAATCTCATTACATTGAGAAAATACTCAAGAAGTTTAATCATGAAAGTTGTTCTCCGGTTAGTACTCCCATGGATCCGAGTGAAAAACTTATGCCAAATACAGGTAAACCTGTGGATTAGCTCGAATATTCAAGAGCTATAGGCTCTTTGATGTATGCTATGATTAGCACTAGACCGGATATTGCTTTTGCGGTTGGAAAGTTGAGCAGATTTACTAGTAATCCTAGTAGACATCATTGGCATGCGATAACTAGGGTATTCAAGTACTTGAAGGGTACTATGAATTATGGATTGTCATATGTGGGATTTCCTTCGGTATTAGAGGGTTATTCGGATGCTAGTTGGATAAATAATGTTGAAGACTCATCCTCTACAAGTGGTTGGGTGTTCTTGCTTGGGGGAGGTGCCATCTCGTGGGCTTCCAAGAAGCAAACATGTATAACTAGTTCTACAATGGAATCAGAGTTTGTAGCATTTGCTGCTGCTGGTAAAGAAGCGGAATGGCTAAGAAACTTGGTATATGAGATTCCATTATGGCCTAAACCGATATCACCAATTTCTATCCGTTGTGATAGTGCTGCCACATTGGCCAAGGCTTATAGTCAAATGTACAATGGAAAGTCTAGACACTTGGGTGTTAGACATAGTATGATTAGGGAATTAATCTTGAATGGGGTGATATCCATTGAGTTTGTTCGGTCGCAACAAAACTTAGCTGACCACTTGACGAAGGGGTTAGCTAGAGACTTAGTGAAGAAGTCGGTAATTGGAATGGGATTAAAGTCCATTTAAATCTACTACCTGTGTTATACCCAATTCCCTTCTAATACAACGTTAGAAGCTAAATTCAATGTGGAAAGATCATAGTTAGAGATTGGAGCACTTGTGTTTATCTTCCCAAGGTATGTGCTCAGACCTGCAAGTGATGGCTAGGTTGAAGTATATCTTCTTAATGGTTCTTTTGGAAAATTGTAAATGCAGGTGCAAGATTAAAAGGATCACCTATGTAAGCATGAAGTTTTGCCGCTTCAAGAAGCTTGGACTTGGCTTCCTATATGCTTATTAATGGATAAGGACACATGGCTTGTAAAGTGTCAAGTATGAATAGTAGAGTGTTGTAGAAACATATGTGTACAGTATCTTTAGATATTCAAATGGGTTGACGGGTTCAATCTTTAAGACACCCCGATTCTCGAGTATTTGGAATGTGTATTTGTACTAAAGTGGAAATTCAATCGCAAGATATTTTCATTTATGCATTTGTTTGATCGTTATATCTGTGTGTTATAAACTGAGTAGATCAAGGATTACACTAAAATGGGGGGGGGGGATTTGTTGGTGATTTTAGAATCATCAATGTATTTTAGTAGTAATGTGATCTACTATAGGCTGATGTAATTACGCGTTAGGCTCGGAATCGAGTTAGGTTAGTGCGGAGTGCACGCTCGGTGAGCCAACGCATAATTGACCGCGAATACGAACCGGGGTCCAAGGGGCGGAGCCCCTGGCTGGGGTTCAGCGGGCGGGGTGCGGGGCAGCGCCCCGTTCGAAATTTTTTCTGAACGTTGGTGACCCTAGTTTGAAAAATTGTGACTTTTCGGAACAATCGTGATCATTCGTGCAGACACAACCTTCTATATAAGGTTGCTTGCAGCCTAAGGAAAAAACACAGAAAACCAGAAACAGTATTCTGAAACAGAAATTCGAACAACACAACATCTCTCTACTTTCTTTATCTGTTCTCTTGTGCCAAGAAACAGATTGATTGTCAAGCATTATCCCAACAAAGATTTCGTGAACCCAGGCAATTACAGGGTCGAAATAATTTGTTCGGAAAGTGAACGCTCACGATTCTTGACTTTATCCAGGATTATCACACCCTGTTTTCTAACAGATATGTCAGACAGACAGTGTTCCTTTTCTTTCTCACTTCTAACACCTAGGTAACTTGCCTTGTATTCTACTTGACTATACTATGTGTATGCATCATGTTTGATTGTACTTGTCTTTCAAGAGTAACATTTATGTTATTGATTATTTTTCTGTAAATCTTGAATGAGATTATTCTTTAACATTTACTTATAGTTAAGTAAATCGTTGACCTTGACCTTATCCTTTTGCAGTTACATTCACACTCCTATTACTTCAGGACGAAAACAAGTTCCCAAGTTGATGCAGGCTTGAGTCTTCTGTTGCACTGAGTAGAGTGTTTTCTGCAAAGCTTACTTGTTCTCTCACTGAATGCAGAAGTAGTTTGATCATGAATGCAAAGGGGCATAAATTTGTGAGGTTCGGTTCCTCAATCCTGGTGTTGCTTTGCTACACATATTGATAATTTTTTCTTTTTGTACTCTTTGGACAGAAACTTAGAACCTCATGTCACGTGTTGCCTCTATCTGTAATTTAATACATTGCTTCTGCTTCAGTTATTTACTTCCTCTATTCAGAAAAGGCTCATCTTATTGACATGTTTTGAAAAATTAACAAAGTTGTCTTAAAAGCTGCAATGACCTATGACAGATTGCTGCCAAATTTTGCAATTGGTTATTCAATTTACAATGATGCAACTATAGTTAAAGGGGTAATACTCATATATTTATAAGATAAATATTATGCTTACTTGCTTAGTGTTTGCTTAGATACCAGTTGAACGATCTTTATCTCAATACATAAGAAGAATTTGGTTCACTTTTGGCCTCAAAGTGAGTACTAACGTCCATTTGCAATGGTGTTAATAGATATCCAATTAGTTATGATGTTTATAATTGTTGAAAAAACTAATTGATGCTAACGTATATACCTGACATACTTAACTAAGTTTATATCTCTCACAATCCAGGTTTGGGGACTGGAAATCAGAGTCATCTTTTAGTATAGAGCAGGAAGGTTCTGTAAACAATGGATATCACAAGAGAAAAGGCATACCGAGTGTAAGTGCTATTTTGAAGAGTATTGGAAGAAGACTCGAGAGTGGAACAGAGAAAGTGAAAAGCTTGAGAAGACATTCTGCTGCTGTCCATCCTTTAAGTGATGGAAAGACAAAAAAAGCCGACTTCTGGGTGCAATAATCTTGATCCTCAAGGGTCAATGCTTCAGAAATGGAATAAAATATTTGTAATCACATGTGTGATGGCAGTTTCTGTGGATCCGATGTTCTTTTACATTCCAGTGATTGTTGGTAAAAACAAGAGTGGTAATGGTGGAAGCTGCTTATCTATTTGCTCTTATCTGACATGTTAAGTTATGCATGAATAGTTGTGAAGGGATAATCCCATTGAGCATAAAAGTCCTTAAAAGATTTTTTTAGTAAGAACAGGATGATCAGGACTTCAGAAGCTAAATATTACATTCTCATTTAATAGCAGAAAACCCAGAGAATATTACAAATAAAAATAAATAAGCTAAATAGAGCTTCCAGTTCCTCTATACTTCTCATTCCAAATATATATTTGATCTGCAGGTATGAAGACATTCTTCTATCCCTGTGAAACATTTTCAAAGATTGCTACTATTGCAAAAAACAGACCCATATGTAAGTTAGTTATAATGTATTCTGTTAGCATTAAAGTGACGAGTCTATATATAGTGTTTCTTGCAAACAAAGGCAGAATTTATGTAAATCAAGTTGATATTGATATTAACATCATACTATCCCTTAGATTTGGTAGCCAATACTTATTCAATTGACAGAAATTGAAATTTTGCTTAATTTCTATTAAATGATAAACTTATGAATCAGTGGTGCATTAAATGCTTTAGTTTTCTGTTTCATTCTAACTGGCCTAATTTTCTATTAGTATAGTGCTTTCGTGCTTTTCCTACTGTTTGGTTATTTGGAATGGCTCGTGGTGGGCTTGTGAAATTCAGATTGGGGTATAGGCACTTTGGAATGACATTTAGTGGTGTTGGAGCTTGTTTGTATTTGAAGTTGCAAGTATATGTAATTCTCTGGTCTGTGTGTACTGTTTTCCTGGTTTTTCTGGTTTGGCTTCTTTTTTCTGGTTTCTTTTTTCTCTTATTTCTCCTCTCTTTTCTATTAAGGGTTGGAGTACCCCTTGTACTCCCTTTTAATGCAATGTTTGGCTTATCAAAAAAAAAAATTACTAAATTTATTGCTTTGCATTTAATGAGCCTACCCAATATTAGTACTATCTTTGTGCTTGGAAAAGATAGTCAAATATTATTACTAAATTAATCAATCTTTTTAGATGACCTTACCTACATTGTCCAAAAAATTTTACTTAGTTGTGTGGTAAATTTTCTTCATTTCATGATGACAACTCCTATTGTCAAGATTGCCTATCTGTGAAGAGAAATCCGTTGCTTTTTTTTTTCTAAACATACATTAACTTACATTTTAGATGAAGATTTCTAAATATAAACACACTATAGCTAGGTGAAACAAGATTGGTTTGAACCAAAGTTCCTCTCACTCTAATCTATTCTTGAATATCTCCCAGCCTTGACACTGTGTATGTTTCTCTTCTATTTGGTCTTATAGCATGTTTTTTCCTTCAACTTCCAGATCAATTCTTTATTTATGCAAAAATATTATAGATTATTATATTTTGTCAAGTATCAACAAAAATATTATAGTTTAGTTTTTTTTATGAAAACAAGTGTTATTTATTTCTTGCTGGTGTTAAATCAGTATATTTTGTTAGTAGCTACACATTGATTTGGTTGGAACTATCTCAAAAGATCAAAGTTTGAATATTTTGGATCTCTACACGGCATGGCCTCTCCTTTTAGAGGTTTGATCTATTATTTATTTGTGTTATTTAAGTATTACTTAGTCCCATTCCTTTCTTTATATGTTCCTATATCTGCAATTAAGTTTTTAACCTGTGATTTTTTAGTAACTTCATTTTGCTCACTGTTAATTTATTTCATACTAATCTTTTAATTCCTTTTTTTTGTGCTGATCGTATCTAAGAATGATCGATTTTTTTTCTTTCTATATTTACCTATTTAACATCTTAGACTCCAGTTTTCTATAGTAGTTGTTTAAACATATTTCTTAATTGCACTAATTGTGTGCTCCTGTTTATTTTGACTAATTTGTAGATATTACCAATGAAATTCATTACTCAAGTTGTGTACAAGGGAATAGTAGTAGTAGTAGTAGTATAACTTTTTTCTGAATATTTCTTTTTCAATTTTTAATTGATTATTTGTTAACTAAATTTGGTTAATTTTAAAAATTTATGAGTTGTTGATATTTTGCATACTATGAACAGGATCAAATGAGAGCAGGGGCAAAAGGATATGTATTGTACTATTGTTTCTTAATCACATTCAGTAGTTCCACATATGGGTTGGGGATGGGGATGGGTTGGGGTGGGGAGGTCCAGGGTTCAATCTTTAGAGGGTGTAATTTATCTTTCCGATGTACCAAAGAAAAGATTTATAATTTCAACCTTTGTACATTTCTAACAAAAACTATAACATTGTCATTGTATTGAAGTTATATTGAAAAAAAAAATGTAAAACACATTTGTATACATATTAAAGTTCATAATCGGTTTATTGTCATCTATTTGTCGGCTAAGCCACATTTGTTACGTTATTCATATGTGAGTTAATTTATTCAATTTAATAAACTAAATAAATAAATATGATTAATCGTAGAATTGCTCGTTCGTGCTCTTCATTATCTTCATGACTAATATAGAATATATAATTTACACATTACATAACTCAAGACAAACAGTTATGACTGTCATGATATTGAGAACTTTACTCTTAGGATCAGTTCCCAAGTATTGCAAATACGGAACTGTAATGACGTAACAAATTCATTTAATGCTGAAAACTTATTTTCATATTTTGTTGTGTTCTCTTGCTGGTTTTAATGGCTAGATCATTGAATCCCCTTCGTTCCATATGCATTGGGATCGATCCTAAAAAAGATACTTGGAGAGTGAAGGTTCGGGTTCTTCGTGTTTGGGATATGTTTCCAGTTGGTGAACCCTCAAAACCTTACGTTATCCATGTTGTGCTTATTGATGTAGAGGTTGTATAACATTGCTGTCATTTGTTTGAAGTTAGTCATGCTATAGTTTCTACATGTATATGACGCTTAATTTCTGTTTTACAGGGTGTGAAAATTGAGGGCATCATTAAGAAAGCCTTTTTGCCCAATTGTTTGCGTTCTGGCGTCGCCATTCTGATAGGTACGCCAAGGAACAACCTTTTTTGTTGGTTTTATGTTATTAATCAATTTATTGCTTACATTGAAGTAATATTCTTCCTTAACCCTAATTTGTATGCTGCATGTTCAAAGTAAAATTGCATGTGTATTTGATGTTGAGGTGTTGATTCGCTGTAGATTTTGCATGTTAAAATTGGCATAGGCTTTATGCTTCTGAACCAAAGTCAGGATCAGATATGTTTCAAATTCAGTCTTTGATGTGTAGCATTTTGAAATTGTGGTTAGATTGTTAGTTTATCTGTATAATTAATTTTCCATTTGATTTCGTGAATTGCTTGATTTTTGACAGTTTCGTATGATGGAAGTGTTTAAACTGAATTAGTTACTAATTCGAACTATTTTTGTCAGTTGGACTGCCCTGCCTATTCAAAGATTGTGTGGTATATTGTGATGTGTGGAAGTGTCTTTAGTTCATGAAAAACTCTTTTTTGATAGGCAGAATGGCACAGAAGCTAGAGCAAAGAGGGATGGATAATTTATGATATGTGATAATGAATAGCTTAATTAGATTATGTTCTCTATTACAGAGTTAGGAGATGGAGTTACTTTTTGTATCTGTTTTAAGATCTTATTTTGTAGCTTTGTTACGAACCTGTTGGTCACATTACACAGAATACAAAAATGAAACCACTCAAAATGGTTGAGGCCAATGTATAAAAGATTATTTATTTGGTTGTTTTTGTCAACACTGGTGGTAGATGGAATTTATAGATCTGACATGTTTCTTAATTGCTATCTTAAAGGAATACTATCATGTGTGCGTGTGTATAGAGTAAGAAGAGATAAAATTTACCTCTATTACCTCTTCTCATTCACCTACACATTCACATGATGTACTCTTTCTATTCATTAGTTTCTAACTTAACAGATATTTAATGGAGCTATTGGTCTAATTAATCACAAGCAATCTTTTGTAGTTTAGTTATTATTGAAGAAATTTGAATATTTGGACATGTTGCCGTGTCCATTAACCAAAGTGAATAATTTGTTGTTCTACCTATTAGTGATTTAGTTGTAGCTTCATTAATTGTACTCACCTAATGCTTGATATGGAGATTTTCTCATATAATGTTAGGACTTAGACTTGATATCGTATTTGGGCTTTGATTCTTCAATATTTCCCACTTGATCTATTTGAGTTTTGAAATTGGATTTATCTCTTATGTTATAGTTAATATTTGACCCTTATTCCATTTTTCTATTTTACATTTAGAGGTTGTCATCGGTTTTTTTGTGTAGTTACTATGCATCAGTACACCTTAAGAAGTTCTAAGTCTAAGCAACAGATTTTTGCCAGAGTATTTCATCCGGAGGAGGTAACTATGAAATTTGTTTTTTATGTTTGGAGTGAGATGAAAATATTGGACACTGATCGTATTTTTTTCTTTTTATGTTTATCTTTGTGGAATATTCAGGTGTATATTGTTGTACCAAGACAATTCTTGAATGATTTTGAAGAAAGTCTCTCTAAATATGTTGAATTAGTGGATCCTGTAGGGAATAAATTATGTGTTAGCTTTTATTTTGATCGTGATGAACCAAGATTTGGTGCTAATATTTCAGAGTTACGAACTGTGCACCAAATACAGGGAAGTGTGATAATTTGTTTTATTTATCTTGGTGATAGTAGATTTGACATCCAAATTAGTGATCTGAACTTGTTTGAGATTGAGTATAGGAAAAGAACTGCTCATGTTGCAGCTAATGTTGCAAGTTCAAGTCATCTGAATTTTCATGAAGTAGATGGTTCGGTTATAAATTTAATTAGTGATGATGATTCTGAGAATGAAGTTGAAGATATTGTGAATTAGGAGATGTTAATTTGGTCAGTTGATCTCACTGCTGATCTCATTATTCCCCGTCATCATCTGGTTCGTTTTCTTTTTTTGGAATTTTGTGATTTAATTTTTAGTATTACTATTTTTTCTTTACTTATGCAGTGAAATTAAAATTTTGCAGATTATTCCTGATTATATTCAGGAAAAGGTTTTCAACGACATGAGTCCAGAAATCAATGTACTTCTTCCAGATGGTTCTTGGACTAGATGAGAAATCGTCTGGTACTCACTTAGTGAGGGGGTAAGTGAATCTGGGAGTATGGGTGTCATTTTTGGGCGGTGGTATGAGTTCTATAAGGAAACATTTTTCAGACTTGGAAATTCCGTTGCAAGACACAAGATGCAGCTATGGAAAATGGTTCTTCTCAATTTTTACAGAGTTGCTGTTTTGACGGAGTAATTTAACATCAAAAGTTACATCTTTTTGTTCTTTTTTTGTACTACATAATATAACATGATGTGGTTGTAAACATCACTTGAACGGTGCTACTTTATTTGTTCACTGTGAATGGTTGTTTATTTTGTCTATAACTATATCATTTTTTTTTACCTTAGGTTTGATTCTCTCTATTTTCATGGGTAATTTAAGACACTATATTTTTGTCATCTATCCATGAAGAGCTAAATACTATTCCTTGATTAACATAGTCAACAAGGACTTTTATTGTATTTTCTGCTATTGAATCTATATACATTTTTTAAATTAAAACGAGTTTGTTTTATATTTCAGATTAATAATTATATAATCATTTTAAATAATTAAATGTTTATGTATTATCTAATATACACTAAAGTTAAAAAATAATTAAATATCACCTATCTTTTCATAGTTGAAAACATTATTAATATTAATTACCATAGGTATGTAAATAAATCTATTTATTTTATAAATTATTGAATTAAAAATTATAACTCATAGAATCGCTCGTCCGTGCATGGCACGGCAACGGGCTATCTCCCACTCCCAGTTTCAAACACGCACGCTTCATCCCTTTCATCTGTGTGGGTTCTTCTCCCACAAGAGTTGCGACTTTGAGTCCCTTCTCTGTTAGTTTTAACGTCCCGTCATCCTTTCCATTCAAGCTTCAAAGGTAATTTCACTTCTCCCTCCTTTGTTTTCTCTTCATCTTCAGGTTAGAAATTTATGTACAATTTCAACTTTTTATGCTCAATTTTGTGTGGAAATCATATTGTAGTAATGATGAAAGAGTTGCATGTTGGCTGGGATAATTTGTTGTTATATGGATAGGAATTGTGAAGTGACAGATTATGCATGTTAGGTGTTTGAAATAATTACCCTTTCAATTCTAGAGTATCTTGACTTGGGAAGTAAAAGGAACACTTGGATAAAATTCTAAATTTCACCGTTGAGGTCTGAGTTCATTGAATTTATTATGTTTTAACAACATGGAACAGTGACGCATATCGTCTCTTACAAAGCCAATATGATAGTATCTCTTGACAACATGTTGAACTTTAACTGATTGTTCTTGTTTTTTTTTTTTCGTTGTCTTCAATACTCCTGCAGATGTCAGGATAAAGGAAACAGGGAGCACGTTCAAGTGGAGAGTGGTTCTGTTCAGATAAGAAGAAGGAATTTTATACCAGCTTGGTCACCAAAGAAGTTATACCTGAGAGGTATTTCGTTTTGCCGTTAAGCGGACCCCCCCCAATTTGCAAGAGTGATTCAAGAGAGAGGTTGGCAAACACTTGCTGGAAAACAAAAAATTGGGTTGAGAGGATATGGTAAAGGAGTTCTATGCTAATGCTCGGGTTGTTGACGCCCTTGGTGAGTTTGAAGAACCTATCTACACATCGTGGTACAGAGGAACCAAAGTAGATTATAGTCCTCAAGTCATCCATGAACTTCTAGAGCTTCCTACCGCAGACCCGTTTCAAGGAAAAAAATTGTCCTATCATGAATTGTTAGAGCAACCTCCACTTGCGTTAATTCTCGAGAGCATAGCTATACATGGAGTTATTTGGGAACCAGATTCGGCGGGACCAAACAGATATATTTTAAGGAACCACTTGAAGCATGATACGAGAGTTTGGTCACAATTTGTGTTGGACACTGTCATCCCTTCATCCCATCATGTGGATCTCAGGCTTAATGAGTCCGTATTTTTACACTGTATTGTGCAGAATTGTTCTATTGATGTGGCTCGAATCATCTCCTACAGAATTTATGAAGTTGCTCTGTCCAATACCAAGCCACGCTTGCCCTTTCCTAATTTGATCACTCGGTTAGTCAAAAATAGTGGAGTGAGGATTGCAATCAAGAATCAAGTCAAGCAGTGCATCGATTTGACGGACAGGAAGGTCACAGGAATGATATAAAAGGCTGGAGAATGCCATGATGAATTTCGTGAGGAGTTGAGGATGAAAGTGCTTGTGAGGCAATAACAGGAAGCCGCCAATGCATCCCCAGGTCAGATCATGCAGTTTGATCCAAAGGAGATATTTGGTGCCATAGGTACTGTACTCCGTCGGGTGGATGCTATGCATAGAAATACAGAGAGAGATTGGAAGAGCAAGGATACGCCATATGCTGATTTTGAGTATCCTCTCCCACATGGCAGCTTGGAAAAGATGCTGATGCAGATGAGCTTAGATGTTGATCCGCCTCATACGGATGCAGCGGGAGCAGACACTGATGATGATGATCCGAATGGATCAGATTGAGGGAGTTCTAAACTCTTTCTTTTATTTTATTCTTAGTATTCGTTTTGAGTTTCACTTTTCTTAGTTGGAGTCTTGCATCATAGTCTAGTGTGTTAATTGAGTCTGCATCCGCCATTTAGTTTCTATTTCAGTTTATCATGTTTGTGTGAAGTTGAAACCCTTGGTTATTATCTCTCATATGCTTAACGTCTCAAGTGGTTGTAACTCTAGCTAAATGCCTTATTTTCAAAAGTTTTCGATATTCTTGTTCTGTGAAGTTATTGGGACATGGCATATTGTTGAGAGAGATGAGTGATTCTGGGTTTGAGTGATGAATCACTGGGTGGTGCTGATCTGAATTCATTGGGGGTTCATTATTTTACCCCTTGTTTTTGCTGAGCGTCGAGTGTTCTCTATTGATTCCTGACTTACCTGCACTTGTCTGGTTCTGCTTTGAAATGCATGTTAAAGTGATAGTGGTGTGCTTGTGACTGGTATGAGATTCTTAGGCATTTTTTTTCTGGCTTTCAGATATTGTTTCAGTTAATTCTTAGTTGCCCAAGTTGAGCTTAATTGTGATATTTTCTTGGTCCCAAAAGAGCAAATCATAACATGTGTGTGCAAAGGTTCCCTTTCTCTCCTCTTGCAAACATGTGTGTGCAAACATAATGGTAATTTTAATTTTACCTAAAAAGATTGATGCTTTATGAAGAAATTGGTCTGTAACGTTTAATTTTACCTCAAATGATTTATAATTTGCCCAGAAATTTATAAACCTCGTTGATATATCTTTGCACCGAAACTTATCTTTACATCAAATTGAACTTTAACCTCTCATCTCCTGGAACGGTTGAAATTGATCTTATCATCGATTTGATGCTTTGGGCAGAATATTGGAATGCTATTGCAGAAAAGAAAGTTAGGAGAGACAACGATGGAAAATAGAAAAGTGGTGAAAGGGATAATTTTGTCAATTTAAAAGTTTAATGAGTGTGTTCTGTTCTGTTCCCATTCGTTCCGCCTTTTTTAGGGAACCAAAATGTCCCGTAGGAGGCTTTTGTCCCGTTCTGTTCTATCTTAAAAACATAACAAACACAAAACATAACTCATTTGTCATGTTCCTTTCTCTTCCCACCTGTGTACCAAACACTACCATAATGTATTAGATTATCCATCCGCAGTTGCCGATGTTAGAATTACTTGTCGAGAAATCTTCTATATATATATGTAAAGCTCACTTGAGTTTTTACATTAATTACATATTGTGGTTATCATTTAATGATTTTTTTAAATATTGCTACTTTTATATTTTTTTATCAAGTAATTATTTATTATAATAGAGTAATTTTCCTAATTAAATACATATATGATATATAAATTAAATATATTAAAAACAAATTAATAAAATTATAAGGTATATTTAAAATATTATGCATATCATATTTATTATAAAAAAATAAAAGAATAACTCAAATAAATTCATTTTTCAAAATAGTTTAATTTTGAAATTTTTGGTTGATAATAATTATAATTTATATTAAAAATATGATTTTGGTAATAATATTTAATATGATTTTTACATAAATATGGACATATTGCACTAACTTTCCCTGAGGTTTATTATTGTTGCACTCACCTATAATAGGAAAAAAAAAAGTAGTATACAATAAAGTGTTTAATGAACTTCCTAAATGCAATTATATTTGGTATACTTAAAATTTTTCTTAATTGATAAAAAATAAAAATTATTCTTAACCAACTTCCACTTATTTTTATCTTTATATTCAAAGTAGACGAGCTTATGAAGTTTTTTAACTAAGTCTTTACAATTTTTGTTAGTTTTTTAGCCACATGTATCATCTACTGAGGAAACCATGTTCTACTCGAGTGTGATTAAAGTCAAAGGTCTCCCATAGAGTACAGTTCTTAATGATCGAACCATAGGATTAAAGAGTTAATTTTAACCACTATGATAGATATACATCAGATAGAACGATTTGTGTTTGTAAATTGCACTTATAAAGTTTTTTCAATTTTTTACTATCTTCAAAATTGTAAAAAGTTTATATTGAATAAGATAAATTATTATTTGTCATCGAATGATAGCTCAAGTGGCAAGAGCTAGAGGACATGTGGGTAGGGTAGGGGAGGTCAAAATATCAATCCATGAAAGGTGCAATATATCTTTCTGATGTACCAAAAAGATAAACTATTATCTTAATTCATTTATCAACTAATTAAATTACAAAATATAATTTCTTACAAACTGCATATTAACTAATTAAATGCTTATTAAACAATAAAGAATATAATTTTTTATATGCATCACTAAAAATATTTTTCATAATTAAACTTTTTCTATACCATTGTTCCCATAAAAATTCAATTGCAAACATTGCTTTCAAGGTGAAAACATGCATAAAAGTAAGAGAGAAACATCATTTTGCACAAAACAGAAACTAAGTTATTCAACTCTAATTATATATTTCCCTCCTTTTACTTATTATAAAGAGTGTACTATTATGAAAACATATGATCACAAAATGAATTGAAAATTAATTTTAGTAAGCAACATAAAATATTTTTTAATATACTAAAAAATTAGTTTACAATAAATATTTTATTAAACTTTATCAATGTAATTACATTTCATATATTTATCTTATTTTTAATTATCTACTTAACAATACATTTGCTATATTATTACATATACGAAGATAAATTTAACATATAACTTAAAAAAAAAACCGTGCAACGCACGGGTTTAATTTCTAGTAAAATGTATTACTCGATGATTATTAATCACATGATTCTTTTTAAATATTTGATTCTCTTTAACTTTTCAAACGGATACATAGTTTCACTATTGTTTTCTTTAAGGATATTCAAGATAGAAGATAAATGGAGCAGTGAAACCAAATATTTCATTACTTTAATACATCCAAAGCTACATTTATGTTTGATAAAGAACTATTTAAGCTTGGATTTTGGTTCCACATTAACAACCCATTGTTTTCCTTTATTCTGATTAACATAGCCTTTATTACCAAGTTTTCAATATCCTCCCCCTTCTCCTTTTCCACTATGTCCTTTATGGCCATGGTGGCGATGATGGCGGCCAGATACTTTATGATTACCATTTCCCCCATATCCTCCCCCGCCACTTCCTCCTCCGCCTCCGCCTCCGCCTCCACCACTTCCACCACTTCCTCCGGCGCTTCCACCACTGCCGTAACCTCCCCCTCCACTTCCACCACCTTCACCACCACTTCCACCACTTCCGCCTTCGCTTCCACCACCACAACTTCCACCTACGCTTCCTCCACCACTTCCCCCGATTCCTCCGCTTCCACCACCATAGCCGCCTCCACCACTTCCCCCACTCCCTCCACTTTCACCACCACTTGCACCTCCGCTTCCGCCACCACTTTCACCTCCACCACCAGCACTTCCTCCGCTTCCACCACCACCATAACCCACTCCACCACTTCCTCCGCCTCCACCACCGCCTCCACTGCTTCCTCCACCTTCACCACCACCTCCTGCACTTCCACCACCACCTCCACTGCTCCCTCCACCCTCACTACCACCTCCCCCACTTCCTCCACTCCCACCGCCATAACCTCCTCCACCACCTTCACTGCCACCTCCTTCGCTTCCACCACCAGCTCCTCCACTACCACCATGACCCCCTCCTCCACTTCCACCACCACCACTGCCTCCGCCTCCACCAGCAGAACCACCACCACCACCGCTTCCTCCACCACCCGAACTACCACTACCAGATCCACCACCACCATAATCCCCTCCTCCACTTCCACCACCACTACTGCCTCCACTTCCACCAGCACCACCACCGCTTCCTCCACCACCCGAACTACCACCACCAGATCCACCATAACCCCCTCCTCCACTTCCACCACTGGCTCCGCCTTCACCAGCACCACCGCCACCACCGCCACCACCGCTCGAACTACCACCGCCACCATAACCCCCTCCTTCACTTCCACCGCCACTACTTCCTCCGCCACCACCAGCGCCACCGCTTTCTCCACCGCCCGAACTACCACCACCATATCCGCCGCTGCCGCCTCCTATACTTCCTTTGCAGTTTGTATGATAAGCTTCCATGTTCAACTTCTCACCATTTGCAGCTGTGTAATGTTATGTAATTAACTTAGCATAATGTCACCAAAATTAAAATAAACCATTAGATGAGAAACGAAAATACTTACAAATTTCTTGCTTGCGATCACACCCCAAGAGGCTTGCATGAATTACACGAGCAGCTTCATGAGCGACATAAAAAACATGAGCTATAAAGGTTTACCAAATGCCAGTATATACGTACAATAACATGAATGAAACTAGAATATTTTGCATAAAACATATCACTAAAAAGGTCGAGCACATATAAACAAATTAAAGATTTTTTAGGTCCATACCTCTTATCTCATCTTCAGATAGTTTGTCAGCCAAGACTAAAGAGATGAGAGCCGCAGCAAAAAGAGAACACAAGAATATAAAGGGCTTCATTTTCATATTGTTAGTGGACACAACAATACTTGAGAAAGATGAAAATACAGGTTCTATGAGACCCTTATTTATAGGGAAGGGAGAGTATTGGAGAGTTACTTGTATAACATGAGTAGGGTCTACCTCTCAACCGTCTTTTTAATAATTTTTGGCTCCTTCTTTGAGGATTTTATGACCATATTTAATTCATCTTAAAGATTTTTGGAGCTAGACGTTGATATATTTTGACTTTCTTTCTCATTTGAGTCAATTTTATTCCGGGTAATCTGCCACTTGAAGTTTGAAATTTCTCATACATTTTTAATGAATATAAATGTTGAAATAACACCTTAAGGTTTTCATGTTGCAGTGCCACCTTGAGTACGCGTGTTTATGAAAGAAAGAAACATCTCCATGGATCTCCACATGTCACATGCAAAAGAGTTTCTCTGTATTCAATGTTATAGGAGAATATACAGAGGGAGAAAATGTAAAGAACACATAAAGAGTGATCCATAGTCAAGAG
Organism: Lotus japonicus; assembly: GCF_012489685.1. Taxonomy (NCBI): domain Eukaryota; kingdom Viridiplantae; phylum Streptophyta; class Magnoliopsida; order Fabales; family Fabaceae; genus Lotus; species Lotus japonicus. The sequence continues at coordinate 9,829,100 of NC_080041.1, read as the reverse complement.
TGGAGATTTTGAGACTCGGGGAAATGAATGTTAATTTAATTCCACGTGATCCACCGCTTCAAGTTTGAAATTTCTTCTCCACTATTAATGAATATAAATGTTGAAATGTCATCTTATCAAAGTTTTCATGTTGCAGTGCCACCTTGAGTACGCGTGTTCATGAAAGATAAAGATCTCCATGAACTTCCGCACATTGTCTACATAAGAGTTCTCTGTATTCAATGTTGTAGAAAATTAAAGAGAGAGAAAATGGAAAGAACACATAAATGAGGGATCCATAGTCAAGAAGGAAGATTTTGAGACTCAGGGGGAATGGATGTCAATTAATTCCACGTAATCCGCCACTTCAAGTTTGAAATATCTCCTCCATTGACAATGAATATAAATGATGAAATGACATCTTATCCAAGTTTTCATGTTGCACTGCCACCTTGAGTACGCGTGTTCATGAAAGATGAATGATCTCCATGAACTTCTACACGTTGTCTGCATAAGAGGTTCTATGTATTCAATGTTGTAGAAAAATAAAGAGAGAGAAAATTGAAAGAACACATAAATGGGAGATCCATAATCAAGAGGGAAGATTTTGAGACTCGGGGGGAATGGATGTCAATTTAATTCCACGTAATCCACCACTTCAAGTTTGAAATTTCTCCTCTACTGTCAATGAATATAAATGTTGAAATGACATGTTATCCAAGTTTTCATGTTGCCCTGCCACCTTGAGTACACGTGTTCATAAAAGATGAAAGATCTCCATGAGCTTGCGCACGTTGTCTGCATAAGAGGTTCTATGTATTTAATGTTGTAGAAAAATAAAGAGAGAGAAAATGGAAAGAACACATAAATGAGGGATCCATAGTCAAGAGTGAAGGTTTTTAGACTTAGGGGGAATGGATGTCAATTTAATTCCATGCAATCCGCCACTTCCAATTTTTGAAATTTCTCCTCCACTGTCAATAAATATAAATGTTGAAATGGCATCTTATCCAAGTTTTCATGTTACAGTGCCCCCTTGAGTATGCGTGTTCATGAAAGATGAAAAATCTCCATGAATCTTCGCACCTCACCTACACAAGAGTTTCTATTTATTCAATGTTATTGAAAAGGAGAGAGAATGGAAAGAACACATAGTAATGATACATTCACACTTCACTTTCTCTTCCATCTCATTTCCACACATTTGTCTTTCTATCTCTCTCTGCATTTCCTGCCACATCACATATGATATCGCTCATTTCTCTCTTTTAGCTTCCTATTTGGTTAAAAAAAACTTTCTATTTACCAAAGGTGAAGGTGGAAAACATATGTGAACAAAACATTATTCAAAGAACACATAAAGGAAGAATCCAGATTAAAGATGGATGGTTTTTAATTTTGATGGTTTTAAAATGATATTTATTGATTAATTTATTAATTTATTTTAAAAAAAATTACATAAGTAATTATATACACATTAAAGTTTGTCATAGAAGGATAGCTTAAGTGGTACAAGCTTAGTGACATATGAGTTGGGGAGGGAGATGTTCTGGGATCAATTCCTGAATGAAGTAAATTAAATTTCCGATGTACCAAAAAATTATACACATTTAAGTTTACTTTACTTAAATTCATTTATCATTTTTTTTATTTAAATCTTAGAATTAATGGGAATCAATATAATCTTTTTACACTTATTAAAATTAAAAGAAAAGATGGGAAATTTGTTCATACACCAGACTTATCACTATTTATATTTTTAATTAAAAATTTAAAACATAAATAACTATAAGTACAAGCATAGTTTTAAAACTCGCTCAACCTGGCCAGTCTGACCGGTTGGACCGGGACTCAAGCACCTGATCGATCAGACCGGTCGGTTCAAGCCTCACATCAGATCAGTTTTGCATACAACTCAGTTTGAATCAGTTTGACTCGATCGGCTCAATGGTTGACTCAATGACTTGGCCGAATTCTGATTGAACCGACGAATCACTCATTTCAATTTATTTTATTTCATTAAGAATGGATCATTTATGCAATTATTGAATATGCCCAACAATTATTGAGCATAATGGGCCTGCATTTTGTGTTGGAGCAAGAGCCTTTGAGACTTCAATTAAAATCATGATATTTTTTTTTTTAAATAGTGTGTGTAAGACTCGAACACAGAACTTGAAGATAAAGAAGAGAAAGTTTTACCACTACAACACCAAATATTTGGGGATAAATAACGTCTTTAATTAATTATATTGTTAACTCCATATTGCATTTGAATTTTTTATGATTTTTTAATGTACACAGAGTCAAGCGTTCAACCAATGACTCACTAGTCCCACCAGTGACCCATTAACTCAGTACCCTCACTGAGTCAATGACCAAACCGAGTTTTAAAACACCGAGTACAAGGGATTTTCACACCATTTTTGTTAATTTATAATAACACAATGATTTAGTATTCCACAACCATTTATGCATGATCTATCGATCTATATATTTCACTATTGATCGGGATGACCAAGCTACCCGGCGGGCTTGGGGTAGCGGAGAGAAATAGGGGAGGAGGTGAGCCTTCGAGCTGGACGTTCCCGGGAGGGGCTCCTGCAAGGGACTTCGATGCTAAAGTAAGTAAAGGTGTGAGAGGAGAAAATAGGTTAAGTGAAGAGGGTAAGTTACCTTAGCAAGGAGGAGGAACCTCCCTTATATACACATAGAGGAGTTAGGGTTAGAGCCATGTAACGTCATGCATGGCTCGTACTTGGTTTGCCCTGGACCGTTGGATTCACTGCCTTCCCTACTGCAAAGCAGCGATCTAACGGTCCAGGGTTCTAGGGATATGCACCCAACCACCCTAGTTTCGTAGGGTGGTTGGCCTAGGTCAACCTCTAGGTAGTGGGGCCGGCTGCAGTCCGGTACAATGAGGTGGGCCCGGTGGCCAGCTCCGGAGAGGGTGCGGAAATGGGCGTGGTCGTCCGGGTGCGTGACCGACCCCCAGGTGGGTGTTCGTCCCTTCCCGGTGATCGCCCAGGATCCAATTACGATCTCGGGTGGTTACCCCAGGCGGTATCCGTCCTGGTTCTTGTCATGGTCGTCCGTACTAAGGGCTTCCCAGAACAGTAGTCCCCCAGCTCTGGTCCACTTTCTCAGTGGAGCATGAGCTTAAGGGTAGTAATCCCTTCACAGGGTTACCGGGTGGCGTTCCCGGAACAACTATCTTATTATATCCAAATTGTATAGAAGTAGTGAAACATAATCGCATGGTTATATAAAGAACCAGTGGATACATGCTTTGATAGTTTCCTAGCCAGTATTGCCTCCACAGTGGCTCTAATTTTTCCGACTATGTGTTTGGCCTCCTCAACACGCTACAAGAAAAACATTCATTAGCGTTGGTTTAAACCGACGTCGCACGTTTTAGCGTCGGCATTGTGACCAACTCTAAAAGACCAGTTGAAGCTAACTTTGTGGTTAGCTTTTTGGCAGCTAAATTAGCGTCAGTAAAAGCCAACGTTATTCACTTTACAAGAAAGCCGGCTCTAATGTATTTTTTTAGCATCGTTGGTATTGGCCGACGCTAATTTATTCGCTTTAGCTTTGGCCTATACAGCCGACACTATTCACCGGAAGTGTTCTGCCACAAATTGCATTAATGGCTCTAAAAAGAACCCCCTGTCCACCTTTACTCTCCCAATCCATCATACTGGCTCATCAAATTCACTAGCAAGTTGATAATCTCCAATCTCTAAATGCAAGTTTCTATTTTACTGTTCATGGGACATCTGTTTTTTTCTCACTTTTTGGATATTTTGTTTGGCTGGGCTTGCAGGTAAAGAGGGAATTGGGTTTGGGGCCCCCCCTATGGGGCTCCCCGCCCCACTTAAAGTGGGGAAATTACTGGAAAGCCCCCCTTTAATAGAATACGGAATATTAACTTCCGTATCCAATACGGAGGATAAATTTCCGTATTATATTACTATGTAAACGACAGGGGTTTTTTCAAAACCCATTTCAGCGCTCCAAACCCATTTCCCAACCCTTGCTCTGCAATCTTCGAGACCGACGCTCTCCTTGCTTCAATCATCATCTGGACAGGGTACCATCGTCTCCATCATCAAACCCATTCTCCCCATTCATTGCATTGAACCTAGAGGTAAGTAAGTTTGGATTTCAACTTGAATTCACCATTTAACTTGAAATTATGGAATCTTTCAACCCTAGGGTAGTCGATTTATGCTTAAGTAGATGTTATGTTGGCTGAAATTGTATAAATTGGTCTTTGGGGCGAGCTCCAATCATGCAATGTCGTTAATGGAGTTCTGGTTCGATACGGAACATAATGTTCTGTATTCAATATGAAACTTAATGTTCCGTATTCAATATGAAACTTAATGTTCCGTATTGGATATGAAACTTAATGTTCCGTATTTGGTGTCTGTTCAGATTTATAAAATGTTTTTATAAAACTTAATCTAATTAGCTTAGTTAATTTATAAAATGTTTGCTCTGAATATATAGTGAGAATGAAGAACAGAAAGAGGTCTCGAGCTAGTGAGGATGCGGGGCCTACTGAGGATAGACACCGGCGCTTACATGCTTCTAGCCGGCGCGGCGATCATGCTGCGACCTCTCAGGCGGTTGAGGCTTCACCTCCAGCTTCAGTTGATTCTATGCAGTCGCCCATGGTAGAGGCTTCAGCTCCAGCTCCAGTTGAGCCTACTGATCCAGTTCCTACTCCGCCGTCTCCCATGGTTGAGTTATCTCGCCATGAGTCACCAGGCGAGGAGTCATCAGGCGAGTCGTCATCTGGCGATGAGTTATCCGACGAGGAGTCATCCGGCGAGGAGTCATCTGACGAGGATAGTATTCCTCCTCCTGATGTTGATGTTGATGTCGTGCCAGAGGCACAGGGTGGCGAGGAGGACCTGATCCAGAGGTTGCCGCCGTTTCCGGGGGGGCCTGTTGAGCTGTCGCTTCTCACGCATTATGTTGATCACAAGGCTCCCTGGACGTGGCATGCACTCCTACGCACAGACGAGCGGTATGTGGACCGTCGACACTTGAGGGTGGCCACAGCTGGGGGGAAGGTTTGGAACCTTGCTTGTGATGGTGATTCAGACAGTCACAGGAGGGTTCGAGAGTTGATTGAGCAGACAGGTCTTCATCAGCTACCCTGGTGCAGCTACCCGGAGACAGATGCAGGCCTCATTTTGGCCCTTGTGGAGCGATGGCATGAGGAGACTAGTAGCTTCCACATGCCGTTCGGGGAGATGACTATCACCTTGGACGACGTGTCGGCTCTTCTCCATCTCCCCATGGGGTCGAGGTTCTATACGCCTGGGAGGGGGGAGAGGGACGAGTGTGCAGCGCTATGTGCTGAGTTGATGGGAGGATCTGCTGCTCGTTATCATGCTGAGTTTGATACGAACAGGAGCCAGACTATTCGCTTTGGGGTCTTGCAGACCCTGTATGATGCTGTGTTGGCGGGTATGTCTTAATTATTACTTGATTAAATTGTATCTATTATTATTGTATTGTTATAAACTGTTAACTCAATTCATTTCATTGTAGAGCACCGATATGAGGACGTTGCACGGATTTGGCTGGTGAACCAGCTAGGCGCGACGCTCTTTGCTAGCAAGAGCGGTGGATACCACACGACCGTCTACTGGATAGGTATGTTGCAGGATCTCGGTCGAGTGTCCGAGTACGCGTGGGGCGCGATTGCGCTCGCTACGTTGTACGACCAGCTTGATCGAGCGTCCAGGAGGGGGACGGCCCAAATGGGAGGTTTCAGCTCACTCCTGCTAGGATGGGCCTACGAGTACCTTTCTGACCGCGTCATTATCCGGAGGGCGGATCCGGACTACTCGCAGGACCAGCCTAGGGCGCGACGGTGGGTTACGTCCCGGGTCGGGCATGCAGGCCTCGATGAGAGGCGAGTCATGCTCGATGAGCTGACGGTGGATGACATTATATGGACCCCATTTGAGGACCATCGGGCTCATCGACCACGGGATCAGAGGGCCATGTATTCTGGCTACATCCGGACGCCATTTGGCCGTGTTGTTCGACGACATTTACCAGAGAGGGTTCTGCGCCAGTTTGGCTACATACAGGATGTCCCTCGACACCCCTCTGAGATCCAGACGACTGGGTCCCTTGCTGAGACCGCAGATGCTGCCTATGCTGAGTTTGCGCCGCACCTCCGCCCTCAGGGGATCCCTGCTACATATCCGGGAGAGGCTGTGGAGGATTACATGAGGTGGTACAGCGCTGTGTCCCATCGGTTCATCATCCCTGATGATAGGAGGGAGGAGTTCAGTGCGGTGGTAAGTTTGAATTTTATTTTCCATTCAATTGTGATTTTTTGTTCATGATATTTTATTTGTATCTAATGTATGTACATTATTTTTGCAGACTGTTATGCGTCGGGCCGTGGACTTGTTGGAGCTGTCACTCGAGGTGCCAGATGCTCCTGCAGTGGGCACGCATTCCCGATCCCTCACTGAGAGGGCACTGGATCTTATTAGATCTAGTGCCTTCATCGGTACCCAGGGAGTAGCCTTTGCTGCTGTCCGAGGAGCTGTAGCTGCAGGAGGCAGAGGTCGTGGAGGTAGAGCGCGTGGAGGCAGAGCCCGTGGAGGCAGAGCCCGTGGAGATGGTGCACCTGCAGAGGGCGCTCGTGGAGGCAGAGCTCGTGGACCTAGAGGTCGTAGGGGGGGCGGTAGGGGTCGTGGCGAGTGATTGACTGTATATTTGTATATTTTTTGTGTACTTTTATATTATGACATGTGACGCTTTGTATGGACTCTCTTTATATTAACCATGCTTTCTATTTCCACTTATTATATTTAGACTCTTATAATGAAAGGCAGGATAAGTAACATAAATAATCCATGGCAAGCAGTTCAAAGGGTACACGAAATTATTCAGAAGCAACACGAAAACAAAATTAATCCTTAGTGATATCGATGAAGTCGTGTGGTCCGTTATCCTGTGGAAATACTTTGACTACGTTGGGCAACGTTATATTCAGATAACGAACAGATTTACTCGGTGCAAACACAGCAACCTCCAAGTAAATTGCAGATTTAAAACCCACCATGCGTACTTGTTCAAAGGAAGCAAGATTAATGTTTAGGTAAGAGATGATAGACCTTTTGGAGAACGAGAACAGATCCAACAGTTATGACATTTCCAAATTCGCTGTCAGTGAACGCCTTGCGATGGATGCTCGCGTCAACGGTGCCCGTAGGGTCCTAAATCGATGCAATCGTGAGAGAAAGGGAGGCAAAAAATGTACGGTTAAAGAACCTGGACAAAAGCGAGGAAATACCTTGAGGGTAACTTTGGCATCTCCGAAACCATTGGGAGTGCATGATTTAATAACAGCAACAACACTCTCTACTCTCTCAACATTCGTTGTGATCGTGCCCAGCGGAATGGCAGATTCCACCAATTGCAGGGCTGAAAGCCAAGCATTTGAATTGAAATCAGGATCAGTTTATGTTGATCTGTCTTCGAGCGCACGCCTCACAATTTCTTGGGTCGGAATGAGTAGTGTGTTAGTGTTGGATCTACGGGCATACATGGCAGCCTGGACGGCGCCAGCTGGGCCAGGAATGAGAGGACGAGAGCTGCTAGAAGTGTTGCCTTGACGTTTGCAACGGCGGACGAATGCATTCAGGTCCTGTTCCATGGTATGTTTTTTTTAACTTCGTTGCAAGACAGGAAGAAAGGGATGAAGAAGACGAATAGGGAAACCAAAGAGATTTATAGCAGAATGGTTAAAAGATTTATGGTGTTTGGTGGATAGTACAAGTGTGGTTGGGGTTGTTTGGTGGTAGAGAGTAATGTCAGGTTTCAAGTTCGTCATTTAGTGGATGAAAATGACTAGACTCTGATGACGGAGTGGTTGGAAATGACATGACTCTGATGATGGAGTGCTTGGAAATGACAGGACTCTGATGAAAATGTCAGGTTGTCTATGTTAATTATCCCTGATGCTGTTTCAATCAACTGATGTTTAATATAAAATGTCCATCAAAATAATAAGGCCCATCAATATAACAATGACCAGCAAATTACTATTATTAAAAGCAGCAATGAACAACATAAGGGCAAGGCCCATCAGATTAATATTACAGAGCGTTTACAAATGAATATTACACAAAGTGTGGTGTCAGTCTGAGGTGATGTCTACATAGCTTTGGTGACTAAGAGGAACACCAAAAGTAACAAGCCAAGCTTCGAATTATGATGTGAACCTGCGTAAACGTGTATCATATGGGACGCACCAGCTTACTGATATAGGATCAATATAGCGTTCCCACTGGAGAGCAATTGGCGGCATAGAATGTCCAGGAGTTAGATGGAGCTACATTATAGAGAATAACAATAAAATTAGATAACTTGCAAATACAACAAATTTATTCACAAATTGGATATTAGTGTAACGCAATAAAAAAATACCTGTACAAAGTGATTTATCACATGACCAACAGCTATAACACGATGTACAGGAGGTGGACCTTCTCCTCTTAGTGGAAGGTATGGCCAACAACCCCTAGAGGAGATGGATATGAAAACCACTTGGAACCTGGTTGCTACAAGGTATCCCATCTCTGGCAGTTGCATCCATTTAACCTCGGTAGCCGGATGACCAGGAGGAAGAGTGAGTCGGGAATGTAAGGCATTAACCACATGTCTGGACCACATTTCATCATACAACCCTCTGTGTCATTCAAGTTCGTCTATCAATGCTTCCCTAACCCATGACCAACCTTCCTCACCTGATGGCAGTCCCAGTAATGCAGCAATGGCTCTATAGCCACAGTTACCATCATCCTCAACATTCTGAACTGTGTGTATATATGGGTGGAAAAAGGATGGAAAATTACCCATCAAATAGCTTGTATCAGACTTCTTCACACGCTTCTTCTTCTTTGGTGGTTGCAAAGCCTTCTTTGCCTCTTTGATCTCCCTATCAACATGTTCAAAACCTGAAGGATCACGAGTCAAGGATCCTATTGCTTTAACCTTGGGTGGTTTTCTTTCATTCGCCTTAAGAGTGCGCTTGGACCTTATCTGAACCTCAGGAGTACAAAGTGAACTGCTTTCAGGACAATAGATCGCTTGAAGCTTCCTCCTTACCATACTCTGCCCTCCAGTATCCAAAGAACTGAAATAATGTGTCAATGCCTCAACTTCTGGTTGCATATCTCCATGGTTCATGCCGCAAATATGGTTGCTGATAGTATCTGCAACAGGTTCAGGTACATGCTCCCAACTCAGTCTCTTCCAGAATGGATGAATTGCCTCATATGGAATTCTTTCATAACCTGCAAGTTCACAAAAGTGTCACTTTCAATAAGAAATAGAATTAACTGACAAGAGAGTGGTTGACTGGTGACCTGCAAGTTCACAACCGCAAGGTAGTCCATGAGTCTCTCTCAACAAGCAATCACATCCGCCGTAGGACTTCATTCTTATATGTTCAGCATCAAGGAGCTGCAGGCATTTGTTTGACACAAATCCTCTAATATTTGTGTAAAATGGGCACATGAAAATGTGATCAATTATGTGAATACTGCGCTCAAACGATGCTAATATTTCAGTATGTCGATTACATGTCAAACTATGCGACGCATCCCAAGAAGTGGCCAGGTCACCCTTGCAATCCCGCAGCATCTTCTTCAAACTGGCATGTGCACCCTCAGCCCTGCAAACAACAAACAGATATCTTATTAACTCTCCAATGTAAACAATCTATCAAATGAAAAACATATAACAAGGCATAAATTAAGCTCATATAATTTTTGTACCTGTTACTTGTTGTTGTTCCAAAGTGCATATCACATGATTTGTCCATGCATTGGCAAATTTTTCCTTGTGGACCAACCATGTAGTAGAACAATAGGAGGTAAAGTTTCTGTATTTGTCCTTGCACATATTAAACAATTGCATCCATTGAACTTCAAATTCTTCAACTGTTGCAGCATCCACCACCTCTCTCCACTTCCCCATAACCAATTCAGCAAAATCATCTGTACCAACATAGAGTTTGCACTTTGCCAAAACACACTTGTTGATGTGCCACAAGCATAATAAATGGGTAGTGTTGGGAAGGCTTTGCTTAGCAGCACTCAATAAGGCAAGATCCCTGTCAGTAACAATCACCTTAGGCAACATGGCTTGATCAGCTAATAGAGACTTCATACACTCCAGTGCCCAAACGTAGTCATCTGTGCCCTCATTAACAATGTAGCAAAAGGCTATGGAGTATGTCTTATATGTGGAAGTCAGTCCAACAATCTCAAGCAAGGGAATTTTATATTTGTTTGTCTTGTATGTGCAATCCATAATCACTACATATGGAAATGTGTTGAACAGTTTGATAGCATTTGGATGAGCCCAAAATACATCCCTAATGACTTCCGATCCAGGCTCATGTCTTTCAAAGTGGACGTACTTGTCACCGTCCAACTTCTTCAACAAGTGTTGCATTTCTGTCAATGACCCGCGGAGGGATTTTCTTAACCTCTTGCAAGCACCATAAATCTGAGATATGGTAGTCAAGTTTAAAGGATTGTTTTCCTTCAAAGTCAACAGCATCTTTCTCGGTGGAACCCAACTCTTTGTCATTTTTTCCACTTGCTCATTCTCTTCGGAATTTAGACGACCAACAAAATTGTGGCCAAGTAGTGACCTAGCTGGTTCATGGTTGTGTGTACCTTCCATCACCTTTAGCCGCCAATTTCTATCTATGCCATTTTTCATAGGTCGTCCTTTTAGTCTAAAAGGACAATCTGTCTTTTGTGTTCCCGTTCCTTGAACAAGGTCAGAGTCTCTGTAGGGAACATACTTACCATGCTTCTCGCACCCCAACATGACATAAGCTTTTCTGCTTCCATTCCCATCGCTATCTGACTTTGTGATCAACACAACATATCCATTTTCAATCGCAATTCCATGAACCCAATTGATAAGATCATCACGGGTAGGGAAAATCTGTTCAATGATGCATACCCAACACACAAACAAGGCATAAACAAGTGTGATCAAGACATAATAAGAATTGATATATTACACTTTTAAAACAATGCAAAAATCTGTTCAAAGAATACCTGATCAGTTGTAAATAAATGCGAGACATCTATACTTATACACGGGGGTACAAATGCTGGTGGTGGCACCTCTGTAGTGGCCTCTTCAGGTTGAGCATTGTTCAATCCAACTTCAATCAATTGTGATTCACGAAAGAAAAATGATTCTGCCATTTTCCTGGAAGAGAATACGGAACTTTATTATCCATATTGAATACGGAACTTTATAATTCGTATTGAATACGGCATATAAATTTTCGTATTTACTACGGAAATTTATCTTCCGTATTTGATCACGTCTCAGAATTCAGAAAATCATCATTCTAACTACTTAAACTACTTAATCTAACTACTTAATCTAACAACTTCAACTACTTAAACTAACAACATACAACAAACAACCAACAACACTTACCTCAAATGCTATCTTTTTGCATCCAATGGTGGAGAGCTTGCCAATGAAGGAGTTGGTGGTGGTGGTAGGAAGAATATAAGTGAGGATGAAAGTGAGGTAGGAGAGGGTGAGAGAGAGGGTGGTCTGGAGGCATTGAGGGGGGGGGGTTAAGGGGGCTGGTGAGGGGTTGGTGACGGAAGAGTAATGGTGGAGGGGTTGGTGGAGGGAGGAGTAATGGTGGAAAAGGTGATGACTGTCAGAGTTAAATACGGAAGCTTAACTCCCGTATTCTATTTTATTGAATACGGAAGTTTAAGTTCCGTGAGACATTTATGGGTTAAAAAAAAAGAGGTGGGGCGCGGAGTCCCATAGGGAGGGCCCCAAACCCAATTCCCAGGTAAAGTCCCTCTAGGGGGAGAAGAAGCACTTGTATAACTATTCTCTTAAAAATAATCTATTTGTATTATACTGAGTTGCATTTTTTCCAATATTAGTATAATCCGAAGCATATAATTCCACTACCTAAGAATTGCTTAATATGAGTTAAATAATATTATAAAATGTACAAATATTTAGGCAAATTCTTCTTTATTTCAAGAAAAATTGGAAAGAAATTCACATTTTATTTCATCACCATGCATCAACTTTAACTCCATACCAACAAAGGATAAAACTTAAGTCACATCAGTAAAACAAATCCACGAAGATCGCCCTAGAAATCAATTACCATATCGCATTACGAGAAGTATAATATACTTCAATAATCAACTTTAACCTGTCAAACTTTTTCTTGTTCCAGATATTTTCTTTGGCTAGCATCTGTAATGAGACTGTGAGAAGAAAAATCATTTAATAAGACATAGGATTATAATGTATTTCAGAAAACCAAGAGTGCTATTACACCTTCTGAGAAAATTTCTATACCAGTGTATAATTTCTTCCATCAAAGCTCAGCTCAGGAAGCTTAATTAGCTTGTTTGAATGTGTGACGCAACAACTTCTCTACTCTTGGTCTGCTTGTTTGTTATAGAATAGAGTTACCAATTTCATTAATCTACTATAATATACATGTATTATCATCAGGTTTCTAATAATTTTGGGGTGCTTAATCTTTCGCAGTATGGACATATAAGGATGTTGATACCATTAGTAAGGAACATTTAAAATAACGCTAAACCACCACTATTATACACCAATTGTTAATCAGTTAAAAAAGAATTACCTTGAATTGCAAACTACATATGGATGACTACATCTCTATGCTCTGTCTATTTGAATCCACAAACATCGGTACCTACACATGGTAGTAAGTAGTAACAAACCAGTACAAGGTGAGTATACAAAACAGTTGGCCTTCTCATCTCCTTTTCATCTTATTAATTACAAAACAATATGCAAAAACCACCTCATTAACTGAGCCTTAATAATAAATTCTCTTCTATCAAAAAAATAAATTGATAATAAATTCTCCAAGTAAGGGGAAAATAGCGGGGAACCTAGTGATGTAAAAGGAATGCCAAAAGAATGTGATGAAATAGTCATGTTTGCATCATCGAATACACCCTCATATCACCAAGCAGTGGGCATCAAAATCAAATAGTTGCAACAATCACCAAATGCAATACCAGTTAAAATTCCCAACTAGCTTGTAGCTTAATTTTCTTGGCACCAAATCCACACTTCACATCCAAAACATCTAACAATAAGGCTGGATTCCGCAAAGAAAATACAATGCATATAAGAGAGACATTAAATAAACACACATGGGGTAGAATACTGGGGAAACTCAAACACTGAAACAAGATGGTTCTCTCATCACCGTCGTCTCATGATTTCCGTCGAACTACCAATGACTGATTAACAACGCATTATTATTTGGTTTCGTGCTTCTAATAATAATACAAATGTTTAATTGTAAGTGGCCAACAGCAAAAACAGGACAAATGGCACTGCATATAAGTTTTGTCCTATTTTTTTTTGTACTGTTCGTAAAACAAAAATAAGAAACGGGAAACTCGAGCTAAGTCTTACGGAAGAGACACCCATGGCATCAACCAACAACAGTAAACTCATCCCCGCCAAAGGCTGCTCAATAGTAACAAGCGCATGATCTTACTGTACACCATATTTAGCCTAGAAATCAACACAAGAATTGCTTGCTATCTATCATGGTTTGCGGTTGGCTTGGGACCGTGGAGCTCGTGTAGTGGAATGGAATGCCAATCCGATTCTCTTCATGCTGTGAATCTTGTGAACTCGGATCCCTCGTCGAGGCACTTGTACGCTTCCCTCATTTGGGATATGAAGGATCTTTTGGGTCTCGCTTGGCAGGTTAATCTGTATCACACTCCTCGGGAGGGGAATGCTTATGCTGAAATTATCTTACTAATATAGCATTACTCTTTTTTTTACATGAGGAAAGAAAAAATATGATGCAGCGGAAGTCGTACTAGGATTGCCAGCGCAAATCCTAAAGGAAAAGGTTTCTGTAATCCACCAGAAAGGGAGATAGCCAGCGTTAAAACCCTAGAAAATAAACTGGAATCCACCAGAGTTTGAGAGAAACCTCTTGAATTTTATTATCAAAAACTTACTATGGCTCATGCCTTACAACTGCTTAAATAGAGAAATAGGAAAACCCTAATGAAAATAAAAAGATCCTATTATGAAAATAAAAAGATTCTAATATGAAAATAAAAAGATCCTAATCAAAAGTTAATAAAATTTACAAATTAAAAGATCCAACCACAAATAATTAAAATTACTAAAATACTAAAAATATCCTAAAAAGCTCCTACATCAGTCTCCTCTTCTTGTGAAGAACTCGACCCCGAGTTCTCATCACGATAAAGGACTTCAGCTGCCTCAAAATACCTGGATCAAAAGGCTTCCAAATTAAACCAAAGAGAGTGAGTGTTGAATATCTAATAAAAGCACATGGAAAAGAGTGTGGAGACTCCTGTTTTGAAACACTAGCGTCCATCTTGTTCATGCCAGGATTAAATTGTTTTCGCCGAATACCATGAAATTGAAAGAGTGTTTTCTGGATGAACAAGCAGTGATTGAAACAACTTCTAGTGGCATGGAATCAATTGTGTGAATTGCGAGTTAGACAAGTTGGGTTGCACTTCCTCTTGCTCAGGCATATTACCAAACAGATGGGGTGCAAACTTGGGAACAAGGACAAATCGAACCTGAGGCACAACCATAAGTGTTGGGTTGTAAGGTGTGACTACTGCCTCGATGCCCAAATTGACAGAGGTGTCTACCTCAGATATAACATGGGGTGCAACCTCTGGAATGTCGTCATATCTAGATAGAAGAGAACTGTGTGTTGGTGTGCTCTCGTTGCACAAATCATCCATCAACGTTTTTACCTCATCTTCCGGGCCAACAACAGAGGATGGCACAAATGAAATTTGAGAATCCGATTCCGACGAATTTGCGTGCATAGGTCTGGCAGATGAACATGAATTTGATGTGGATTTTGGTAGGGGTTGTGGCAAGGAAATTGGATCTGCAGTCGGTGATATGTCGAGGTGAAGATTGATAAGGTTGGGTGTAGCAGGTTGGTAGTGTCGAGTTTCGGTGGTTTTAGAGGTTGGGTACTGAACTTGGTGATAAGGATGAGATACAGATGGTGAAGGTAAGGATTGGGAAGGTAAGTATATAGCGGAACGATTGTTATTGTTGTCGCGCGGAAACCTATGTGGTTTTCCTCTCATGTCTCGTCGCTGGTTACCGTTGTTGGTATTGTTGAAATGCGCCGATATAGCCGTCGTGAACATCGCCATTTGTTGTGTCATTTGTTGTGTCATAGCAGTTAGGTCCGCGGTAAAAGCCGCGGTAACATCCTTCAGGTCTGCTTTGGTCACTGGTTGATCTTCCATGATTGATCAAGCAAAGAAAAGAGACAGGAAAAACCTGCACTGATACCACTTGATGCAGCAGAAGTCGTACTAGGAAATCCTAAAGGAAAAGGTTTCTGGAATCCACCATAAAGGGAGATAGCCAGCGCTAAAACCCTAGAAAATAAACTGGAATCCACCAGAGTTAATAAACTGAAATTCACCAGAGTTTGAGAGAAACCTCTTGAATTTTATTATCAAAAACTTACAATGGCTCATGCCTTACAACTGCTTAAATAGAGAAATAGGAAAACCCTGATGAAACTAAAATATTCTATTCTAAAATAAAAAGATCATATTCTGAAAATAAAAAGATCCTAATCAAAAGTTAATAAAATTTACAAATTAAAAGATCCAACCACAAATAAATAAAGTTACTAAAATACTAAAAATATCCTAAAAAGCTCTTACATCAAAATAACATTACTCTTCTTCAATTAGGTATTACTTTTTCATTTTTTTTTTCTGGTCAATATTAGTTTTTCATTTTAGATCAATAGGTATTAGTGTTTTTTTTTTGTCAATAGGTTTTTTTGATAAACCAATTGTATTCAAATAAAGCACAAGGGGTGCTTACCCAAATACAAGATAGAAAGTAACAAGATTACAAGATAAAAGAAGTTGAAAAATAATCAGATATAACAAACTAATAAACCAACCCCTCAAAAAGCTAGAATACCTGTCCCCTACAAATGAGAAAGGAATCAATAAGCAGCACACCCAACAACTACTCATCAGCCACACCATATCAGATCAAGGATTTAAAGCAATAGGCAGGATTTGACACCCACTCAAAATTAGAAACTAAAAAATTCTTCTCCTTTGCCTTCAACCAAAACCAAGAGCGGAATTGAATTAGCTCAAAAATCCTTTCAGCGTCCACTTCCTCATTCTTGAAAATAGCATTGTTCCGAGATTACCAGATAGCGCTAAGGCAAGCAACCCATAAAACAGATAACGCTTTCACAGATTTAGCATCCCCTCCCAAAGAAGCACGGAACTGGAAAAAGTGGGTTACAAGATCCACAGGCATAATTGAAACAATTCCAATCTAGTTGAGAATTTTTTGCCAGACCCGCCAACTGATATGGCAGATGAAAAATAGATGGTTACATGATTCTACCTCCTGCAAGCATAGTCCGCAGTCAACAACAAAATTAGGTAGCAGTGCGTTTCTCCTGACCAGCTCCCACCTACATGGGATTCGACCAAGGCCAACTCTCCAAGCCAAAGCTAGTGGGATTGACGGCGCTTTAGTTGACCACTGTTTGTGAAAAAACTCCTCATTCTCTACATGATTAACCCCGCATAATTCTTCATAAGCAGACCTGACAGTATAAGCACCAGAACCTTCCTTTATCCACACCCAGGAGTCACTTTGATCTAACTTTGGAGGAAAGCTTCTTAAGAGGTTTCTGAGATCATCCACTTTCTGCTGCTCTCTGTAAAAAAGAACTCTGCTCCAGCAGAAGTTCTAGCGCCAGCCATCAACTCCCATTTCCCCCATCTCAAAAATTGAAGCAGTCTTCTGTGTAGACAGATTAAATAAATGACTGAACACTGTCTTCAGCTTGTCAACACCCCACCAATTGTCCTCCCAAAATAAGAAATCCCTTCCATCACCAACACGCCTGCATATGGCATCTTTATACCAGTTCCCTTCATCACAAACTGAGTTCAAATCTTTCCACCAGATTGAATCAGATTGCCTAACCTGACCACCATACTTAGCTTCTATTACTTGGCACCACAGGCTGCCTCTTTCCTTCAATAATCTCCACTTCCACTTACCTAAGAGGGCCCAATTAAACTTCCTCCAATCCATAATCCCCAAACCACCTTCTCTTAATGGTCGAAAAATCGGAGACCACTTTACCCAAGCAATTTTACTATCCCCTTCAACACCTCCCCACAAAAACCGCTTCAGAATACGGTTGCACCTATCAAGGATCCCTGCTGGCATTTTAAAGAAAGAAATAAAGAATAAAGGTAGGGAAGACAGGACTGCTTTTATCAAGCATACTCTTCCTCCAAACGTCAAGTGTCGTTGTTTCCACTTTGAGAGCCTGCTCTGTAATTTACTAATGACAGGATCCCAGAAAGATAGTCTTCGCGGATTATCCCCCACTGGCATTCCAAGGTAGATAAATGGAATATTCATATGTTGGCATAACAAGATAGAGGCAGAACTTGCCAACCAATTATTCTCAACACATATACCTGCAATTTTACTCTTACAGAAGTTAACCTTCAAGCCAGACACCAGTTCAAAGCAACGAAGTATACTCTTCACAGCAAAGATATTCTGTATGGATGCCTCACCCATGAAGATGGTATCATCAGCAAATTGAAGGAGAGCCACCTCCACAGACTCGTCCAAGCCAACCTTGAACGGCACAAATTTGTTTAACCCAACGGCTTTTCGTAGCATCCCACTCAATCCTTCCGCAATAATCAGAAAAAAAAATAGAGCAAGGGGATCTCCTTGGCGGAGACCTTTCTCCATAACAAACTCCCCAGTAGGGCTGTCATTTACTAGGACAGATACAGATGCTAATTTCAGACAGCCCAAGATCCAACTAATCCATTTACCACCAAAATTCATCCTTCGGAGCATATAACACAAGAAGTCCCAGTCAACTGTGTCGTAAGCCTTTTCAAAATCTACTTTCATGATAAAGGTTGGTTTTTTCCTCTTACGTGCCTCAAGTATTGCCTCGTTCACAACCAATACACTATCCAGTAAATTTCTACCCCCAATAAATGCAGATTGACAGATATCAATAACAGTGCAGATAACATTCCTGAGTCTGATTGCGAGCACTTTCGACATCACCTTGTACATGCAGTTAATTAGCGATATAGGTCGGAATTCATGTAGCCCTTTAGGCGACGCCACCTTTGGGATGAGAGCAATAAAAGAAGCGTTTGCACCACGGGGCCAGGTTCCATGCTCATGAAATTCAACCGTCATTCTCAGAAAATTAGCTTCTAAAGCATTCCAGAATGATTTAATAAATCTGAAATTAATGCCATCTGGCCCTGAACTTTTATCTCCCTCACAGCTCCATACTGCTGCCTTGATTTCCTCTGCAGAAAAATTTTCCTCTAGCAGGTTTGCATTTGCCTCAGATATAAGCTTGAAAGGGACACCATCCAAGCGAGGACGATTCCACCTTGAAGTTTTAAACTTCTGTGCAAAAAAACATTTAACTGCTTCCTTTACTGAATTCGGATCTTCCAGCCAAACACCATCCACCTGAAGCCCAGGTAAAGAGTTTTTCTTTCTTCTGTAATTAATCATCGCATGGAAATACTTCGTGTTGGCATCCCCTTCTTTCACCCAATTTATTCTGGATTTTTGGTGGGCTAAAGATTCAATCCTTCTCGCACACTGCCAGAATTCAATCCCACATTCTTTTCGATGTTTTATCTCTTCCTCCTCTAAGGTACTCTCCTCTACCTTCTTCTCAAGAACATTCAATTTATCGACTATCTCCTTCCTTCTTGTAAGCAGGTCACCATAAACATCTCGGTTCCACTGTTTGAGTTTAAGTTTTCAGACATTTTAATTTTTCCTTCAGAACATATGCCCCCCTCCCTTCAACTGAATCTCCTGCCATGATTTCTCAACAAAACCTTTGAACCTGTGATCATCAAACCAGCAGTTTAACACACGGAAGGGCTTTGGCCCCCAATTGTAATTAACCCTTCTAAACAGTAGGGAGCAATGGTCAGATATGTCCCTTTGCAAAACCTCTTGAGCATATCCCGGCCACCTGTTCATCCATTTTGTCAATAGGTATATTATGATTTTTTGTCAATGTATTAGGTATTAGTGTTTTTTTTTGTTTTCTAAAATAATAAAACGAAAAATAAAACGAGATGAATATTGATTTGGAACTGCACTGGAAGGCCCAACCTTTTGTTTTGTTTAGTTTTTCTTTTATATTCACTTAGTTTTAATTGTTTCAAAAAAAAGTTTTGTTTATCTAAAATTAAAAAATCTCTAGAAAATATAAATTAAAGAACACAAAATATCAAAAAGAATATTATCAGAACTACGTAAGTATTAGGTCGCTTACAAATAAAAAACCTAAGTATTAGGTCGGGAATTCAGGAATCAATTCCTGTTGAGCTTCCCAAAATAAAGATATTTTTAAGGTTATCTCACAAATCAAGCTTTCTTAAATCATAAAAGTAGGGATGCTCATCGTTTTAGATTTAACCTTATGAACGCAATGATCCAAACCAAATCAATGTAAGATATAAGAACGGATCTATGAAATCAAACTTTCTTATAGAAAGTTTTGTCTAGCTTTAGGATATGACCATTCATTACACTCATTAAAGTATTGATCAAATGCCTCACATGATTTGTAGTTCGATAAAGTTTCAATTTTGTTCTTTCTGAAGTGGAAATGAGGTTGAAAAGAGAAATAATTAAGAAGAAAAAAAAGTAATTGGTGCAATTTATAGTTTTTTTTTATAAGCGATGCAATTTATAGTATGATTGAAAGAGAATTATAAAGAGATAAATAGAAAGGGTAGTGAAAATCAAATGAACGTGCGAATGAATCATATCTGATTTATTTTATTTGAAATTGCTATATTTAATTACTAATTTAGTTATTAGTGATCGAGTTATAACTAGACACACAAAGTGTGAAATGCAACCAATTATAAAAATAGCATGATTTGAAACCGTTAGTACTTTTTATTCATGTAAACTGATAATAGGTACAGTACAAAGATACATGTCATGTGTGTTTGACACAAGACACTACTCAACCTATTACAGACATTGCATGGAATATACAATCCACGCACTTTATTTCATATACTAGTTGGTTCTACATGGTTTAATTACCAGCCACCACCACCACGTCCCCAACCTCCGCCTCCACGTCCCCAGCCACCGCCACGTCCCCAACCTCCGCCGCCACGCCCCCAGCCACCTCCACGTCCATAATCATATCCGCCGCCATGCCCCCAGCCACCTCCACGTCCATAATCATATCCTCCGCCACGTCCGCCCCAGTATCCTCCACCCCGTCCCCAGCCATCTAATCCAATTTCCTCATTTGATTCCTCTGCTGCCATAGTTGCTTTCATTGCTGCACACAGAGAACCCCTTTAAAAAATATTCTTTCAACCCATTTTTTCAAAGAAAAATTAAAGGAGAATGTTTTATGGATAAACAAATGTGATGGATTATGGATAATATATTATATATGATATAACATGGAGGGAAAAAGTAGAACTACAAATGGGGTGTAATATTTAGGGTGTCAATCAAATCATGCCATGTATGATAATTATAATTTTACATGTATAATTTTTAAATGACATGACCAAATAGGATAAGGAGGAAATCACTACGAAGATGAAAGCAATCGTATTTGTATGTGCATGCATGGTAACTATATATATATGCAACTATTTACGTATATATACCTTCTGCTTCTTCTTTCGATGGCTCATTTGCTGCCATAGCAGATATTAGAAGTAGTGCGGAGAGGAAGCACAAGAAGAAAAAGAGCTTGGTATTCATCTTTGCTAGTGAGGTTGATTTAAGACTTGTTATGTATGAAGTTTGAACTATGAAGGAAGCATTTGATCTACACTAGTATTTATAGAGATAATGGGAGAAGATAAATGATAGAATATACAAGATGGCTTAAGTAAATGCCAGAAATCATTTAATTCACTTCCTTAATTTACGATTTGTCTCTTGCTTATATTCATGTGTAGTGTTTGGCTGATTGCGAGGATTTGGGGAAGGGGTAATTGTAAATTATCCTTATCAGCACCTATTGAAGCATTGTAGATTTAAACAATGACACGTGTATAAAATTGAGGTAAGCAAGTTTACAAGATGATGGCAACTGGCAAGCCAATTATGGAATATGCAAATTGATTGCTACTATGAACGTACGAATGTAATTTTATCACGTCTAAAATTAAATTAGGAAAAATAGAAATAAACATATTTCTATACAAAATTATGGAAGAAATCATGGGTAATAGTTGTTGGGTTTGGTGCATGGAGGGCCCAAAACTGTGCTGTTGGTTTTGAGAGAGTGGGCTTGAATATGGGTGTGTAGTTGCAGCTCAAAAAGTGCATTAAATTTTCCGCCCCCATCAACCAATTTCCCACCCCACTTTAAAGTGTGATTGTTTATAATGCCCTCGTTTTTAATACATTTTGGGATTTGTAATCACAGGACCCTTGTGAGTGGCATTCTGGGAATTTAAAATTCGGAATGCTGCTCAATGCTTCCAACGATGTAAATAATTCGATTTTTGTGTTCCGAGACTTATTTCTCGGAAGCTTCCGGGAAATAAATCCTGAAACTAAAATTAAACATTCAACTTCTTTGTGTTCTGAAAAAATGAGGGTATTTTTTGGGTTTTAGGAAATTAGTTGAGGAGAGAAATTTAATGACTGGGGTGGGAAGTTTAACACCCGCTCAAATATTTTAAGGAATTTGAACTTGGAACATCCAAAATATATATATATATATATATATATATATATATATATAAACATTTGTGGCCAGAGATATCACTACCGTATCCCGAGACAGATTAGTCATGTGGGGTCCATTTCCCCGTGAAGACTGGTGGCCAAATGAGCAAAATATATATTTATATATATATATATATATGCACTCATTTAGTTGGTGAACTAGGCAATGTGGATTACTTTTATCACTCTCGCCCCCTCAAGTCAAGTGTGGAGTGCTCGAGTTAAACTTTCTCTGTCTGGACTTGTACCTAAATGGAACGTCAAAGATCAACATTGTAGGCTTGTATTCCTTCTACGTGAAAGCACTAGCACAATAAATGAGTTTTTTTTTAATCTTTAAGAGATTTCATTATCATTCAAAAAAACGGTTACATATCTTTTGAAATAAATGGATTTTACAGGATTCGAACTTTTACTCTTATATACATTTAAAGTGTTTCACAAGACTTACACAATGTTGCTCAATAAATGAGTTAATAGTTGTTAGAAAACAAATGAAGGTAGGGAAATCAAGAGAGCAGGCCGTTGATAGGGGTGGAAATATGCTAGACTTTGCTTAAATAGGTCTAGTACGTTTCAAAGTTTTAAGGCCTGAGCCTGACCTTTATCTGCTATAGGTTTTTTTTTTTTACCTGAGTCTTGATCTGTTGAAAGTATGGCCTAACTCGGTAGCCTATTTAAAGGTCTGGTTTATCATATGACGTTCAAGTAAACCAACAAATCTATTTGTAAACATGTTAACAAACTTATAGCTAACATGCTTAAAGTACATATGTCATCAGTCTCTATCTATAAATGTTTATATAGTTAAATAATTATATAGTCTAACATGCTTAAACATATAAATAAGTCAATAAGTATATAAATTTGAGATATTATAATAGAAGTTTAATGTAAAATTAATAAAATAAATTTATATTTTTTAAATAGGCCGGCATGTGCTTAACATGGCCTGATGCCTGAGTCTGATGTAGGGTAGGTCATAGGTCCCTGTCGGCAGTATGACCTACTTCCATCCTAGTTGTGGGGAACTCAAAGAGAACCTAAACAGTTAATGCTCAGCCAAGCATAGGTTTTTTTTATAGTGGATTTGGGCTACTGAAATCAATTTCTTTCTCCATTATGTAATTTAACATTCATTATTTTTTTTTTTGAACGAATTTAACATTTAATAATCAATATGATCACTCTGAATGTTTTTGTCCAATATCACTCTGCATATTAAAATTAAAGTTTGATCCATGTTTAAGTCCCTCTCTGGCCAGATCAATTTAAAGCATGGCTTTTCTTATTGACACTGCTAATTTTCCAGTTGAATAATTTATGCTTTCTGATTCGTACTAATAATTGAAAATGAAGGTTGTTAAAATAGGATAAAATAACACATTCAATTAGCAAGGCTTAAGGCAGCATGATTCATAAAGCTAAGCGAAAATTCTTGCAACACAATCTTATTAATTAAGGAGGACAAAGTTTCATATCACTTGTGAATATCAAATTAGAACAAGTACCACATTATTATTAAACAAGTAACATAATATTTGATTGAAATAACTTAGACATGGGCACCAACGTAACCACTACCACCCCCACCAGGGGGCACTCCACCACCCTGACTAGGGATCCCCCCACCACCAGGAATGTCGCCACCACTACCATCATAGCCGCCGCCACCAAGGGGAGTTCCACCTCCACCCTCACTAGGTATGCCACCACTAGGCGTCCATGGCCACCAATTGCCTCCCTCGCCACCAGGGGGAGTTCCACCTCCACCCTCACTAGGTATGCCACCACTAGGCGTCCATGGCCACCAATTGCCTCCAGGACAACCAAATAAACCAAAGATGTCATCACAAGGCGGCGTACCACCTCCAGCACTGGGCACAGGAATACTCCCAGCACTACCAGGAGGCAAGCCACGACCAGGCAATCCCATGCCTGGCATCCCACCGCCACCGGGCATCCCACCGCTAGGTATTCCACCACCAGGAAGCTCTACGCCACCCTCAGAACCATCGTCAAAAGTATTGACTGTGTAATTTGAAGAATGACCATCATCACGCCCTAGTCTTGTACTATTGTCATGCTTGACAGAACCTTCACCATTTTGCTCGTTAACAATCTCAGCTGCAAAGACAAGAACCATTGAAGAAATAAAATAATGTGTCATCAAGTTTTTTACATGAAAATATATAGTAATGTACGTATAGTTGAATACTAACACATGCTTTAATTTATTCAAGAATGGGAAAATGTAAATGGAGAAGTCCATAATCCCAACAGAAACCGTATGAAACTTTTTCCTAAAAAAAACTTAATGATCATGAGAATTGTAAGAGAAATGCAAGTTAACCTTCTCTGGATGTTGAGGAAGTCTTAGCCAAGTTCCTGGCTGCCACTTCAGAGGAGATCAAGATAACCATGACAAAGAGGCCTATGATCATGAGTAGGTGTTTCTTGGAAGCCATTTCTCAAAAGTAAACTAAAAGAAGAATGGAGAAAATGTTTGATGATAAAATTAAGATGTGAAAATTAGTGTGGAAAATGTTGTGTATATATAGAAGAAAATGTTCTGTGGATCGACCCCCCAGTTTGACTATAGCATTAATTATTTATTGTATATGCGTCAAGAGAAGATACATAAAAAAAAAAAATTTATGTATGGTGCACCAGAATTGGATGGAGTACTACTATACATCTAGCATTAAATTGAAAAGAAAGAATATATGTATTCTTATCGAACACGAAAGTCAACTTGGAAAGATAACTTTCAATTTATGACTCTAAATGCTTCCTTCAATTTCTTGAACTGATCAGCAATACAAAGAACCAAAAATAAATCAAATTAGCTCTGATAAGTTCTTCTTAAAAATGTTTGAAACTATATTGATTAATCTTTTAAGATTTTTTTTGGTGTTTTCAAAATGAATTAAAGAATGGTAGGACTTAGGGGTGCTACAACCCACAGTACAAGGTCAAAAAATGAAAACAAAAACAAAGCCAAAACACGGGAAACCCCTCCACTGCAACACAAGAGAAAAGCCAACAATGCACAACAGAAAAAATGATGTGGGACTATGAAGAGCCCACAAACTCTCCAAACGCGTCTTGAATAGGGACCAACACCTATTCAGAAGAAAGCAAGACCTCGAAAGGCTCACAGCTGGCCAAGCAACAAAGGGATCAACCATGGGAAGGAGTATAAGTAAGGCATATCAACATAAGCTTCCAAGCCGGAGACTAACTACTTTTCCAAGTTGGTAACAACCCTATAAGCACCCGCTAGGAATCCAATTCCACTCATAAGCAAAAAATTTGAAACACTTCTTCTTAACAGTGAAGCCATTTGCAAGATCTGAATTTTATTAGGTCCACAGTCTTCTCTACATTCGCCTGCACTCCTCCGAACATAGTCTCATTTCTCTAAATTCAAATAGACCACACGAAAACAGCCCATACAGTCCATCACACCGAATCAATATCTCAAAATGTCACCTGCCCATGCTGATCAAAATGAGCTCTAGGATCCTCCTAAATAACCGACACAACACCTAACCAATTATAAATCTCCATCCAAACTTGCCAAGCAAAAGGGCAAGAGAAGATGAGTTCATATCTCTTCATGATGTTGGCACAAAACACATAAGCATTGGGGTCCTTGTTGTAAGATACATCTTCTCTTCAGATTGATTTTAGTTTGAATCCTATCAAGCATCACTCTCCAAATGAAGGAAAGTGCCTTTCAAGGGGCAACAATCTTCCGTAGTTTTTTGAAAACAGGGCTGGCTTCCACTAGTGTTGGTCCCAACAACACTTCGTAAGCAGATTTAACGGAGAATACCCCATCTGAAGCAGCATCCCAAATCCATGAATCATGGTCCTCTCGCTTTAGTGCAACTATACTAATATCCCTCATCATATTCTCAAGCTGATTAGCCTCCCAAGCAAACAAATTCCTCCTCCAAACAAGGTTCCAGCTCCAAGAATCACCCTCCCACCGTCCCATTTCCTTAATTGAAGATTGGTGCTGGAGAGAGATATTATAAATTCTCTTATATTTCAGCTTGAGACTCGCCTCTCCTTTCACCCACAGTTCTTCCCAGAACTTTGTTGTCCCTCCATCACCTATTCTTTTACTCAATAGTCCCTCGAACCAAGTCTCCTCACCGCCAAGGCCAGCCAGGGGTCTCGCCACCAAACTGAGCCGGTAGCAGCCACCGCAACACTATTAACCCACTCATTAGCCTTATACTTATAGTACATAACTTTTTTCCACATACCACCCTCACCACCAATAAGTCACTGTTGGTGATTTTAGAATCATCAATGTATTTTAGTAGTAATGTGATCCACTATAGGCTGATGCAATTACGCGTTAGGCTCGGAATCGAGTCAGGTTAGTGCGGAGTGCACGCTCGGTGAGCCAACACATAATTGACTGCGAATACGAACCGGAGTCCAAGGGGCGGAGCCCCTGGCTGGGTCCCGCTTGAAATTGTGACCCTAGTTTGAAATTGTTTGAAAAATTGTGACTTATTTTCGAACAGTTGTGATCATTCGTGCAACCTCTTATATAAGGTTACTTGCAGCCTAAGGAATTGGTACAGAAAACAGAAATCAGAATACAGAAAACAGAATTACGAAAAACATATCTCTCTACTTTCTTTATCTGTTCTCTTGTGCCAAGAAATAGATTGATTGTCAAGTATTATCCCAACAAAGATTTCGTGAACCCGGGCAATTATAGGGTCGAAATAATTTGTTCGGAAAGTGGACGCTCACGATTCTTGACATTATCCAGGATTATCACAACCAGATTTCTAACAGTCACCACCTACATTTTGCTAGTAAAGATCGGTTGAACAACTCAATATCTTTGACAGCACAGTGTTTGCTTTTCTTCCATATACTTCACCATTTCTTATCAATTAATATGGCAGTTGAAAAGAATTTATATTCCAAATACAAACAAGAGCAGGAATGGTTCGATAGCATTTTATCACATCACAAATTACATTGTTTTAAAAATATTGTATAATGCATATTCATTGACCAAGCCTACAAATTCTATGCAAAGATGAAACCTCTACACAATGGAAACATGAACTTTGCTTCATCTCTCTTAAGAAATTGTGTCAGGACATATTCAGATGTATATCGAAAAAAGAGATGGGTGTGGAGAAACATTTTACTATGAGAATAGTGCTATCTTAGTTTGTACTTACAATAAAATAAATTGTGGAGAAAACAGCAATTGTCCAGTATCGTCCCCAGTAAGAATCTGCTAGAACAGCTCCAATGAGAGGTGTAAGATAACAAGTGCCTTGCCATGTGGTGACATTTCTTGCAGCAGAGACATTTCCTTCATGTAGTTTGCGGGTAAGATAGGTAACAAGATTTTTTGCAATGCCATAGTATGCCAAACGTTCACAGCACTCATTGCCTGTGATTCACAAATAAAAGAGTGATAAATAAATGCATACATTCAACTTATACATTAGAGAAATGAAAAAGCTTACCTAGGATAAATGGGTTTCAAATTCTCTCCTTATGAGTGGAATTGGAGTCCTAGCGGGTGCTTAGGGTTGTTACTAACTTGGAAAAGTAATTAGTCTCCAGCTTGGGAGCTTTTGTTGATATGCCTTACTTATACTCGTTCCCATGGTTGATCTCTTTGTTGCTTTCTTTCTTGCTTTGCCTGCTGTGAGCCTTTCGAGGTCTTGCTTTCTCCAGAGTAGGTGTTATTCCCTGTTCAAGACGCGTTTGGAGAGTTTGTGGGCTCTTTATAGTCCCACATCGTTTTTTCTGTTGTGCATTGCTGACTTTTCTCTTGTGTTGTAGTGGAGGAAATTCCCCCCTGTTTTGGGGCTGGAGAGAAAGATATCCTTTTTTTTGTGTAATAATTATATATTGATTAATCATAATTAAAAGTGGTGATCTGTTTTATTTTATAAATTACATTCTCTACTAGAAATGGTACCCGTGCGTTGCACGGGTTTATTGATAATATTTTTAAAATTATATATGATTATCATAATTTTAATAAATATAAATATTATGGGCCTCTGGCACTCCAAATTATAAAAAATATATACAAATATTAAAACATATTTAATTATAAAATATAATAAATTAAATAATAATGGATGTGAGACATTTGATTGAATAGAATTAGAGTTATTTAGATCTAAATAATTACTAATACTCAAATTTAATAATTGATATTTAAAAAAAAAACTTTATTGAAACGCAATAAAAATGAGAACAACCTTCTCACTTAGATAATGACATTGGATCACAACAGACCGATATCTGTTGTTCCTTACCACCCTTAGTTTGACAAAAAATTGTTTACAATGTTTCTCTCACGCAATACATGCACCACACTAACACATTGAATTATAGGCATCAGATGATCTATATGATTAAATACATGTTCCAATTTCCATGAGCTCCTATCTCCCCTAGACACTCACCCAACCACTAAGGATGAATCACTTTCAATCACCACATTTGAAAAATTAAATTGCTAAATAAATTAAACAACAAAGCGTGTAACACTACTTGAACATTCGTCAAAAGCCCACAACATTTCAGGTCCTTTTGCAAACTAACCTAACACCCCCTCCTTGATCCATAAAACCCCACCAATACCACTCACCACTGAGTTTCCTTTCGACTCCTTATCCACATTAAACTTCAAAACAGTGGCTGGCGGTCGCTCCTAATACATTGTTTGTGACATCTTTTGTTTTTGTGGTCATTCAATACGCTCAAAGCCTCTAGCAAATTGTTCCAAATCATATGGACAATCATTCTACTTCCCTTTGACTCACCAAAACGTACAAACCAAGCAATAGTTTCATATATGTTCAATAGATCCAGCTTTGTTAGAGTAAAAAATTTGGTCAATATGGACAATCATTCTACTTCCCTTAGAGTAAAAAATTATTTGTTAAATTTAAATTAATTCAAATTTGGTCATAATTGTTTTAATCTGTTATTCATTCTCAAGTCATTTCTACTTATATATAATAGATCAAAAATTATATTTAAAGAATTTTTTCAACGAATGCACACATATTATAGTTAATGATAAATACTTATAGAGAGCACCACTTTTTATTTAAAGACTACTTTTTCTTAATTATTTTTTAATAAATATTAATTTATTATAATTAATTTTAACTCAATATTTTTTGTATATTCAAATATTACTTAGTTTTATTTTAACTTTCTCCCCTTCAATTTATGATTGATAATTAATATTCTAACTTTTTTAACTAATACTGAATAAACTGTTCTTTTATAAGTAACTTAAATTTATAATTAACACTTAATACAATTGATACGAACGTGGGTTTTTTATTATTTAATGTATTTTTTATTTTTACTATTTAATATATAGTACTCCCATATGATTTAGTGTAGTTTTTTTACAATTCATTATTTTTTTCCTGAAATAAATATATAGTAAATGAGTAATGTAAAAAAAATTCAAAATTTAGTTTATAATTTTATTTGTATTTAGCATGGGTAGCTAAATAGGCTCTAGTTAATTTATTTCAGTTTTCAATCTTTATATTTAATGTATTTAATAAAAAAAATTATTACATATAATTTATAATTCAAATGTTACATTATACTGACATGTGTAAAGTCAAAAAAACAAAAAGCTTGACATATTTCAAAAGTTACATCATATTGAAAGTTGAATAGAAATTTAATTTATTTAACTTCTTTATTTAATGCCCTTAATACATATAGCTCAAGTGAGCTTTACATATATATATATATATATATATATATATATTTTTAAACTATTTTTTCTAAATTATCTATTAGTAAGTATTATTTTCTTATTGAATTTAATTTTTAATATTTGTGAAATACAAAAGTCAAGTAAATTTTAAGTTTATGAATGTTGTTATTTAATATAGGTAGTTGAATAGTTTTTAATTATATATATATATTTTTTTAGTTTTTAATATATTTAATGTTTTATGTTATTTTTTAATGTATTTAATATAAATGTATGGGAGCTTTATGGTTTAATGCATTTAATACATGCAAAACCTCAAGTCTCCTTTACATATATATATATATAGATTTAACTTGAAATTCTCAATTAAAGCTCTTAGCTTTAATTCAGTCCATTAATCATCAAACTTGGTTGGCATTTCTAGCATAATAGACCATATTGAAATTGTGTTACAGGTTCGTTGAAATGGATTGCAAAAAAAAATTAGAGCTATTAAACCATTTGTAATGGTTAATATATCTATATGTGTGTTTGGTTCATTGTAAATATGCATTTTCAGTTTTTGTTTCATCCTTTAGTTCCTAAACGTATATTAGTATTCTTTTTTCACTAATGTAATTATATTAGTATGTATATTTTTGCTGAGATAACAATTAGGGAAACTATTGTTGTTTATATCGATCTGAGAGACTTGGCGGTTGATCACATGGTGCTTGATCAGTGTTCAAGATTACATAGAGATGTACATGGTGGGAAGAGAGAAGGGAGAGCAAAAATAATGTGTTTGTCTCAATCAATAAGACATAATGATAAAAAGGGCTGAATGGAAACATTTATGACTCATAATGCTAAAGCGAAAATTAGGCAACACGAACTTTGTTAAGGTGGTTAAAGTTTCACTAATTGTGTTCAATTTACAAGTACCTTACAATTATATTATCAACATTTATTTTCATGGTAAAATAACTTTAGAAATAACGACCACCGCCATCAAGGCATGCCACTCATTCTGCCACCTGGCATTCCACCACCAAGTGTGCCACCTGCGCCGCCACTTGGCATGCCACCCATGCTGCCACCTGGTGCCTCATCGCCGCTTGGCGTGCCACCCATGACGCCACCTGAAGCCCCACCACCAGGCGTACCACCCATGCCCCCACCAGGTGCCCCACCGCCGCCTAGTGTGCCACCCCTGCCGCCACCTGGAGCCCCACCACCAAGCGTACCCATGTCGCCACCTGTTGTCTCACCAACACTTGGAGCCCCACCACCAGACATACCACCACCAGGCGTACCACCAATACCCCCACCAGGTGCCCCACCGCCACTTGGCGTGCCACCCATGCCGCCACATGGAGCCCCACCACCAGGCGCACCACCCAAGCCCCCACCCGGTGCCTCACCGCCACCTGGTGCCCCACCGACAACTGGAGCCCCACTACCAGGCATACCACCCATGCCACCACCTGGTGTCCCACCACCACCAGGCATGCCACCCATGCCGCCACCTGGCGCCCCACCGCCACCAGGTGTGCCACCCATACCCGACATCTCACCGCCACCATGCATGCCACCACCGGGCATCCCACCGCCACCAGGCATT
This sequence comes from Lotus japonicus, assembly GCF_012489685.1. Taxonomy (NCBI): domain Eukaryota; kingdom Viridiplantae; phylum Streptophyta; class Magnoliopsida; order Fabales; family Fabaceae; genus Lotus; species Lotus japonicus. The sequence continues at coordinate 9,797,817 of NC_080041.1, read as the reverse complement.
CCACCCATGCCACCACCCGGCATACCACCTTCTCTAGGCATACCGCCACCAAATCCCCAGCCGGGTATCCCGAAATAATCATAATCGCAGTCAACACTGATCTTGTGATTTGGAGAATGAACATGATCACCCCGGGCTTGTATTTTTGTAATGCTTGACATGACCTACATTATTTCGCTCTTGAATCATCTCAACTGCAAACATGAAGAATGAAAAATCAAATCATGTGTCATGATCAAGTTTGACATGAAAATAGTAATGTATGATTGAATAGCACATGTTTTATTCAAGCATGTGGAAAAATGCAAATGGAGAAGTCCACAGTCCAATGCCCGTAACCCCATAACTTTTTTTCGTAAAAAGGTTATATTCATGGTAATTAGGTGAAATTAATGCAAATGGGCCTGCTTTGGAGGTTGAGGAAGTCTTAGCCAAGTCCCTAGCTGCCACTTGAAAGGAGATCAAAATATCCATGGCAAAGAGGCCAAGAATGAGTAGGTTTCCCTTAGAAGCCATTTTTCAAAAGCAAACTAAATCCAGAATGAAGAGAATGTTTGATGATAAAAGATGAAAAATAGTGGGGAGAGTGTAGTCTATATAAAGGAGAGAGTGCTCCATAGATGACAAGGACCAATTTGACTAAGAGTATAGCATTAATTATTTATTGTATATTACTTCCAAAAAAAAATTTACTTATTATAAAAAAGGAAAATTTTACTAGGCGCACCAGAATTTGAGGGAGTACTCTATATCTAGCATTAATAGTTTTTGGCATATATATCTAGCATTAAAAGAATGAATTTATATCAAGCACCAAAGTCAAATTTGGAAAAATAACTTTGCCTTTCATTAAAAGAATGTATTTATATTATTTTTAGGTAAGCCAAAGAATTGTATTGAACTAGCACAAGGGGTGCTAAACCCGAACACAAAAGAGAGACAAGAAGAGAAAAGAAGAGAAAAAGGTTAAGAGACAAACTGGTAAAAAATGAAACCAGCAAAACCCCCTACAAACTAAACAAAGCTATATCCCTCCCTGGTAAATGCTACTACAGCCATCAAACCCACACAGTTCCAAAACAATACCAAAAATGGCCAGCAAACTCGACAATAATCCACATGCCATAGCTCCTCATATGCACAGTAGGCCAATATAGCAGCAAAAATCCTAAGCCTTTCCTTCCAATTAACTAGCAGATATCTACCACATCAGCAATAAGAACCCCTTGCAGCATCATCACGTTAAAGATGGCCCCAACGTGAGATGGAGTTGAAATAGAAGCGAACCTACAGAGAAAAAATGCACTCCAAAGGGCAAGATTTCCACTCAAAAAGAGAGTATGTAAAGTTGCAAAACTTCGCTTTAAGCCAGTGCCAAGAACGAGATTGGATCAGATCAAGGAGATAGCTATGATCCAAGGCATTGTTCCTGAAAATGATAGAGTTCCGCTGAAGCCAAAGCGACCAAACAGTAGCCATCCAGATAGCTAATTCCCCGAGACGCTGATTTTTATTCCTTGCTATGTTTGAGAACTGTGCAAAATTGGCCACAGATGAAGCCGGTAAGGCCACAGAGATCCCCAACCAGTGATGTAGTGCTTGCCATACGCCCGTGGAGAAGGTGCAAGTGAAGAATATATGAGCGCTACATTCCTCCACCGTATTACAGAATGGACAACTCAGATCTTCCGGATTGAAGAGCACCCGCCGTCGTCTTAGATTGTCCCGTGTTTGAATCCGGTCCAGCACCAACCGCCACACAAAGGCCCTCACGTTAGAAGGAGTAGGGGCTGACCAGAGTGTTGTAAAGTCACACGCCGGATCCGCCCAATGATGTACCTGCAAAAAAGTGTAAGCTGTGTTAACAGAATAAGTCCCACCATCTCCTGGCTCCCACACCCACTTGTCGCCCCTCCCTTCTATCACCCTCCCGCAATTTATGACTACCTCCAGATCCTGCAGCCAAGATAATTCTCGACCTCTCAAACAACGACGCCACTCAAACCACCACTTCCAAACACCACTCTCCCAAAACCCAAGCTCCTTTATGCTGCTGTATTTATTTTTTGACAAAATATACAGTCGACGAAACCTTGCTGATAATATTCCTGAGCCAAGCCAATCCTCAGACCAGAACTTTGTCTGATCTCCTTCCCCAACCTGCTTTTTCAGCCCCGCAGAGAACCAACCATCAACATCTTCCGGACATAAGGACATAATGTCATTCCACCAAGATGAAGCACATGAATAGTGATCAGATTGTGCCTCAATTACCCTCCTCCAAAGGCTATCAGGTTCTGTCAAATACCGCCATCTCCATTTCCCAAGCAAGGCTTTGTTAAATGCAAAAAGATCCTTGATCCCTAAACCCCCAAGCTCTTTGGGCTTACATACGTCCGCCCATTTCACCCAAGCAATTTTATGTTCATTCTCAGAGCCTCCCCATAAGAAATTGCGCATTAGACGCACACAGCTTTTGCCAACACCTATCGGCAGTTTGAAAAACGATAGGAAAAATAGATACAGTTGAAGCTGAAGCCAGGAACATTTGGAATGAAGGGAATAACCTGGGGATTACATTCCAGGGTAATGAAGACGACATCATCAGCAGGCTTGTTCAATTGGAACGAAGGGATGAGCAGGGTGCTAGCACTGCAATGGGTGCAGGGCCTTCAAGGGGTTCAGGTGGTGTATCATGAAGCTCCTAACGTATAATGTGAGGGGTCTTGGCAGCATGGCCAAGAGACGTGTGATCAGAGAGCTGGTGACAAAGGAACAGGTTGAGTTAGTTTGCATCCAGGAAACAAAGTTGGAAGTCATGGATAGAGGGTTATGTGCGCAAATTTGGGGAGACTCAGATTTCAGTTGGCTTGCACAGCCAGCGGTGAACCGAGCAGGTGGCCTGTTATGTATCTGGAAGCACGATCTCTTCAAGGTATCTGCTAGTTTTTCTGATAATGGCTTTCTAGGCTTGGTTGGTGCGTGGGGTAGTGATGATGTTAACTGTGTGATAGTTAATGTGTATTCATCATGTAATTTGGAAGAGAAGAGGATTATGTGGGCAAGTTTGTTACAATGGAGAGGATTTAATCAATCTCTAGTTTGGTGCCTAGATGGAGATTTTAACGCTGTTCGAGGCTTGGAAGAAAGGAGGGGAATCTCAACAGGTTCACAACATCAGATGAGAGAAATCTCAGAGTTTAACAATTTCGTTACAGAGATGTCTTTGGTTGATATTCCATTGGCTGGGCGCAAATTCACGTGGTTAAGGCCCAATGGTCAGGCGCAAAGCAGAATTGATCGCTTCTTAGTCTCTCATGAATGGCTTCAGGTTTGGCCGAATTGTTCCCAGCTAGTCCTCAATCGGGACATTTCAGATCATTGTCCGCTGCTCTTGAGGTGCCTGGTGCAAGATTGGGGTCCGAAGCCTTTTAATGTGTTGAATTGCTGGTTTCAAGACCACCGCTTTCCGGCGTTTGTGAAACAGTCTTGGGAGGGAATCCATATTGATGGTTGGGGTGCTTTTGTGCTTAAACAAAAGCTAAAAGCTCTCAAATCAAATCTGAAGTCGTGGAACCATGAGGTGTTTGGTGATCTACGTAAACGGAGGAATGACGCGGTGCAGCGGATTAATGATTTAGATAAAAAAGAGGAAGAAGGGGGACTCTCAGTAGGTGATATTGAGGAGCGGAAACAGCTCCTGCATGAGTTCTGGTCAGTTCTGAAGCTCCATGAATCACTTCTTTGTCAAAAAGCTCGTTCAAGATGGTTAAAGGAAGGGGACCAGAATTCCAAATTTTTTCACTCCATGATCAATTGGAGGCGGCGCTCTAATTCAATGGTTGGCCTCATGGTTGATGGTGTGTGGGAGGAAACTCCGCTTAAGGTGAAGGAGGAGGTGACTGATTTGATTTTTTTAAAAAGAAATTTGCAGCAGATACCGGGGATTGTTTAAGGCTGGATGGAGTCACTTTTAAATCAGCAACACCTATAGACAATGTTTTTCTAACTAACCGTTTTGATGCTGTGGAGATCAAGGAAGCTGTGTGGGAATGCGGAGGAGACAAGAGCCCAGGTCCGGATGGATTCAATTTTAGATTTATACAGCGCTTTTGGAAGCTTTTAGAACCAGAATTCAAGCGAATGGTGGACGAATTTTGGCAGCGCGGGGTGTGGCCGAAGGGTAGCAACGCATCCTTTATTGCTTTAATCCCGAAGGTGGATGCTCCACAGAATCTGAATGACTTCCGCCCCATTTCTCTAATTGGCTGTATGTACAAGGTGATCTCAAAGCTACTTGCTATCAGGTTGAAGAAGGTTATGGGTAAACTAATTAGTGAGCAGCAGTTCGCTTTTTTAGGTGGTAGACAGATGCTGGACAGCGTTGTGGTGGTTAATGAGGCAATCAAGGCAGCGAAACGAGCTAAGAAGCCGACCATATGCTTCAAAGTTGATTACGAGAAGGCGTATGACTCCGTCAGATGGGATTTTCTGTTATATATGATGGGTCGCATGAATTTCTGCAGGAAGTGGATTAATTGGATCAAAAGTTGTCTATGTTCAGCTACTGTATCTGTTTTGGTGAACGGAAGCCCAGGAGAGGAATTTAATATGGAGAAAGGGTTGCGTCAAGGGGATCCGTTAGCTCCTTTTCTTTTCCTGATTGTAGCTGAAGGGCTTAACAGATTATTTTTATACATCAAGCACCGGAAGTCTATGTCAAAAAATGCACTATAAGTCAACTTTGGAAAAGCATTGCCTTCCACTCTAAATGCTTCCTGATAAATACAAAAGAATAAAAAATAAATTATGTTATAAAAAGAATATATAATTCATTCTCCGATGTATAAAAAAATATAAATCAAATTAACACTAACAATTTTTTCTTAAAAATGTTTCAAACTACAAAATTCTTTTAAGTATATAACAAAAAAAATATATAATAATGTATAATGGATTAATTTTAATTAAGAGTGGTGATTAATTTTTTTTTTTTTGAAAATATTAACTCTATTTTAGAAAATACATTCCATATAACTTGAAATTTTCAGTTAAAGCTTTTTACCTTAATTATAAATTTATAATTGGGACTCAATCCATTAATCATCGAATTGGGTTTACCTAACTAGCATAGTAGCATACATTATGGTACACCATTATGAGCTAGGGTTTAGGCAACAGGTAAAAATGTTTCTTAAAGATGCATCGGTAAATAGTCCGTGCATATTGTCATAAACAGTTCGTTTTAGGCAACACAATTTTTCACAACACTAAATAAATATTTTTGGTAATAATATATGTCTGTTATTATATGATAGTTGTTGCTTGTTCTGCACAATAGATTATATTTTGTCACTGTGTTGCTATAGGGTACAAGAAGTTGTTTCTAAATGAAATAAGTAACGCTGGAACATGCAACTATCAGAAATTGTTGCGTAAAGTTTAGGAGAAAATTTTCGTGTGTCAATGCCTACACTTTTGTTATTTTAGAAATTCAAAATTATGTATCACATTTTCTTTCATCTACTTTAAGAATATTATAGTGTTGATACCACCTCATATTTCAACATGTTACAGTCATGCATCATCAATTCTAAAACTGTATGCATTAATACTACTATAAAAAAATTACTTTCGTTCCTTATTAACTTTTCACTTAGAAAAAAAAATATGATCCTTACTTAGCATTTCAAAAGTGCATTAATGAATGTTTTTCAAGTAATACCCTTGCGAAAACAATAAATGAGGAAAAATACTAAATATGAATGAAGGTAGTATTTTGTTGAGAGAGAGAGACCGTGCTAACTCTCACACTTAGGACGCATAGTGAAATCCATATTTTAGGTTAAAAAGTCAAACATTTATTTAATAGTACTTTCTCCGTTTTAAAATGGTTGTTATTTTAGGTTTTCATATATATATATATATATATACTAGTACTTTTACCCGTGCGATGCACGGGGGATATTCATTTTAATTTATTTTGTGGGTTTTTATGATTTTTACGTTATTTTCAAAAATATATTTTCGTATTAATATATTATTTTTATGTTAGAATTTTTTTTGATAAATGTGTTTTTTTATGTTTGGTTGTAGCATGATAATAGATTTAATGTGTCAGTGGTGTCTTGTCTCCCCTAAGACGACATAACACATACTTTTAATTGTCTTGTTTTACAACCATTGTCATGTATTGGGTTGAAGTATTGTACTTCTTTACAATACAAATTTGGCTTATCAAAAAAAAAAAAATCCCTGTCGTTTGTGTGTTGCTTTGGTAATATATATATTGAATTGTATTACCTATATGCAGGATTTTATATTTTTTTTTTTTTACTTTGGCTGATGTTGGTAGTGTGGGTATCCTCATGTCTTTTTTCTACACTATTCGGGAGGATCCAAATAATATGTTTCGTCACATTGAGTTTTTTGTTGTGACATGCTGCTGCATTGTGTCCATATTTGGTGACAAAAAAATACCTCATATGCGCCAAAACCTCCAAGGAGCTTCCTCCCCGGCACGTGCTCGACATCCTCCAGATGTGGTGAAAGTCAATTTTGATACAATATGCGTCCATATTTTTATTTTGAATTAATATTTTGTTGAAATTTGTGTTGAAACTTTCAGTTGTTCTTGTCATTCCACAACAACAACTTCTTCTCCAAAAGGTTGGTTGAAACTGTGCTTATTAGTAAATATTATAATATCTCTGAGTATTCAGTCTACAACTTCAAAATAATGCTTGTGAGTAATGAGTTATTCGTCCTTTGATCTGATAACTATTGTTAATGTTTTCCAAATAAAAGTTCTCTCTGTTCTCTCCAAATAAAAGTTCTCAATTTGAGTCATTCAGTGGAAGTCGTCTAATGACATGTTGTTGCTCTGCAATAAAGTGATTATTTTTGCAAATACGGAAACTTTTATTTGCTCCTAAGTAAGTTTTAAATCTACAACATTATAAATGATAGTGTAAGAAAACTATTGCATTATAAATAGTGTTGTTTTTATATAATCTTTGTTTTAAATGCACTGGTTTCTACGTTACATAGTAAGTTTCTATCTTACAAAATAAAACACCATTATAAGAATTGTTTTTATTTTATTTTAAAATGACATTGTTTACTTTTTATTGGATCGTTTTTTTTTACTCATAAAAATATGATTTTTTTATTTGGTCTATGATTATTAAATGATATTAATGAATAATATGGAACACTGTTTTTTTTAAATATATGTAAATATTGCACATGCTATATGGAGTTATGGATGTGAAAAGTGTTTTGTCTCATGAATTTAATTCCTTTTTTTTATGATTAGACACTTTGAAGTGAGGTTTAAATTCATTTTCGAAGGTTACAAATTTCTTAATTTCTATTTAAATCCTAATTTTTTTTATATAACACTTAAAAGGTTACAAAGAACAACAACAAAGATGAAAACTAACAAACGGTCATGATTGATCTCCTATAAAAAAATCTACACAGTTAGAAAGATATACATGATAAAAAAAACATTCATGACTCGTAGTTAACTGAATGACTACTATATCCTTCAATTTTTCAAACTACCTTCTCTTAAGACTTTATATAAGAGAGATGCACTTGTGTGTTTTGATCCCCTCTCGTATGTCCTACAAATCTTTATATACAAAAATAATATAATTAATTGAATTCTGACACTATATAACTAAATTTTAATTTGATGATTTTTTATTTGAAACATACCATTAGTAATATTAATTTGTTGAATGCTTGTAGAGGCTTGGAAATAATGTCAAATTTTAATGAAGATATTGAATTGATAAATAATTTATATGAGAGAAATTTTTACAGAGAGCACGAAGTTTATACGTACATTGAGATGGATGAACAATTTCAGTCATTTATATAGTAAGCAAATGGAAATGAAGATGTAAAAGTGAAATAATTTTTGCCCCTTGGACTTAATCCTTAAATTTGGTGTCATGATTTGATACTTTCATGTGAGATTTAAATACAATCTTGAAAGTTATAAACTTCTCAACTTCTATATAACTACTTAATGACATTAATTCATAATATGTAACCGTCTTTTTTTGTGAGTAAAGCAAAGAATACTTATTTATGTTTATGATAATGATGTGCAGCCAATATATATTGTAGGGCTGTCCACCGGTCGGGTTCGGTCGGTTTCAGGCCCAAAAAGCTCCACCGACCGAACCCGCATGTCACAAAACTTGGCCCATAACCGACCGTGACATCTTTCGGTTTGGGTCGGTTTCGGGTTTCTCGGGTAATGGGCGGGTCGGGCGGGTTGGGTCGGTTTCGCAGAGATCAAGTAGATGAAAAATTTCAATTTGAGCAATTTCAGATCAGATCCAGATTCCAGAGATACTACCAAGTATCAACTTACCAAGAAGTCAAGAATGTTTTCCATTGCTTTTCTCATGCGAAAGAGCATGTTCACTTCATCCTTGCGATTTCACATCAGAATCGATTGATGAAGATGAACAGGCTATTTCGGATCAGAGAAGCATGGAGCCACGGAGGATGAACCGATTTCAGAGGCTTAGGGTTTGAGTCTTTGAGATGCGTGAGACTGTGAGGGAAGAAGGCAAGAAGCTCATGCAGATGCTGTTGCACTGTGGAGTGTGGTGGTGGAGTGGCTAGACCGCTAGGGTTTGAGATGTGTGAGGGTGCAGAGGATGGCGGCGCAGAGGATAAGGAGAAGGGTGGTGGCGGCTAGGGTTTGGAGTTTGGAGAGAAGAAGAAGGGGAGAAGGGTGGTGGTGGCGGCGGGTTTGAGAGGTAGGGTTTCTGGGTTTGAGAGAAGAAGAAGAAGAGGAGAAGGGTGGTGGCGGCGGCGGGTTTGAGAGAAGAAGAAGAAGAGGAGAAGGGTGGTGGTGGCGACTGGCGACGACGGCGGGTTTGAGAATTGAGAGAAGAAGAAGAAGAGGAAGAAGTGAAGAGAAAGAGAGAGGAGCCGGATTATTAGGTTTAGTTTGGGTTGGGTTTGGGCCGGGTGAATTTTTTTTTTTATAGGTTTAGTTTAGGTTGGGTTTGGGCCGGGTGAAATTTTTTTTTTATATTGGGTTCGGTCGGTTCGGTCGGACCAGGCTCCAAACCGTAACCGACCGAACCAACCCAAATGGAGCCGGTTTTTCCCCATTACTCAACCCGCCACCCGACCCGACCGAACCGAGAAGGCCTTTTTTGGTAGCGGGCCGGTCGGTTTCGGTCGGGCCCAAAAAAGTTGGACAGGCCTAATATATTGTTTAGATGAATTTCAGAAATATTTCAATCTATATTTTTAATTTTAAATTAAAATTTGAGATTAACTTATTGTTCAATTTTATTTTTTAATTCAAAAATAAAAGGAAGTAACATGTTTAGAATATATTTTAATTTTATGAATTATGTATAATAGTAAGCACATGTAAATGGACTTGTAGAAGTGGAAAAGTTTTTACCTTATGAATTTAAACGTTGAATTGTGTCATGATTAAGCACTTTAAAATTTGATTTAAATTCAATCTTTAATATTTTTACCTTTTAAGCTTCTACATAACTCCAAAATGATATTATTGTATAATATTAACCATAAATTTTATATATTGTAATCAATAGATATGTAAATTTCTAAAGCCTTCACAATATTAAATTTTAAGATTAATTTTAATAACATTTTGACATATTTTTCATTTTTGTACTTTTCAAATTCATAATTTGTAACTGATATTTTTTTTTATAATTTAAATTAATAGATATGTAAAAAAATATGTATTTTATGTTTGTTTATCCACGAACATAAATGAAGTACAATTCTATGAAATTTTCCTTTTGTTAAGTTTTAAAATGAGATTATTTTTTTAATTTGTCAATTCTTTTTGTTTTACACTCGTCAGATTATAATGTTTTTTTCAGATATTAATTAAATTTATGTATATGTTACACATATTTTATGGAGTTGGGCAGGGAATTTTTTTTTTTGCCTCATGGATTTTGAAATTCTAGATCCCTTAGAACAAATGTCCTGCACGATGCTGGGACAATCGATTAGAACATCATACGACTGAAAGGCCTGAACACAAAATAACAAACAACTAAAAGAAACAAGACACAGGAAGTTGTTAACCCAGTTCGGTGAAACTACACCTACGTCTGGTTAGCTTTCGCCCAATGAAAAGGAATTCCACTATCTCAAGAACTAGGTATTACAGACACACATGAACACATCAAGTTCATTGTTCTTAACCAAATCTATCCAGTGGTATTCTACTTAGAACCACAGCCTAAGTATGAGAGCCCCTCTCACTTTTCCTCAATCACTGCCACAGTGATTGGTAACAACAATAACACAAGGTTTGTTTGGCACTCAAACACAAAACAGAACTCAGTCTCACTTTATAGAATCAGTGAGCAAGACGAGTTCACAACTAACAAAGACAAAGAACAACTTACACTCTTAAGAACACTTGATCTTCAAGGTAATTCTCTCGATCACCTCAAGCTTCAGGTCTTTGTCTATATATATACTTCAGCAGAGGCGGCTAGGGTTTTTTTTGGGCTGAAGAACACTTTGATCCAACTCATATCAGTAGAGAATCTTCCAAGATCTGATATGAGTGATCAACAAATAAAATAGAAACAAATCTTTTTAATCACAGATTTGCTCCAACAAAAACAACCCGCAACTGGCTCCCAACAATCAGTTACTTGACCTTCAAGTAAGCACAGAACATACCATAAAGCATAACCACAAGGGACCCACTTGCATGCCAGCAGGGGCGGATGTCCTGGCCTTCATCAAGGCAGATGTCACAACATCGGCTAGGACATCAGGTTGTTTTTAACAAAATTGATGACAACAAAGGAACAACAATCTCCCCCTTTGTCAAATTTTGTCTAAAAACAACTTCACTACCAGAGAGGGAAAAAAATATCAAAATCATCAGAGTCAACAGCAGAAATACTCCCCCTCAAACCAATGCATCCACAACAGCCAAAACATGGAGGAACTCCCCCTCAAAAGATGCATCCAAATAAACACTGCCTAAAGTATATAGAACCCATATGCAACACAGTACAAACTAAAACAACCACACTTGGTAACACTTGAACAGAAGCTAGCTTGTAGCTTGAAGCACTTGAGCATAGAAGATATCCTGAACTTGTCTTCACAAAGCTTCATACTTATTACAGAACATAACCAGAATACCAAGTCTTCAAAAAAATACTACAACACAGAATGAAACAACACACTACTACTACTCCCCCTTTTTAGCACAAATTTGGCAAAGGTGGAAAGAATGTAAGCACAGCCAAATAAAAGGTCAAATAGTACACCGACTAGGACATACACTAATCATCAGAAGAAGAGGAGTTTTCGGCAGATCCTTCCTGCTCAGCATCAGCTGCATGCTCACCCTCTTGACCAGCTTCCCCCTTGAGAGTTTGGATGAGAGCATCCACCTTTAGTTTCCTAGCAGCAGCAATCCTGATGGTCTCTTGAAGTTCCTTGGAAATAGCCTCAAGTTCAGCAATGACACTGTGAGTTCCTGAGGCAGACATAGAGGCAGGAACAGATGTCCTACTGGATGGCAGATCAATGTCCAGGACATGAGGGTCCAGGAACAACCGTTGGTCCAAAGTGATGGGAGGGCCTTTGGGCACAGGAACATCATCAATAGTGAGGATATTAGGATGCTGTTTCAGAATGATAGCAGTCAGTAAAGAAGGAAAAGAGATGGGGAGTTTCACAGCACATGTTTCTGCATGCTTCAAGGTTTGGGAAAACACAAAGTTGCCAAAGTCATAAGCAATTTCAGTCCCAATGCGATAGATAAGTTTGGCAATCATAGCAGAAACAGCAGAAGTATGGTTAGAGGGAACCCAATTCACTACTCCAATCCTATTCAAAATAGCATACTTCACACTTAGAGCCCCAGTTGACAGAAGCTTCTTAGCAGGCCACTTCTTTACTCTTCCAGCAGTCAATTCCTCAGCAACTGTATCCAGAGAAAGTTCTTCTTCAACAAATTCAACCACACTTCTTTCAAGAGCTTGATTGATGATAGCAGGAGAGAAATTCACACACTTGCCCCTGACAAACACTTTCCTGAATTCAGGACTGGTAGTATTATTAACATCTTTAGAGAGATTGACAATAAACTCCTTCACAAGCTTGTCATAGCATTTTCCTATGTTCATCACAGTCTTCCTCAACCCTGCTTTTGCAATCAAGGCAATGATCTCTTTGCAGGCTAACACATCAGAATCAATCTCCCTCTCTTTGGCAACACGCCTTTGATAGACATATTTCCATTTGAAGGCATTTTCTGGAGCATGAATAGACACATTATCTAGAGGAACATTAGGAACATCTGAGGGAATACGCTTACCAGAGAACATTTTCTTCTCAGAGGCAGTGATGTCCCGGACATCGCCTTCAACATCTGATTCAGTCTCCAAATCAATTCTGGAAAATTTCTGCTTTTTCCCAGTAGTCTTCTTGGCTTTCTTCCCAGACGATTCCACATCTTTCTGCTTGCCTTTCCTTGACACATCGGTTGCCCTTGATTTTGAAGACCCAGTAGTGATCTTGGTTTTCTTCTTCTGAACAACAGGGGTTTCTTCAACAGATGCTCTTCTTCGTTTAAGCATTCTGGCAGCAACACTCGCCAGAGGCACATCCTCTGAATCTTCATCATCAGAGACATCATGAACAATAGGAGGAGTCTTCATCGATTCCTCTGACAAAACATCCGTTGAGTTTGCAGCCTTGGAATCAGAACTCTTGGATGAAGAGGAAGAATCCTTTGAGAGTGAAACTTCCTTGGCAGGCTTATCAGACAATGTCGTGACATCGTCTTCATCATTTGCAGAGACAGAAGTGTTGGAGACTTCCTCAGGCACAGGGGCTTCTGGGTTTTGCATTGGGGTTGCACGAGACTTGTAGTGCTTCTTAGAAGGAGTTCTTGAGTTCTTCTTAGATTGAGAGGAAGAACTTGTGTGCAAACCCATAACCCTAGCACCACCAGCAGTTCTCTCTATCTTTCCTTTCACAGACTCTTTCTTGCTTGAAGACATGATGAACTGGTAAAGCAAACGGACAAATACAAGAAAATGAGAGAAATGTAAGTGATGAGAACCAGAAATTGTTAGAGCAAGATTGGCAACTTGTGGTGAGATTGTGATGAAGTCATTGGTGATGATTATATAGCAGTTGAGTGAGAAGGAAGCAATGATGTCACAACGGCAGTTAATGGTAGTTACGAGGAAACTAGCCGTTAGACAGAAAACGGGCTTTAATTGCTATGCTTCTTCGAAGAGGCAAATCCCAAGATTTCCTCTTAATTTGTCAAATGTAGCAGCATCTAAGGGTTTGGTAAAGATGTCTGCCAATTGTCTCTCTGTGGGGACATGTTCCAAAGTAACAATTTTATCCTCCACTAATTCCCTGATGAAGTGATGTCTGATATCGATGTGTTTGGTTTTGCTATGTTGTATAGGGTTCTTGGCAATATTGATAGCACTCAAATTGTCACAGTACAATGTCATGACATCTTGCTCAACTTCATATTCCTTGAGCATCTGCTTCATCCAAATAAGTTGAGTACAACTGCTTCCAGCAGCTATATATTCAGCTTCAGCTGTGGATAAAGACACGCAGTTTTGCTTCTTGCTAAACCAAGAGATTAAGTTGTTTCCAAAGAAGAAACACCCTCCAGATGTACTCTTTCTATCATCAGCACTCCCTGCCCAATCTGCATCACAATACCCTACAAGAGAAGAATTAGTATCATTTGTATAAAGAATCCCATAGTCACAAGTACCATTTATGTACTTAATGATTCTTTTCACTTGTAAGAGATGACTGGTCTTTGGAGCAGCTTGATATCTTGCACAAGCACCAACAGCAAAGGTAATGTCAGGTCTGCTAGCAGTGAGGTACAACAAACTTCCAATCATGCTTCTATATAAGCTTTGATCAACATCCTCTCCCTGATTGTCTTTAGACAGCTTGATATGTGTAGCAGCAGGAGTCCTTTTATGTCCAGATTTTTCAAGTCCAAATTTCTTGACGATGCCCCTAGCATACTTACTCTGGGAAATAAACATGGAATCTTCCATTTGTTTGATCTGAAGTCCCAGAAAGTAGTTCAATTCACCAACTAAGCTCATCTCAAACTCTGACTTCATTTGTTGGACAAAATGTTCCACCATCGTGTTTGACATCCCACCAAACACAATATCATCAACATATATCTGTGCAATCATGAGTTTTCCTCTTTCATTTTTCACAAATAATGTCTTGTCTATTCCTCCCTTGCAATAACCATTGCTCACCAGAAACTCTGTAAGGCGTTCATACCAAGCTCTAGGAGCCTGTTTTAATCCATACAAGGCTTTCTTGAGTTTGTAGACATGTTCAGGATGATGTGGATCTGTGAATCCCTTTGGATGTTCAACATAAACTTCCTCATTCAGATAACCATTTAGAAAGGCACTTTTGACATCCATTTGGAATAATCTGAACTTCAAAAGACAGGCAACACCAAGCAAAAGTCTTATGGATTCCAACCTGGCCACTGGAGCAAAGGTTTCATCAAAGTCTACTCCTTCAATCTGAGTATATCCTTGAGCCACCAGTCTTGCTTTGTTTCTAGTTACTACACCATTCTCATCTGACTTGTTCTTGAAAATCCACTTGGTTCCTATGATGTTTACTCCCTCAGGCCTAGGAATGAGATCCCATACTTCATTTCTTCTGAATTGATCAAGTTCTTCTTGCATAGCATTTATCCAGTATTCATCTGTCAGAGACTCCTTGACATTCTTGGGTTCTAACTTGGATATAAAACATTCATGAGCAATGTAGCTTCTAGCCCTGGTAGTAACTCCTTCTTTGAGGTCACCAATAATATTCTCTTGAGGATGATTCTTTTGAATTCTGATCGATGGATCTTTATTTGCAGAGGTCATCTGGTGATCTTGCTCATCAGAACTGGTTTCTGATTCAATGTCGAGGTCAATAGTTGGGACATCGGCTGTGACATGTGGACCATCATCATCTTCAGTTGCACCAGTGTCTTCTCTTTCATTTGGTTGATCATCAATAGAGACATTTACAGATTCCATCATTACCTTTGTTCGAGAATTGTACACTCTGTAAGCTTTGCTGTTTGTAGAGTATCCCATGAAAATTCCTTCATCACTCTTAGGACCTAGCTTTCTTCTTTGTTCACGATCAGCCAGAATATAACATTTACTCCCAAAGATATGAAAGTGTTTCACAGTTGGCTTCCTTCCTTTCCAGAGTTCATATAGAGTGACTGTGGTTCCAGCTCTAATGGTTACTCTATTGTGAATGTAACAGGCTGTGTTCATGGCTACTGCCCAGAACTTGTTGGAAATCTTCCTTGCATGAAGCATAACCCTGGTGGATTCTTGAAGAGTCCTGTTTTTCCTTTCAACAATTCCATTCTGCTGAGGTGTAATTGGAGCTGAGAATTCATGGCTTATTCCTTCTGAATCACAGAAGTCAGAGAATTTGGAGTTCTCAAACTCTCTTCCATGATCACTTCTGATTCTTACTATAGAGCAATTCTTCTCAGTTTGAAGTTTCAGACATAGCCTTCTGAATATGTCAAAGGTTTCTGATTTTTCCTTCATGAAGTCAATCCAAGTGAACCTGGAATAATCATCAACACAGACATAAACATATTTCTTACCTCCTAGACTTTCTACCTGCATGGGTCCCATCAAGTCCATGTGAAGAAGTTCAAGGACTTTTGTTGTAGTTGGATGCTGAAGCTTTGCATGAGATGTTTTGGTCAGCTTTCCAATCTTGCATTCTCCACATATCTTTTCTTCATCTATTTTCAGTTTTGGTAGCCCTCGTACAACATCTTTAGAGATAACTTTCTGCATACTCTTGAGATTGATGTGACCTAAACGTTGGTGCCATAGATTCAACTCATCCACTTTTGATATCAAACATCTAGACACTTGGGCTTTCTTTTGTGGAATCCACATGTAGCAATTGTCTTTGGACCTGACACCTCTCATCACAATCTCTTGATCACTAGTGGTAACCATGCATTCAGTCTTGCTAAACTTCACATCCAGATCTTGATCACACAACTGACTTATACTGATTAGATTTGCTGCCAACCCCTTGACAAGAAGAACGTTGTTCAGACTAGGAGATCCAGAGTTTACCAACTTCCCAATGCCTTTGATTTTTCCTTTAGCACCATCTCCAAAGGTGACTGATTTACTGGAGTATTCCTTGAGATTTTCCAGATACTCCTTATTCCCAGTCATGTGTTTTGAGCAGCCACTATCAAAATACCAGTCTTCACTTGATGAGACTCTAAAAGACGTGTGTGCTATAAGACATGAAACTTCTCCTTTGGGTACCCAAGCTCTCTTAGATGTCTTGAGAACCTTCTGGATCTGAGGATATCCGTATAGCTTGAAGCAGTAGGGCTTAATGTGACCAAACCTACCACAATAATGACATCTCCATGGAATTTGAGCAGTAGCCTTCTGAGTAGTAGGATGTGGAGGCATATGTTGTGACATCGGGCTTGACCTCTGATAGTTCTCTGGGTTTTTAAACTCAGAGTTTTCCTTAGCTCTTACAAACTTCCTTGATGCTTTCTGATTTCCTCTATTCTCAGACTGGTAACTGAAACCAATGCCTTTAACACTCTTTCCTAACTTGCTTGTTTCTTCCAGAATCTCTTCAAGCATATTAGATCCACTGTTCAGCATACGCACTGACTTGTAGGTATTTTCCAGTTTGGCTGTCAATGTAGCTACTTTCTCTTGAAGATCAGCTATAGTTAACAGAAGCTTGGCTTTTTCAACAGTTTCAACATCCTTTAATTTTGAGTTCCATTTATCCAAATCATCTTGCAGTTTATCAATGGTCTCCCTTAGGTTTTCATTTTCAGTCTTAACTTGTTTCATCTCATCTTCTTGCTCCTTCAGATGTTTGCAAGTTTCCTTCCATTTAACATGTAGGAGTTTGTAAGTCTCTTCCAAATCCTCAAATGTCATTTCATCACCACTGGAATCTGAGTCATTGACAGCCCCTGAGAAGGCATTAACCTTGTTGGCAGATAATTCTTCCTCATCCTCAGTATCTTCATCTGACCATGTCACTACCATGCCTTTCTTTTGTTTCTTCAAGTAGGTTGCACACTCAGATCTAATGTGACCATAACCCTCACATTCATGACACTGAACACCCTTGTTTTGGCCTGATTTGTCCTCTTCTTTGACCTTTCGCTGGGAATTGTAGGATTTATAGTTGTCTGACTTAATGTCCTGGACATTTGGCCTAGTCCTTCTGTCTATCTTCCTTAGAGCTCTGTTGAATTTTCTAGCAAGAAGTGCCAGAGCTTCAGATAGATTCTCACTTTCACTATCAACATCATCTCCTTCAGTGGTGTTGGATACAAAAGCAATGCTTTTGGTCTTCTTTTCAGGTTTTTCACCCAACTTTAACTCATAAGTCTGCAGAGAACCAATCAGCTCATCCACTTTCAAACTGCTGATATCTTGAGCTTCTTCAATAGCAGTGACCTTCATTGCAAACTTGCTGGTTACAGACCTCAAGATTTTCCTCGCAAGCTTTTCATCTGACATAGGTTCTCCCAGAGCAAATGAAGCATTTGACAGATCACGCACACGCATGTGATATTCAGAAATAGTCTCATCTTCTGTCATTGTCAAGTTCTCAAAACGAGTAGTAAGCATCTGGAGTCTAGACATCCTCACCCTGGTTGTACCTTCATGTGCTGTTTTCAAAATCTCCCAAGCATCTTTGGCAACAGTGCAAGTATTAATCAATCTAAACATGTTTGTGTCCACAGCATTGAAGATATCATTCATTGCTTTTGAGTTTTCCAGAGAAGCTTCTTCTTCAGCACTTGTCCATTCATCCTCAGGTTTTTCTTCAGGAGTAGATGTACTTCCTTCTGCTTGAGCTTTGACAGGATGCTTCCAGCCTTTGACAACAGCCTTCCAAGTTTTGATATCAATAGACTTGAGAAAGGCTATCATTCGAACCTTCCAGTAATCATAATTGGAGCCATCCAGGATTGGTGGCCTGTTGATCGATCCTCCCTCCTTATTGTCCATGAGATCAAGAAAATATCTCCCTGGAGCTCACCCACACAAAACAGGGGTGCCTGCTCTGATGCCAATTGAAATTCTAGATCCCTTAGAACAAATGTCCTGCACGATGCTGGGACAATCGATTAGAACATCATACGACTGAAAGGCCTGAACACAAAATAACAAACAACTAAAAGAAACAAGACACGGGAAGTTGTTAACCCAGTTCGGTGAAACTACACTTACGTCTGGTTAGCTTTCGCCCAATGAAAAGGAATTCCACTATCTCAAGAACTAGATATTACAGACACACATGAACACATCAAGTTCATTGTTCTTAACCAAATCTATCCAGTGGTATTCTACTTAGAACCACAGTCTAAGTATGAGAGTCCCTCTCACTTTTCCTCAATCACTGCCACAGTGATTGGTAACAACAATAACACAAGGTTTGTTTGACACTCAAACACAAAACAGAACTCAGTCTCACTTTATAGAATCAGTGAGCAAGACGAGTTCACAACTAACAAAGACAAAGAACAACTTACACTCTTAAGAACACTTGATCTTCAAGGTAATTCTCTCGATCACCTCAAGCTTCAGGTCTTTGTCTATATATATACTTCAGCAGAGGCGGCTAGGGTTTTTTGGGCTGAAGAACACTTTGATCCAACTCATATCAGTAGAGAATCTTCCAAGATCTGATATGAGTGATCAACAAATAAAATAGAAACAAATATTTTTAATCACAGATTTGCTCCAACAAAAACAACCCGCAACTGGCTCCCAACAATCAGTTACTTGACCTTCAAGTAAGCACAGAACATACCATAAAGCATAACCACAAGGGACCCACTTGCATGGCAGCAGGGGCGGATGTCCTGGCCTTCATCAAGGCAGATGTCACAACATCGGCTAGGACATCAGGTTGTTTTTAACAAAATTGATGACAACAAAGGAACAACAGATTTAATTCTTTGTTTTTAATGATGTATTGACACTTTGAATTGACATTTTAAATTCATTCTTGAAATTTACAATTTCTATCTACCTCCTAATTGGTTTTTTATTTAAGGTTACAAAGAACGTTCAAGATGAAAACCAACGAACGATCATGATTGGTCTCCCATAAAATAAATCAACACAATTACAAAAATATCCACGGTAAAAAATATATTCATGAGTCATGGTTAACTGAAGGACAATTTAAATAATTTAACTTGAATGTCATTATTCCTTCAATTTCTTTAAAAAAATATTAAGGATTTGATTCCAATAGGAAGATAAACAAAAATTTTTACACTCATTAAATAGTGTTGATAGATAAAAGGAATAAGAAGGCATAAGAAAATCAAAAATTGAAAAAATAATGTAAAATTAGTGACCACATTCATAGTGTAAGTGGCACCTAAAAATGCCATAAGTGGAATTAAACTTAATGTATTAGAAGAGAAGAACCTCGGTGAAGATGACAACACCACATAAAATTGTTAAATAAAATAAAGATGTCTCTCATTGGTCGACCAATTCGACAATGAAACAATAAAAAGTACAAAAAATGCAAGAAACTTAGATGTTTTCAAGATAGTATATACATTGGAAGAACGGAAACATTAACTATGGAAACGAAATCAGTTAAATGTAAGAGGATAACATAGATTCCATTGAACTACATTAAAAGAAAGGACAATCATTTGATTGATTAAGTTGATAATAAAATAATGGAAAAAAAGCAAGAAACTTACATTAACTAAAGATTAAATTATCAAAACATGCATCAATGACAAAAGTGACATAAAATGGGTAACTTTCACCGATTGAATTAGCGATAACAACATACATCTTACGAATAAACACTGAATCTCTTACCGTAGTGAAAAATGAGGAATGAGAAGAATGAATGGAAAAAGAAGACATGTTGAGACAGAACAAATGTGAAGAAGAAATGATGTTGAAATAAAAAAAAATAATTCAAGAGAGAGAGAGAAAAGGAAAAGAAAAATTGGGATCTTACCGGATGGACGATGATGTTGAAGAACATCAACACCTATAATATATAGTTATAGATATTGATAGATAGAGGCATAGGAGAAAGATGTAAGACTAACAAAGATTTTTTTATTTCTTCTTCAGTTCAAGAGGAGCCTGGACAAAGAATTACCGTCTTCACGAGGCCTTTTCGATCTACTCATGGCCTTTCTCTATATGAGTCCTTGCTTTCTCAATCAACTAACTTCGTGCTGAAGAAAGACGGGTCCTTGAGATTCTTGTTCATGAAAAAGTGGGATGAAATCAAAGAAAAAAATTATGAGAAAATCAAGATGGAAAATCAATATCAAACTGATAAACTAAACTAATCATTGAAAAATACATTATAAGTACTTACAAAATGACTCAAACTTTGAGCATTTGAAAAAATCAAAGCAAATACCTCAACACACACTATGTGAAGTACACATTCTAAATGAGCTTTATGACTAATTTATATAGTTATATAGAAAAAGGTTAGTGGTGTGTTTTTCTTTTGTTTGAGTGAAATAATATTTAATGTGTCCTATGGAATTCCATAACATATAATATTTACGTAATTATAAATCCATTTAAATTTGTTGCAAGGTGAATAGTAAATAGATATAAGATGATATTGATGGAAGAGGAAAAGGTTAGTGGTTTTTTAGTGAAATCATAATATTCATCCATTCAATAAATCAAAACTAATTATGTTTTCCCTATGGAATTAGTTTTCTTTTAAGTTTTCTTTTTTCCTCTTGTAACAAAAAAATCCTTCAACTTCCCTTGAAAATGATTATTAATATTAATATTAATTTAGATTGAATTAATAATTTAATAAATGAAAAACTAAGTATGTTTGTCTTATGAAATTCCATAACTAATAACATCCCATAATAATAAGTTCATTTAAAATTGTAAGGACGGTCAAGATCAAAACTAATCAACGGTCATGATTGATTTCCTTGAAATTATTCTACAAAATTACATAAAGACCCATGATAAAATATTCATTCATGAGTCATATTTTATTGCATGACTATTTTACCCTCCTTGTTGCCAAACTTTGCTTTTATATAATATATAGAAGATAGATATAGATATAGATAGATAGATATAGATAGATATAGATAGATAGATATAGATAGATATAGATATAGATAGATAGATAGATATAGATAGATATAGATATAGATAGATATAGATATAGATAGATAGATAGATAGATAGATAGATAGATAGATATATATATATATATATATAGATATATATATATATATATATTAAATGGTTGTTGTTTTAGAAATCCAAGATTGTTTGTTACATCTTCTTCCATATGTACCCTCATTTAAAATTGTATTTCTTACCTACCATCTTCAATTCTCACCAATCACAATTCTCATCAATCACTTAACCAATAACCATCATTCTCTTTCTTTAATAAAATTCAACTTTAAATAGAGGTGTTTTAGTCAAATATTATATCAATTAATGAGCTCTTAAACTGTGTGCATTACCTTAAACAACAACCATTTTGGAACGGAGTAAAATTAAATAACTTAGTATTGTTGTGTAAGAGCATCTTCAATGTTAGTTCTTAGCACTATTCATGTGGGCCCGCACTGCCACATGTGCTTAAGCAACTCTTTGCAGATTTTGCTCCAATCATGAGTTCTTAGTTCTTAGTTTTTAACACTATTCATCCGGTGCCACAATATCATTATATTAATAATTTTTATTTCCATATAATTTCGATTTAAATTTAAATGCTAATTCAATACTTAAATTAAATGATTGAGAGAGAACTTACCAAAAAAAATGAATGAGAGAGAAAAAATTATTTTTTATGCTAAGAACTCAAAAAGTAAAACTACTTATATAAGAACCTAGTTCTTATTTTTAAGAACTAAGAACTCTACGTCATCCCCTCCAGTGGTTAAGAATTCAGTTCTTAGTTCTTAACTCAAAAATAATAACTAAGAACCTTGCATTGGATATGCTCTAATGAAGAGTACATGACTCATAAGAGTATTAATAAATGAGGAAAGAGAGTGCCCATAAAGATATTGATTTATTTACATTTATTTTATTTTTCATGATAATTTTAATTATTTTTTATTTGTATTTTTTATTATGGTGAAAATATGGGTTGATGGGGCGGGGTGGACCTAACCCGTCATTGACCTGCCAAAATACGGGTTGGGTTGGGCGAACCCAGTTTTGACACTTGCATCTGCGTGTCGGTCCGCTAGAAGAATGTAGGATAGTAGACAAAAAGTTGTACCATCAGAGGTTTTAATAAATCTTCCCCCTTTTTGTAGGTTGACACATGTAAAAGTTAGAATCATAATAATATTATATACTTTATCTTTAAAGGTTATGAATTCAACCAAAAAAATCTCACCAATAACGACATCAAGCAAAAATTTACCATGCATTGTAATTAAAAATTGCAATTATAACCTCAAGAGAAATTATCAAGTATAAGTTTCAATGACATTCACCAAATTATTATTGGTGAATGTTACTTTTTCTTATATACGCACTCGCTTAACCTTCTTAACATTAATAATGTGTTATACAATCATCAGCAAAAGTGCACTTCAACCAATAATAATCAGTTGACAATTATAATGTCATGTAATCATTAACATTTTAGACAAACCATAAACTAAAAATAGGGATGGAGAAATCAAATATGGGTCAGTGAGCCGACAATCTAACTCGCCATTAGCCCGAAGATGTGGGTTGGATTAGACTGACTGACCCACTTTTAAATTTGGGTTCAAAGTTTCAACCTAACC
Source organism: Lotus japonicus (assembly GCF_012489685.1). Lineage (NCBI taxonomy): Eukaryota > Viridiplantae > Streptophyta > Magnoliopsida > Fabales > Fabaceae > Lotus > Lotus japonicus. The sequence continues at coordinate 9,774,893 of NC_080041.1, read as the reverse complement.
CGCCAAAAAAGTGGACCAAACAAGCTGATAAAAGACTTCTTGCCACCCTACTTTTAAGTCCCTCAAGACTCAATTATAGTATAGCAAAAGAGTTTTTTCGCATCCACATAGAATTGCTTACAAAAATGTTATTCTTTAGTAAAATCACTCAAGCATCAAATTGCTTTGGTGCACCCATGTAAAACTATTGAGACCCAACACCTAATAAACACCTGCACAAATTGCAGGATAAACCTCAAGCAATATAATATCGACCAGGATTCTATATACCATGGATCAAGCACCAAACGACCAAAATGAGAAGGAGTAACTGTCGGGGACCGAGAAGCAGTGAAAGCCTCATCACCCAACAAAAACAGTGCTCATCTCGCCATTGGAGGGGATGCATATCAGGATGAGACATCGACCAGAATACGAAAGCATAAAAATCCACCCAAGAGATCAGTCGTGCTGCTAATTCGGCCGGACCAACATACCAGACAACGAGATCATAGCGGAATCACAACAACCTAAACCCAAAATCCCAGAACTACTGCCACCGACCTCAACACCACCAGCCAAGATCCGCCACTGTTGACCCCTTGACAGTCATTCTCCTCAAACAAGATCTTCACTCAACAAACAGAACGCTTGCAAAGCAACCACAACCAGCAGAAACCGACTCCAAGGACACTGCCATGAACCATCACCAAAGACGAGGGGGAAAGAGCACGCCACTAACATGGAGACGCCAAAACAACAAGGGGAAAACAGGGGAGAGAAAAGAGAGATCGACCACGCTCTGTTGAATCTCCAACAACATTGTAGCCGCTTAAGGTCTTTGGATTAGTTCTGAACCCAAAACCCATGGTTAGTACCAACCTCCATCTAAACTTCAAATCCCTCAAAGAGACAGGACGAAGACGAGCCAGATCCGAGCTAAAGACACCACATCATACGACAGAAGAGATATGGTAAGCGGAAGGAGCGAACGACAAGACGGAAGGGTGGCACAAAAAGCAAAAAGCCACCGAAGGAGTGCGAACCCAAGTAGGCACGGTGACGTCACAACAACCCAAGGGAGGAACGGAAAACAGGAGGCAGCAAGACCCAGATCAGCCGATCCAGAGCTTCTCCGCCATGACAGGAAGATGGATAGCAAGGGCGGCCGCTGCCTGATTGAAATGCTAAAAGAATCCACCCGAGACACCAAACACCGCGGAAAACATTGCCAACGGATCTCGGAAAGGTGGAGGAGGAGGATAGGAGAAGGGCATACAACGAAAGGCAAGAAACAAAGGGGTTGACGCCGCGCTGCGGAAGCCACCCTAGGGAACTAGGTCAGGAGCGTAAAGAGGAGAGATAGTTTTTTATTTGTTATTGGTTATTGTGAGGTTGTGTTTGGATGAAAATAGACACATTGTTTATCTTCTTTTATCACTCTTGAAGAAGGTTATGGTTTCTTTCTCATCTAATCTAGATATGAAAATCATTTTTTATAAGCTAAGAATGCACTGAAAGAGAAGTACAATAAATACTTTAACTCAATATAAGAGAGCCATAAGTACAAGAGAAAATGATACAATTAAAAGTAGATTTAGGCAGACAGCTGCTAAATGAGTCAGTATTAGATAAATCCAAAACTAGCTCCCAACACCGCCCTCCACCAGTACTACTACTGAAGTACCCCCTCCTCACAAAAGCAAAGCCCCCACTTAGTAAAAACCCAACCACGAGAATGAGGACTAAAATTTAAGCTATAACCAACAAGACACAAGAGCTCGGTGGAGCCTCTCTCATTTTTTTTACTCCTCAATCTCTGTTTTCCTTTCTTGATATGATTTTAAAGCAAGAGTTATGCTACCTATCTATACAATTAACAAATTGGTTAAATGATGACATACCATATCAACTATAAGACACAAATTATATTAAAAATAACCAAGTAGATTACATGAACCAATCTGTTAGAGTCTCATATTGGCTAGAGATGTGGCCAAGCATTTGTTTATATATGGTTGTGCAAACCTTAACTCTTGAGTTAGCTTTTGGGTTGAGTTGGACCTCTTTCATGGTATCAGAGCCAATGGTTGTTTGACCATGGGTCTGAGCCCCGATCCAAGATCCATTTGTTGTGGAGACCTGGGCCACCCGTTTCATTCCACGCTCCAGATGTTCTACACTGGGCGTGAGGGGGTGTGTTAGAGTCTCACATTGGCTAGAGATGTGGCCAAGCAGTTGTTATATATAGTTGTGCAAACCTTAACTCTTAAGCTAGCTTTTGGGTTGAGTTAGGCCTACTTCACAATCCTTAGCAATTATGTTTTTAGATTGATAATATCAAATAGTGCATCCACATCCATGGCTCCTTGGCGGAACACAATCGAGTTCCTATCGATCCAGATCGACCAAACTACTGCCATCCAGATTGCCATGACGCCCTGTCGTAGTTTCTTGTACCAGCTTCCATTCCCATGCTGTAAAAAATGCATCCGGCAAGAGCAAGGCAGGGCATAATGAGAACGGGAAGGAAAACATTAGATGATCTACAATTTCTTCTTGCTGGTAATTACAAAAAGGGCACTGCGCTTGCAGATTATTAGAAATGATTCTTCTTTTATGTAAGTTACTCATGGATTGTATTCTATCCCGTAGCATAACTTGATGTTATGAAGAATGATTTCCATTTTTAAGTTTTAGAAAAAGAAAATAAAAACTCTTAAAAAATGGAGTTATAAATAGAGATTATCTTTATTCATCTTTTCATATTATATCACATCATAGAGATTGTTTAAATGACTCATATAAAAGTTTGGGTTAAATACTCTCCATGATCCTAAGTGAATCTGTCACATTTAAGATAAGTGAAATCATGCTTTTATAATTTTATTAATTTAGTTATAAATAATCATATTGATCCATTTGAGTGAGGTTAAGTTTTGTTTATAAGCAAATTCTATTAAAAATGAATACTAAGGGTATTCCAACCCAAGATAATACAACAGAAGAACTGAATGTACAAAGAGAAAAGGGGAAAAACTAAGCACTGCAGGGGAATGAGGGGGCAAATTCTACTGGTAACACAAGACCCGTGCACCAGCTTTTGATATTTCAGCCAAGGCTCAACGAAATACCAAGCTCACAAGTCACAAGCAGAGAATTAACAGACCCGTGCACCAGCTGTACACTCGAACAAAACACGCCCAGCAAGCACCAAGGAATTAAATGCACTCCAAACAATACCTTGGATTATTAGACAGCCATTCATAGGTAGAAAAAGTGAAATTCTTGTGCCTTGCCTTTAACCAATTCCAAGCCCTCTGCTGTATTAATTCAACTGTTCGAGCTACATCCTTTTTCCCATTTGAGTGAGGTTAAGTAATTCTCTCATGAGTTATTTAGCGAACCTCATCACGCCATATAATATATCTCAAATTTAATTTATTTTTTTCTTTTTATCTTCCTATCCTTCTATGCATGTAAATAGAATTCAGTGTGAATTATTAGAACATGGTAGGCCTAAGTACTCTACCACAAAAAACTAGCTCAAGAGGTAGGTGAAAGTTGTATTTCCATGTATAAGAATTATGGTGCTTGTTCTTTAAGTCAGATTAAGGCGTGATACCCGAAATGAGTTGGTTCGATAATAAAGACTCATGTACCGATTAAAATTTTAATTTTGTTTTATCATAGTAATGTAGCGTTCTATTCTTAGGGACGTGGTGATATTTGCGAGTTGTGTCTTCTGAGCTTTATTCATTCGTCAACCATAATCATTTTACGCGCATCTCGACCATCATCATTCGTTTAGACCACTCATTCATTTATCATTAAAAAATGAATTTCATGAAATGAAGTTAATTTTATAAGTAAAGTAAAATTAAAATATGTAGTATTTACCTTAAATAACATGATAATAATCTATTAAATTACTTAATACAGATATCAAACACACAAAAAATTCAGGGTAGCGCAAAATTTTCCAAGAAATATTTATATCATATCTTTTTTATCAATATGAAACTTCTAACACACCTCAAGTACTTTGAAAAAACTGAATTGCTGCATACAAACACATGATATAATATTTTTTAGCGTTTAAGGTTTAATTGGGGTTTAACTCCTTTGTTAACATGGCACAAAAATGGCAAAGTATCCAAACACCTGATATATATTACGTACTAATTTTATTTGTTATGATAAGCAACACATGAAATTACTTGGATCGATGATTACAACGTTAAAAACAACATAGAACATTATTTAGGACAAGTTAAGAAAGATCATATGAAGAGAAGATGAGCTTCCTCACTGTCTATCAATGCCACTCTCACACAAGATCATTTATTCAACTAACATATATAGATCATGTTGCATCAAGAATTGCACCATATGATCAGTTTTGAGTCTTGTCCGCAGTTTGAGCAGCCACAGCTTCACCAGCGTAATGGCAACACCTTCTACAACTTCCACGGTATCCATGATCGCAACAGCCATGGCGGCAATACCCTCCTCCTCCTCCTCCTCTTCCTCCTCCTCCTCCGCGTCCACCATGACCACGACCACCACCACCACCATAGTAGCCACCACCACCATGACCTCCATGGCCAGGATCATAACCCCCACCACGGCCTCCACCACCAGAGTATCCGCCGCCATATTTGGCATCATTCACTTCATTTGTCTCCTCAACAACCTCAGCTGCAAACACATAATGAAACATTAAAACTCATGCAATGGATTCATAACAATTTTTTTAAAAAAGACTTAAATGCACTTTTAGACCCCAAGTTTATATTTTTTGCGATTGTTGATCCTGATCTTATTTTTCTACGAATAGGTACCCTAATCTTTCAAAATGTTGCACCGTTTACCCTTCCGTCCAAATCCGTCAAAAACTTGAAGGAACCCACTTACCTGGCCTTCCGACGGAAGGGTAAACGATGCAACGTTTTGAAAGATTAGGGTCTTCATTCAAACCAAAAAATAAGATCAGGATCAACAATAGCAAAAAATGTAAACTTGAGGGTCCAAAAGTGCATTTAAGCCATTTTTTTTAAATCCCTCTTTTATCCACGTGAAAGGCCAAATCAGCGTGTTCCGTCAAGTTTTTTACGGATTTGGACGGAAGGGTAAATGGTGTAGCGTTTTGAAAGAATAGGGTTCCCATTCGTAGAAAAAAAGATAAGGGTTGACAATCGCAACAAGTTAAAACATGAGGGTCCAAATTTGTATTTAAGCCTAAAAAAAATCAACAAATTTTATTGTTTATGAAATTAGCACCACGTGCATGTTTACTACAAAAATTATAAACAAAAATATGCTCAAACGAACACTTTGTATCGATATTCAAGTGGTAGTTTTAACCGCCGTAAGGGATTAAAGACAACGGTTAATTAAGTATATGTCAAATGAATGAATGTGTTCAAGAAGAGTGTACGGACAAATAATTTTTCAATAACCCAATCTACATTTTATTAGTTTAGGGTCGTCAGAGTATCTATATTTAATAAACACAGTCCATTGGAAAAAGAAAAAATGGATAATATATTATGACAGCTCACCTTTTTTGGAATCAGAGGAAGCCTCAGTTAAGTCCCTTGCTGCGACCTCTGAAACGATTAGAAGAGCCACGGCCAAGAGGCCTAGAATGAGGATTGCTTTCTTTGAACCCATTTTTCAGTATTGAATGAGATAATTGGTTAATGAAGGATGAGAAAAATAGTGAGAGAACATACCCTATATATAGGTGATCAGAGTTAAGCTAGTGGGGCACAATCCAATCTACTATTGCTATCAGTAGTTGGGAAAGTAGCATATATTAATTCCATTCGATCTTATATAGATTTTATTTTGACAAAAAGTTAGCAACACATTCTTTTAAAAACACACACATATTTTATATAATTAATCTATATAAATTTGAAAAACTCGACACATTTGTCTCACTTTTTAATAAATATACTAATAACTTTTTAAAAAATAAATAAATCACATAAAGTATATTAAAAAGTGTTTTAAAAAGAGTGTGTTACTAGCGTTTTATACAAAATACTGGTCAATTTTCTACTTGATATCCATCAGGCAGTGTTAAATGAATGCCGCAACCAATAATAATTCTCGTCTGTTCTTATATCAACTTGTCATGTATGAGCTGGAACTGGCAAAGTATTAAAAGCCACATACTGCAGTTCCGTTCAGTATCCCAACTCTTATCCTACTTAACGTAGGGCTTCTATTATATATAAAGGTTCTCCCTAGCGGCGAAACTAGAAATTTTAGGAAGCCTAGGCAAATTTTATGATTAAGTCCCTAAACTTTGTCTTTCTTTATAAATTTGTCTTTTCTCTATTTTTTTTTTGTCAAAAAAAACCTACCTAATCCAAAGAAATTTTCATTTTTTTTTCTTTGAGCCAGGGCATTGGACGTACCAAGCCCTGTGGTAGGTCCGCCCATAGTTCTCCCTAATATGCACAACTTTTAAAGTGGTGAAGTGGTTTAAAATACACCACATACTTTAATTAGGTATAGCATGTCAACACATTACTTTTTTTAAGAAAAAATATCATTAAAAATTTGTCTTATATTAAATTTCTTTAAAAAAAATATGTTGACCTGTCATAGTAGACTAAAAAAAGTAGTTTAAAATTACACCACTTTAAAAGTGGTGCATATTAGGGGAACCCATAAAGTTAGGCTGCGAGAAAAAAATTATCTCGTCCACGAGTTAAAATCATTTCTTTGCAAATGAACTTTTTTATATAATTAATTAATTTCATTTTTTTTAAATAATGCAAAACTAATAAAATAATAATAAAATTACAATAGTATATATATATATGTTTAATGAATTTTTTCAAAATGTTAGTTGTTAGTAATGTTAATAAATTAATCTCTTCTTACGGTTTGAATCATGGACTCTTGACTCTTCATTTCACCTAACTCTTATATCCCATAAAAATGACTTACCGATTTTAATGGGGCCTTTTTTTTTGATCCTTCCTCCAAGTTGGGGATGTTCACCATTAGTTTTTTGGTGGTCCTTGTTGGTTCTTGTAATTTTTTACATTCATTTTCATTTTTCTTTATTTGTATTGGGTTGAAGTACTCCTTGCACTTCTTTCCAATATATAATTCATTTCATATAAAAAAAAACAAGTATGCATAAATGCTCTTAAGTTTAGTTCAATAAGATATATCTCCTTTCAAAAAAAATAAGATTATATCGGTTTAATTTAATCAGCATTGAATCCCAAAACATATTGAATCTAACCAAAATTTTGGTTTTTTTATTTTTTCAGCTTCCTGCAGTTTTTATCCCTTTTTTACAATCTTTATCAATTAATTTCATTGGCCAGGTACAAGTGATGGACAATATACATCCAAAGAGGGATATGACTTCATGCGGTTGTTGTTACACCGTGATGCTGCGTCCTCTTCCTCTACGGCTAGGCTTGATCCAAGGAGCTGGAAGTTCTTTTGGGCATCTCGAGCTTTGCCTCGTTGCAAAGAAACCTGTTGGAGGGCAATTTGTGGTTTGTTGCCGCTGAAGGAGACCTTGTTCCGGCGCCACATTGATGTTGATCCAGGTTGCGGTTTCTGTGCTTCGGAGAGGGAGAATGAAGACCATCTTTTCCTCCAGTGCCCAGCTGCCAAACACATCTGGTTTGCGTTTCAATTAGCCATTAGAGTGGATTCTTTTACCTCGTTTCAGGCGTTCTGGACAGCAGTAATAGCGATGGATGATGATGAGGTCCTGGCTATGGCTCAGACGGTGGTATATGCGATTTGGGAGGCAAGGAACAAGGTCTGTTTTCAGCAGGGAGAGCTGGTGGTGGCTACGGTTCTCCGTCGTGTGGCTAGTCTGTTGGAGGAAGCTCAGGTCCGTGACCTTGCTCGTGCACCCTCGGTTTCGTTGCCAGCTAAATGGAGCAAGCCGGCGGTGGATATCATCAAATGCAACTTTGATGCTTCTCTTCGTGTTGATGGAACAGGTGGCATGGGGATGGTGGCCCGCGATTGCCAAGGTGAGGCCATGGCGGCAGCATGTTCTTTTCCTATCTTGTGTACTTCCCCACTTGTGGCGGAGGCCATGAGTACGTATGAGATGGACACTACAGTTGGCTATTGATCTAGGATTTCGCCGGATATGCTTGGAAACGGATTGTCTCCAATTATTCATTAGTTGGAAATCAAAGGAAGCTGGGAGGTCTTATCTGAGTTCGATTCTGCAGGATTGCCGTGTTTTAATTAATGCTTTTGATTTTGTTTCGCTTTCTTTTGTTAGACGCACAAGCAATACTGTTGCGGATTTTTTGGCTAGAAACTCTGAGACCTATGCTAATTTAGTATGGGTGGAGGAGGTTCCGGTAGCCGTTTCCCATTTGGTTATCTCTGATGTAATGACTCAATTGCCGGTTGGCCCTTAATTTTTTATTCAGTTTACCTTCAAAAAAAAATCCAGTTAGTTTTTGTTAGTTGGAAGTTGGAACAACTGAACAAGTTTGATAAGTCTCTTCATTTTAGATTTCGAGCTCCTTCTGTTACGAAGGGAATTGGGCCAGATAATTCAGAGAGGCCCAAAAAGACATTAAAATAAACCAATTATTTGATATTTAGTTTCATGTCTTTCCAAGTTCAAAAAAAAAAAGTTTCATATCTTTCCATTATTTCTCTTTCTCCTAAACAACTCAGTTTGGCTGACTAAACAAGTGACTAGGCAATTGCTGACATGTACAAGGTGGAATTGGGGTTGAGGTAATGTTCCGGTGTGAACTCATCGGGAGAGTATTTCAATAGTAATATTTTCTATTTGAAAATTTTTAATGGTTTACAGCATTATTGGCTTTGCCTGTGTTATTTTTCTAGGCTTTGTCTCAGGGTTGATCATGAAAAATAGTACATCACTTATTGCCAGCGAGGGGAAGACTAACTCACTTGATGAGCTAAGGAAAATGAAGGGATTGTTGGGTGAAGGGTCATGATTCAAATCCTCGCAAATGAACTAATTTAATAACAATTACTCCCTCCGTTTCTAATATTTTGTTGTTTTAACTTTTGGTATATAATCCAATTTTTTTGTTGTTTTACAATCTTAATGCATTTTTTCTCAATTTATTTCATATTTATTCTCATTTAATATTATATATAACTCTCACCTACCACTACTTATTTTCACCAATCAAAATCATAATAAGTGGACTGGGCGAGCCCCTAGAGGGGCAACGCCCAGTTTTTAGTCGATATTGAGGGACCTCCGGGACCTCTAAACGGAGGCCACCGGCTGCGGTAGAGTCAGGATCACTCCCAGAAGAAGAGGAGGAGTGATTAGGGGAGTTAGGGTTTGAAGCCATCTTCTATAGTCAAATGAGTGAAAGGGGAAAAAGATGAGTAGAGATATGATGCAGAAATAAGGGAAGGAGGACTCACCAGAGAAGGATGTGTAGAGTGGATAGCGGAAAGGGTGGTAGGCAACGGCACCGGAGCGGAAGTTGGAAGAAGGAGCTTGGTAGGCAATAAGGGGGGTAAAAAGTGGTCTCGGAAAGGGATGATTGTAGGGAAGGAGGGTTTTTATAGGCAGGGGGAGAAGTTGGAAAGGTGACGCGTGTTGGACACGTGTGGAAGATTGGAAGTCATGATGGTTTTTTGGGGAAGTGGAACGCGTGTGATGGGGTTTACTGCGCACGATGGGACAGTTATGAAAAGTGAAGTGACGGTTCCGAAGAAAGGGGAAAACTGATGTAACTGACGCGTCACGTGGGGCAGTTAGAGATTTGAAAGGTTTTTGAAATAAGTGGAAGCGCGAAAGGCCTCGCCACCATAGAAACCAAACGCCATCGCCTGACAAGTAATACCAGCATTAAAGTTTAGTCACTCGCCAGGGACATTGCCAGCCAACACTTGGGTGATCAGTACCTGACCAATGCTTGCCACCTTTCTCGCCGGCGAACGATCGCTCACCTACTCCAGCCAATCGCCAGTACGGAGCGATCGTTCTCGCCGCTTGTGGACTTATGGACTTGTGGACTTGTGGACTTGCCGGTTTGGGTTGTTCGCCAAGACCAAAAATGCCTGTTTCCTTTTGCTTACGCCATGTTGGCGACGTAGTTTACTTCTCTTTTCTCAAGCCATGTTGGCAGCTTAGATCCCAGTGTACTATAGGATAAATGTAAAGGCATTTAAAAGACACACTTAGCTCTCATACTTCGAGCTCGGTGTCTTGTGGACTAGTGGACTGGGCGAGCCCCTAGAGGGGCAACACCCAGCATGTAGCCCGCCCCGAGGCGGGGCCCTGGCCTTAAGTTGGGCCTTGGCCTCGGAGGCCCAATTGGCCCAATAGGTAGTGCCCAAGCTCTATAAATAGGAGGTAGTTACCAATTGTAGGAGACTTTTGGCTCACTTTATGAAATAACACATGAAATTCAGTATTCTCATTCTCTCTCTAGCACATTCTTCCACTCTTTAGGTACTATCCCTTCTTTCAATGTTCATTCCCAGAACAATAAGTTTCTTAACCAATAACTACAATTCTCTTTCTTTACTCTAACTCAACATTAAATAAGAGTGTTTATATCAACAAATATATCAATGATTGTAACTCTTAAACAATGTGCATAACCTCAATCAACAAAAAATTAGGAAAGGTCGAGGGAGTAACAACTAACATTTGCCTATAAAAAATTTTTATTATCTGTGAAATAGCTGTAATTAACTATGAAGTTAGCAGAAAAAAAAAATTCTATTCAACAAATTGATAGGTATTCGCAGCTAATCATTCAATGCTTGATTGCACTTGGTGTAGGGTAGAATCCTCATTTTCCTTAAGTTGATCAAACCATATTAAAGTTAAAAGACATTCATCCTTATTATGTTAATAAAGTTTTTTTGTTGAGTTCAATTTTATAAAAATGAATAGCATATGAACGAGATGGGTCAGCAAGGTTCTCTCGCCATTCTCTCCCCCTGGTTCAGAGCTGAGAGTTCAGAGGAGGTTTGATGAAGGCGAGGATAAAATATAATACTCAATCTCATTCTCATCTAGTTCATGGAAATCAAAGGGGAACCCCAATTTTCATCATTTTTAAATCTTTTTTTTTCTCTTATTTACGTAATTACATTTTAAATAAATCATGTAGAAAATGATTCAAATAATTTAAAAAAACACACGATAGAAATATTAAAATATAAGAAAATAAAGAATTTAGTCATAATTTTACTACAAGATGAGCTAAACATTATTATTTAACTATATTGTTACAATTCAAAAATTTAATTAACGTACCGAGAGATTTGCACCGCCAAACTCATCTCATCCCTCCAACCTCGAGTTCAAGCTCAGGTTAAAATTTCTTTTCTAAAATCTGGTCAATGCGGGGTTACCCTCGCCAAAGTTGGGGTTTGTAACACCCCGATTTTCGGGTGTCACTTTAGTAACTCAAAAATAAAATAAAGCGGAAAAGCAGGTATTTTTTTTCGTTTTCTTTTTTTTTTTAATAAAAAGACTTGTCGAAATAAAGACTCAACCCATTCGCGATTAACAGCGACTAATATACAATAAAAGCACAGCCCTCGCTGTAACCAAAATCATCGTCACGAGCGTCCTCAGGTGACGGAAAGTAACATCAAGTAACTAAAAGTATTGCCCAACGACAAACAAGTGCGACCCATAGATAGAGTCATAAGTTTTACAAATACAGTCCTCCGAAAAGTAAGTTAGCCCATAATGGCTTCCAAAAGACCTCCTACGTCCGACAAACTCCCTGTGATCCTCATGGAAGGGAACCACACAAAAAGCTAATAGTCGGGGACCTACCCTGCCCCAGATTAAGAAATGAAAATCAGAGCTATGACACTAACGCCCGACCTTAGTAGGCTCTAAACACTCATACCATATACTTCCATTATCAACCCTCATCTGGTCATGCATTCATTCCGGGTCCACATCGAAGGTTCAGTAGTAGTCATTTCGCTCCGGGTCCTCCCCGAACGACGAACCATCACGTATCAACTGTTGAACGTCTGGCAACAGGCCGACCGCCCAAACACAAACATAAACACAAAGCCAAGGCGCGAGGGTCAACTCACATAATATAATAGATAATACAAGCAACATGTGAAGAATAAGGGGGTATATATATATGTTGTATATATACATATAAGTTCTACATTGCCTACCCTAAGGTATATACATGACATGTTATCGAATCTCTAGTAACAACACAATATTCAATATCTCAACAATTCAACAATTAACATAACAATGTTCAGCAATATCAAATCATCAAAATCTCAACATATGAAGTTAGGTGATAAGGTTAGTCAAACAATGTATCGTCCTCCCAACGCACAAGTGTCTAACTAAACAAATGTTCCCTGTCGTTTTCCCTAGGTAAACGACGATGAAATCTCACGCTTCCATGAAGTCTCATGCTTCAATGGAGTCTTACGCTTTCACGAAGTCTCACACTTCAGTGAAATCTCACACATTCACGAAGTCTCACGCTTCAGTGAATTTTCACGCTTTCACGAAGTCTCACGCTTCAGTGAAATCTCACGCATTCACGAAGTCTCACGCTTTAGTGAATTTTCGCGCCTTCATGAAGTCTCCCGCTTCAATGAAGTTTCACACCTTCACGAAGTCTCACGCCTCAGTGAAGTTTCACGCCTCCGCAAAGTCTCCCGCTTCAGCGAAGGTTCCCGTCTCCACAAGGTCTCCCGCCTCAGTGAAGTTTTTCCTTTCACGAAGTCTCACGCTTAAGTGAATTTGCACCCTTTCACGAAGTCTCACGCTTCAGTGAAATTCCATGCTTTCACGAAGTCTCACGCCTCAGTGAAGCTTCCCGGCTCATCCTTTGGATGGCTAAATAAACTGCTCAAAGAGCGAAGGTGTACCAATGTACTTGGAAACTTATTCTTTTCCCGGCTTATCTTTTAGATAGCCAAACAACAAACTGCTCATCGAGCGAAGATTACCAACATACTCAGAACTAGTTAGTTTCCCCAAAACTTGGATTTAGCGACACTTCTCATTTTCCCAAACTAACATCCAAGCTCTAAGCTTTCATCTGACATTGTTATCATTATTTAAAGGGTTCAGAGGTTGTTTAATGTATTATGAATTTTCCTTTAAAAATAGTTTCTATTTAAGTTTATATCTAATCTTATAAGTTTAAAAGATCCCATCATCCCAAGTAATTCCCAGAGAATGTCTCGATCCACTAAAACAATAACAAGACCCGAACCTCCGTTCGTCCTGTCAAACTTTCCCAAAATCTCATGATAAATTTGGCATAACTGCCTGTTATCCTCTCTGACATACAACAGATATATGTGTAAATTCATAATCAAAGTAACACAATCCAACAGTCATGGCACATATATCAACACATCCTAGATTAACCATTTAGCACATAACATGTGAATCAGTATAAAAAACAATTCCAGCGATAAATGATTATCATTGTCAGCCGAAGCCTCAGAAAACATTTCCCAGTCAATCACAATCAAGTGCATAAACAATAAATCAAGTCGAATTCGTCGACACCTAAAGCATTAGCTAGTAAGGTAAGTTGCCCTCACCTCTAGTTCCTTCAGAATCACGGTGTAAGCCACGCTCACAAGCTTGCTCAGTCAAGTCCAAGGTTTCGACAAACGAACCTTAGAGCAAACAAAGCAAAAATCAATCAAAATAAGTCGGTACAATCGAAACAATACTAACTAACGTTAGACAAAGCTCAAGAAGCTTCAGAGTACAACATTTAGGCACGAATGGAAGGGCTTTCCCCGAATGGATGAGTTTTGACTCGATTCAAGTTTTATACAAAAACACTTTATTCGCTAAATCATACATATCTCGAGCTACAGAACTCCAAATGACACGAAACAAAAGCGAAAGTTTCGACAACGGAGAGAGCTACGCTATAACTCAGGTCGTACAGACCCAAAAATTATTTTTGGACACGGTACCATGGCATATAAGTTTCGGCCACTATCAAAATAGGGCTTCCCGAACTTTTTCTTCGATCTAATTTAATTCCTAGGTATTCTTAGGCGATATCTAGGCCAGGGAAACTCTCGGAAAAATTATCGGGTCGAAAACTGTCGCAGGGGTATTTTGGTCAATATTTTTAGCTCAGAATTTCAAAATTGGAATTTCGAAAAACAAATTGGATGGGGACGTTACCAACGACGTTTATGACAACTAATCCTACTAACACTAAGCTCAGTCGAGAGGTTTTAATCCAAAGAACGAAGCTTTGGCCAAAAATGGGTATTTTAAGCAGAATTGAAATTCGGCGGCAATTCGGCGAGATTCAGCAGAAAACAACCGGATATTCATGCTCTTAGGCATCTAGGCAATAAGTTTAGACACTGAAATCAAGTTATTTGGACAGTTTTACAAAAAGCTCAAAACTTTGAGCACAGAAAGACATAGTGAAAAGCGACAGAATTGACGATCAGAAGTAAGGAATAGCATCCAAGAAGTATTTATATCATATCTTTTTTATCAATATGAAACTTCTAACACACGTCAAGTACTTTGAAAAAACTGAATTGCTGCATACAAACACATGATATAATATTTTTTAGCGTTTAAGGTTTAATTGGGGTTTAACTCCTTTGTTAACATGGCACAAAAATGGCAAAGTATCCAAACACCTGATATATATTACGTACTAATTTTATTTGTTATGATAAGCAACACATGAAATTACTTGGATCGATGATTACAACGTTAAAAACAACATAGAACATTATTTAGGACAAGTTAAGAAAGATCATATGAAGAGAAGATGAGCTTCCTCACTGTCTATCAATGCCACTCTCACACAAGATCATTTATTCAACTAACATATATAGATCATGTTGCATCAAGAATTGCACCATATGATCAGTTTTGAGTCTTGTCCGCAGTTTGAGCAGCCACAGCTTCACCAGCGTAATGGCAACACCTTCTACAACTTCCACGGTATCCATGATCGCAACAGCCATGGCGGCAATACCCTCCTCCTCCTCCTCCTCTTCCTCCTCCTCCTCCGCGTCCACCATGACCACGACCACCACCACCACCATAGTAGCCACCACCACCATGACCTCCATGGCCAGGATCATAACCCCCACCACGGCCTCCACCACCAGAGTATCCGCCGCCATATTTGGCATCATTCACTTCATTTGTCTCCTCAACAACCTCAGCTGCAAACACATAATGAAACATTAAAACTCATGCAATGGATTCATAACAATTTTTTTAAAAAAGACTTAAATGCACTTTTAGACCCCAAGTTTATATTTTTTGCGATTGTTGATCCTGATCTTATTTTTCTACGAATAGGTACCCTAATCTTTCAAAATGTTGCACCGTTTACCCTTCCGTCCAAATCCGTCAAAAACTTGAAGGAACCCACTTACCTGGCCTTCCGACGGAAGGGTAAACGATGCAACGTTTTGAAAGATTAGGGTCTTCATTCAAACCAAAAAATAAGATCAGGATCAACAATAGCAAAAAATGTAAACTTGAGGGTCCAAAAGTGCATTTAAGCCATTTTTTTTAAATCCCTCTTTTATCCACGTGAAAGGCCAAATCAGCGTGTTCCGTCAAGTTTTTTACGGATTTGGACGGAAGGGTAAATGGTGTAGCGTTTTGAAAGAATAGGGTTCCCATTCGTAGAAAAAAAGATAAGGGTTGACAATCGCAACAAGTTAAAACATGAGGGTCCAAATTTGTATTTAAGCCTAAAAAAAATCAACAAATTTTATTGTTTATGAAATTAGCACCACGTGCATGTTTACTACAAAAACTATAAACAAAAATATGCTCAAACGAACACTTTGTATCGATATTCAAGTGGTAGTTTTAATCGCCGTAAGGGATTAAAGACAATTGTTAATTAAGTATATGTCAAATGAATGAATGTGTTCAAGAAGAGTGTACGGAAAAATAATTTTTCAATAACCCAATCTACATTTTATTAGTTTAGGGTCGTCAGAGTATCTATATTTAATAAACACAGTCCATTGGAAAAAGAAAAAATGGATAATATATTATGACAGCTCACCTTTTTTGGAATCAGAGGAAGCCTCAGTTAAGTCCCTTGCTGCGACCTCTGAAACGATAAGAAGAACCACGGCCAAGAGGCCTAGAATGAGGATTGCTTTCTTTGAACCCATTTTTCAGTATTGAATGAGATAATTGGTTAATGAAGGATGAGAAAAATAGTGAGAGAACATACCCTATATATAGGAGATCAGAGTTAAGCTAGTGGGGCACAATCCAATCTACTATTGCTATCAGTAGTTGGGAAAGTAGCATATATTAATTCCATTCGATCTTATCTAGATTTTATTTTGACAAAAAATTAGTAACACATTCTTTTAAAAACACACACATATTTTATATAATTAATCTATATAAATTTGAAAAACTCGACACATTTGTCTCACTTTTTAATAAATATACTAATAACTTTTTAAAAAATAAATAAATCACATAAAGTATATTAAAAAGTGTTTTAAAAAGAGTGTGTTACTAGCATTTTATACAAAATACTGGTCAATTTTCTACTTGATATCCATCAGGCAGTGTTAAATGAATGCCGCAACCAATAATAATTCTCGTCTGTTCTTATATCAACATGTCATGTATGAACTGGAACTGGCAAAGTATTAAAAGCCACATACTGCAGTTCCGTTCAGTATCCCAACTCTTATCCTACTTAACGTATGGCTTCTATTATATATAAAGGTTCTCCCAAGTGACAGAACTAGAAATTTTGAAAAGCCTAGGTAAATTTTATGATTAAGTCCCTAAATTTTGTCTTTCCTTATAAATTTGTTTTTTCTTTATTTTTTTTTTGTCAAAAAAACCTACCTAGTCCAAAGAAATTTTCATTTTTTTTTTCTTTGAGCCAGGGCATTGGACCTACCAAGTCTTGTGGTAGGTCCGCCCATGGTTCTCCCTAATATGCACAACTTTTAAAGTGGTGAAGTGGTTTAAAATATACCACCTACTTTAATCAGGTATAGCATGTCAACACATTACTTTTTTTAAGAAAAAATATCATTAAAAATTTGTCTTGTATTAAATTTCTTTAAAGATATATGTTGACCTGTCATAGTAGATTAAAAAAAGTAGTTTAAAACTACACCACTTTAAAAGTGGTGCATATTAGGGGGACCCATAAAGTTAGGCTGCGAGAAAAAAATTATCTCGTCCACGAGTTAAAATCATTTCTTTGCAAATGAACTTTTTTATATAATTAATTAATTTCATTTTTTTTAAATAATATAAAACTAATAAAATAATTATAAAATTAAAATATCTTTAAAAATTGAAAATTAAAATAGTATATATATATATATATGTTTAATGAATTTTTTTCAAAATGTTAGTTGTTAGTAATGTTAATAAATTAATCTCTTCTTACGGTTTGAATCATGGACTCTTGACTCTTCATTTTACCTAACTCTTATATCCCCTAAAAATGACTTACCGATTTTAATGGGGCCTTTTTCTTTGATCCTTCCTCCAAGTTGGGGATGTTCACCATTAGTTTTTTGGTGGTCCTTGTTGGTTCTTGTAATTTTTTACATTCATTTTCATTTTCCTCTATTTGTATTGGGTTGAAGTACTCCTTGCACTTCTTTCCAATATATAATTCATTGCATATAAAAAAAAACAAGTATGCATAAAAATGCTGTTAAGTTTAGTTCAATAAGATATATCTCCTTTCAAAAAAAAATAAGATTATATCGGTTTAATTTAATCAGCATTGAATCCCAAAACATATTGAATCTAACCAAAATTTTGGTTTTTTTATTTTTTCAGCTTCCTGCAGTTTTTATCCCTTTTTTACAATCTTTATCAATTAAATCCAGTTTTTGTTAGTTCGAAGTTGGAACAACTGAACAAGTTTGATAAGTCTCTTCATTTTAGATTTCGAGCTCCTTCTGTTACGAAGGGAATTGGGCCAGATAATTCAGAGAGGCCCAAAAAGACATTAAAATAAACCAATTATTTGATATTTAGTTTCATGTCTTTCCAAGTTCAAAAAAAAAAAGTTTCATATCTTTCCATTATTTCTCTTTCTCCTAAACAACTCAGTTTGGCTGACTAAACAAGTGACTAGGCAATTGCTGACATGTTTTTTTTTTATAAGCCAAAGAAATATATTAAGGGAGCACAAGGGGTGCCCAACCCAAAATACAAAGAGGGGGAGAAGGCAACTAATAAAAGAGGTAAAGACTATCCTCTAAAACAGAATAAAAACAACAAGTGAAAAACTAAGGACCCAGCATAAAGCTAGCAGCACAAAAGCAAATATAACTAGCACCCCAAAAGCTACTATAAACAAGTAAATAAGATACTAATACCCAAAAAAGATGTGACTTGATTGCCTGGCTCCCTGTATTAAACCCAATAGCCACCGATTAAACCAGAAAACTGCCAAAATACATAGAACAATCTTAACTTGAAAACCCCTTCACACTCCCTGTAGGCACTCTTGAGGATTTGAGATCCATTCAAAAAGAGAATAATGGAAGCTGCGCACCTTAGCCTTGAGCCAACTCCAAGCTTTGAATTGAACCAAATCAAAAACTGCATTAGCATCAAATTGCATATTTCTAAAAACCACAGAATTTCTCCCTTGCCAAATGCACACTATAACAGCAAGCTACACAACCCAACCCCTTTTCTAATCTTTAAAGATCCCAATATTCCCAAATGTTGCAGAAAGTGACCAGAACTGTCTGCTGGGAGGACTGAAAAGACGCTAAACCACGCTGAAATCTTCGACCAAACCTTCCACACAATTGGACAGGAGAAGAAAAGATGATCAGTACTCTCATCAGATGTTGAGCATAGAGGACATGCGCTATTTAAGACAATACCCCTACGATTCAAGTTCACCTTTGTTTGGATCCTGTTAATCAACACCTTCCAAGCTAATGCAATCGCATTCGATGGAGCTTTGAGAGACCACAACAACCTGAACATATTATCCCCTTGAACAGGAACACTCCCAGATAAAAGCATATAAGCAGATTTTACTGAGTATATTCCAAATTGGTCTGGTACCCACTTCCAAGAATCAGGACAACCTAGTTTGGGAACAAAATTACATATCAGCTGTTGTAGATCCACAAGAAGTCGTTCCTGTTCCATGTTCAAAGGGGAAACCCAACAAAAATTCCAAGACCACCCTGCTGCACTCCATACGCCCATGTCCTTCACTTTGTGATTCTGCTGGGCAGAAACTTGGTAAAGTGGCCTAAACAAACAGCACAAAGAGGCATCCCCAATCCATTTTTCATACCAGAAATTAATATCACCCCCGTCCCCTACCTTACGATGAGCACCCTCTTCATACCATTTTCCCTCCCTACTGCCAAAGCATAAAAGATGGAGATCCTTCCACCAGTTGGAAGATTTCCTCATAGAAATACCATTTTCATATTTTGCACGCAGCAACCTACACCAGAAAGTATTGCTCTCTGTGTCCATCCTCCACCTCCATTTTCCAAGCAAAGCCTTGTTAAAACTACCCAACTCTCTCACCCCTAAACCACCCTCTTCAATTGGTCTACATACCTTATCCCACCCTACCCAAGCAATTTTCTTCTCACCCTCCACCCCCCCCCCATAAGAAAGATCTCATGAGACCTTTACATCTCTTAATGACTCCACATGGCATACGAAACATAGAGATGTAATAGAGGGGGATAGCTGAGAGAACGCTCTTGATCAAGCATAATCGACCTCCAAAGGACAATGAGCGTCTCCGCCAGCTAGACAATCTATTTTTGATTTTTGCAATAACAGGATCCCAAAATTTCAGAAGTCGTGGGTTACCTCCGATTGGGAGGCCAAGATATATAAACGGAATCGACATTAGTTTGCAATTTAACAAACCCGCAAATCTTCTACAAACATCTTCCTCCACTGCAATCCCCAAAAGCTTGCTTTTTGAGAAGTTTACTTTTAGGCCAGATATTAGTTCAAAACAGCATAAAACACTCTTTACCAATAAAACATTAGATAAGGAAGCAGTACCAACGACGAGAGTGTCGTCGGCGAACTGTAGGAGAGCCACCTCGACCGGGTTAGTTCGACCAACACTAAATGGAGAGAATTTATTCTGACTGACTGCATTTTTCATTAACCCATTCAGCCCCTCCGCAATGATAAGAAATAGGAAAGGCGCCAAAGGGTCGCCTTGCCTCAACCCCTTCATCATTTTGAATTCCTCAGAAGGGCTCCCGTTAATAAGAACTTAAACATGTGAGGATTCAAGACAGCCCTTAATCCACTGAATCCATTTAGAAGGAAAGCCCATTCTCTGAAGCATATAAAAAAGAAAATCCCATTTGATAGAATCGTATGCTTTTTCGTAGTCTACTTTGAATAAAAGCATAGGGGACTTTTGCTGTTTGGCCTCATGGACTACTTCATTAGCTATAATTGCACAGTCCAAGATGCTCCTACCTCCCACAAAAGCAAACTGCGCTTCATCAATTAATTTAGGCATAATCTCACCCAACCTAGAAGCAAGAATCTTCGAAACAACCTTGTACATACAACCAACTAATGAGATGGGGCGGAAATCATTGAGGGATTGGGGGGAATCAACCTTTGGAACCATAGCAATGAAAGAAGAATTAGTTCCTCGCGGCCAGATTCCATTCATATGAAAATCATCCAGCAGCTTTTTAAAATCTGACTTGAGAAGGTCCCAAAATGATTTGATAAAAGTGAAATTGAAGCCGTCGGGGCCTGGGCTTTTATCCCCCCCACAGCTCCAAACTGCTTCTTTGATCTCGTCCAGATCAAAAGGCCTAATCAGAGACTCACAATCAAAGGTAGAGATCGACTGAAATTGGACACCGTCCAACTTAGGAGCCCGCCAGATATTCTCTCTGTATTTCTGTTCGAAAAATCGCTTGACTTCCCTTTTAACCAAGGTCGGGTCTTCCTGCCACATCCCCCCAATATTAAGGCCCACTATTGAATTTACCCTTCTTCTCCAATTCACAGTCACATGGAAAAATCTGGAATTTGAGTCACCACCTTGAAGCCATTTTAAGCGAGACTTTTGATGGAGAAGTGATTCGTTCAAATTAGCAATCCTCCAGAAATCAGCACTGAGTTCCTTCTTCTGGGAAATTTCCTCCTGCCTTAGGGACCTTTCCTCTGCAACCTTGTCTAGATCATTTAATTTTGTGACAAGCTCAGCCCTTTGTTTCTTCAGGTCACCAAATGTCTCCCAATTCCACACCTTGAGCTTTAATTTCATAGCTTTAAATTTTTCTTTTAAAGAAAACGCTCCCCACCCCATGACTGAAATAGCTTTCCATTCTTTTTCCACAAAGCCTTTGAAACGATGATCCTCAAACCAACAATTTAGAACCTTAAAGGGCTTAGGTCCCCAGTCTTGTCTCGCCAAACGCAATAAAATAGGACAGTGATCTGATAGCTCTCTTTCAAGAATCTCCTGAGTGCTCCCTGGCCATAGAGAAAGCCAATCTGCTGAAACCAAGACTCTATCCAGTTTACTCGCCGCAGAACCATTAGGTCTGAACCAGGAAAATTTCTTCCCAACACAAGGAATCTCAATCAGCTCCATATCCTCAATGAAAGAGTTAAAATCACGCATCTCACATCTATATGTTGAAGAATCAGATGATACTCCTCTCCTTTCTGCAGAAACTCTAACTGCATTAAAATCACCAAGCAAACACCAATTCAGATTACCACTGTTTTGACGCCTTACTAAGAGATCTCCCCAAAGTCTACGTTTGCTTGAACAATCACAGGGAGCATAAATGTTAAAGATTGCACAAGGAATTTTTTGATCGCCCCAAAAACCGTACAAACCAATGAAGCCTTCACCTGTCTCACAAGTCTGCAAGGAGAAACAATTTTTCCGCCACAAGCAAAGTAACCCGCCACTTCTGTTTACTGCTGGACGAGATTGCATCTCAAAATCGTCATCTCCCCAAATTAACCTGCAAATATAGTCCTCAACTACTTCTAATTTAGTCTCTTGGAAACAAATCATATCAGCTTTCTCCTTCTGGACAAGCTCTTTAATTCCCCTCCATTTCGCCTCCCCCCCGAGCCCCCTGATATTGTAACTAATTATCTTCATTGATCACCTTGATTTGCCCCTTGACCTCCTGACTATCCTCCAGCATCAGAGTTCAGGTTGTCCCTTTTTTCAATTTCAAACAACTTTTGGATAATTTCATCTTCATTGCCTTCATGTGAAACCCCCAATTCCTTCCCCAAAGCTCACATCCTCTGAGCTTCAACTTCTGAATTTTTCAACCAGAAAATTGCGTTGCAATTGTGCACATCAGAGTCAGAAACAGAATTCACAGAAATAGATTGATGAGCATGCTTCTTCCTCCTGCCCTTTCTTTTTGACCCTTGGGGACTACCAGGCACTCGGAGAGAGCTAGAACCCAAAGAGGGAGAAGGTTGGGGATTAAAGAAACCAACCTCACTTCTAACCACTACCGCCCTACCTTCCTCATCAAGAATGACAAAAGAGCCGCCGTCTGGCACAGGTTCACTAGAAGCACCAGATTTTGAGATAGGACGCGCAGAGACGGAGGTAACTTTAGATCTACACTCCGGAGCCACAATGGGGGAAGAATTGCCATCTGTTCTATTTTCAGCGTTAGCAGAAGAAGGAGAGGGATCCTCTACTGAATCCTTATTCCTTGGAACATAGTTACCTTGTGGGTCTAACACCTGGTTATTCACACCTCTATCACAACAAGGCCCACCAGAGCCTCCACCGTCAGTAGAACCACAAAGGCCCAACTCTTGGTTGACATAGTTTTGTGCACATGTCTCTGGAAGCCCATCAGGACAAAGGCCCAAATCCACTTCCATCTTCCCTGTCGAATCAGCAGCCAGCGTGGTACCATCACTTGTGGATTTTTGAGATTTATCTTCATGACATAGGGGACCACACTCTGCCGCCTTTCTATCATTAATCATAATTACTCCATCATTGGAACTGCCACTAGCCCCCATCCCATTGTTAACATTAATTTCCCCATTATTGTGATTGGGATCCCCCATGCACTGAGGCCGGTGAACGCCGGAGAATACCGAAGTGTCACCGTCATCACTACCAAGCCACTCCGACGATTCCACCTCACTACTAGAAGAATCTTCACTCACGCTGCAGCAACAAGGTTTGCACAACGGCGGAGACACCTCCTCAAACACACGAACACCGTATACAGAATCGTTTAGGGAGACATTCCTGAAGCTTGCAATTGGGGTAAGGGAGCAAGTCTTAATTTGCAATCTGGCAAATTCCAGATTAGAGAAAGAAATAGTCTCATCATCAATCCCCACCAAAACACCAAAATCTTGCACCAATCTCTCAAAACATTCCTTCTTCCATAGATGTAAAGGCACACCTATGAAATGAACCCACACCACCCTTGCTGCGGGCACCTGGAGAGGAGTCCAGGGTTGTATTTGTTCAAAGTAGTCATAAACCCATTCACCTGCACTCCTCAAAGTATCTTCCACACTCACGTTCTCATCACCTGACAGCATGATCATATTGTCTCCCATATACCTCATCCTAATGGAATTGAGACCCTCTAAAATAAAAGTTTCTTGGACTGATTTCACTAAATCCAGATTTTTTAGGAAACCAACCATGCTGTTCTCAATCCAGCTATCTATCTCACCTTCAAATTCAAATTTCAGGTCTACGCTCCGGTTCACCATGTTTTCTGTTCCCCTTTCCAGACTCCCGGACTCAGTCCTCGGAACCCATTGAGTCCTCCGATTTGACAAAAGGGCACTCCTGAAATTGAGTTGATTCGAGGGGCCCAAGACATGAGGGCGTGAAGGAACTCGATGATTAGCGGATGGGTTCCCTATGTTCCTATTTGGCGGATCAGCATTATTCCTCATCCCCTTTGGGAACCTAGGTATGTTCACATGTACTCTTTGATTGCCAATCAGGAGTTTGTTAAGGTGAGCTTCCAACGCTGCCGGATTTTGGACACCAAGAAGTCGAACAAAACCAAAACGAGACCCCGATTTATCTCTCTTATTTGGGATAAAAACTTCCCAAATTCTACCCCACCCAACGCACCATTTCTGGAATGCTTCAAACATCTCTTTCTCCCCAAAATCTTCCGGGAAGTGATTGAAGAAGAACGCCGTCAAATGACCAGTGTTTCTATGTTTTTTCCTGCTGACCTGATTCCATCCACCGCCAATTCTCTCTGTACCTCCATCTCGCACCTCCTCGCCTCCCCCTCTCTCACCGACGCTCATTATTACTGAGTATATGCTGTCTATTACAAGGTGGAATTGGGGTTGAGGTAATGTTCCGGTGTGAACTCATCGGGAGAGTATTTCAATAGTAATATTTTCTATTTGAATTTTTTTAATGGTTTACAGCATTATTGGCTTTGCCTGTGTTATTTTTCTAGGCTTTGTCTTAGGGTTGATCATGAAAAATAGTGCATCACTTATTGCCTGCGAGGGGGAAGAGTAACTCACTTGATGAGCTAAGGAAAATGAAGGGATTATTGGGTGAAGGGTCAGGATTCAAATCCTGGCAAATGAACTAATTTAATAACAACTAGCGTTTTTACCCCGTGCGTTGCACGGCGAATATTGATCTCATTATTTAAGCACGATTAATGAATTAGGCTTAATAGCTCTTTTGGTCCCTCACTTATCACAATTTTTCACTTTTGGTCCCTTTAGGAAAAAATTAGCAAAATTAGTCTCTCATATTTACACACTTTTGTAGTTTTTGTCTAAATAGGGATCATTTTTGCAAGCAAATAAGCAATGTAGAGGACCAAAAGTGCTAATTTTTTTATTGGGGACCAAAAGTGCAAAACTGTGATAAGTGAGGGACCAAAAAGCTATTAAGCCTTGAATTAAGATATGAAAAATTGAAAAATGAGCATTCAACCAAACAAAATCACAATGAGTATTACACAACTTGCAAAATTTGACAAAAACTTTATATACATTTAATCCTAAATATTTTTAAAATTATAAAAAATATACTTAAATTAGATTCAAATTTGTTCGCAAGAGTTAGCAATAGTGGTAAAAGCTATGAGCCATAAGGGAAGGATGGGAATGAAGAGTTAGCAAATATTATTAGTTTTTACATGAACTATTTCTTGTGTAGAATGTTTTTCCCCGTCGAACTTTTTTACCATGTAATTTAATCATAAGTATATAGTACTCATTTAAGAAAAATGTTTTAAAATTTGACTGAAAATTTGGCCTCAACTACTATTATTAAGTACTCATTTTAAATTTCAAACTCAAATCTCAATTTTTTTTTACAATTTTTAAAAAAGGAAATTCATTAACTTAAATTGAATATTGATTCATTAATCAATGAGATCATTCTATAAATTATATTTAGGCTTAAAAGCATTTCATGCCCCTGATGTATCAACTTTGTGCAAAAGTCGTCCCTACTCTTTTTTCGTCAACGTTTGTACCCTTCATGTTTCTAAAAAGTGCAATGAACGCCACTCCGTCACTTTGACGTTAAAAAATGGACGACGTGGCCGTTATTGATGTCGCCCCATAGTTTAATTTGTATCATGCTTATTTATCAAAATGCAATAAACATAAACCCAGATAATTCTCACTATCTTCATCCAAATATCACATCCCAAAAAAGGAAAATCAGAATCACTAATTCCCTGAAACCATCATCTCCTTCATCCCATCCCCAAATTAAACTAGTGTACTTCATCTCATTCTCCATCCCTTATTGTTTTAAGCATTAACCACTTCATAAGTATATTTAGCCAGACAAAAAAGAAACACAAGAGTAGACAAGGGGCGTTCATTGCACTTTTTACAAACATGGAGGGTACAAACGTAGACGAAAAAAGAGTAGGGGCGACTTTTGCACAAACTTAATACATCAGGGGCATGAAATACTTTTAAGCCTTATATTTATTTCTTAAAAAATTAAAAGAAACCTAATTAATTATTATGAATGAATTTACAAATGATTTAGGGTGGAAAGAAAAGCGTATTCTGTGTCTGAGCAAAATAATTTAAAATTCGAGTGAAAAATTGGATCAAATTACTTTTATTTAGTACCCATTTTAAATTTCAAACTCAAATCGCAAAATTATTTTTTACAATTTTAAAAATAATAAATTAATTAAATAAAATTAAATATTCGCTCCTTAATCTATGAGATCATTCCATTATTTACCTTTTTTCTAAAAAAGGTAAAAGAAACCCCAATAATTATTATGAAAGGAAAAATCAAAATCTACTCATTAAAACAAAACTGACTCTTTTTTTCATCATTCCACTCTGAAATTTCATGTTGCCCAATTAGAATGTTTTTTTTTCTAAATTGATTATTCATTTCCTTTTTACTTAAAAAACGGATTCGCCTTATTTATACTCATAACTAACTAAATCTGATTTTGCTTAAGAAAGTTGATTATGTACTGCACTCATTAAATTCAATATTTATTTTTTTTTTCATTAAAACTAAAGGATTAAGCGTTTACATTTTTTTTTAATATCACACCATAAATTTTGACGCAAGTACTATTATTCACAACCAATTTTCAATTTCAGATTTCAAACTCAAATTTCAATATTAAATTGAATATCCACACCATAATCTATGGAATTATTCTAAATTTTATATTTATTACATAAAAAATTTAAAGGAACTCCATTAATTATTATTAAAGGAGAAATCAAATTTATTCACTAAAACAGAATTGACATTTTTTAATTTATTTTACCTTGAAATTAAATGTATCCCAATCAAAATAATTTTTTTAAAATTGATTATTCATTTCCTTTTCATTAAATAAACGGATTTCTCTTATTTATATTGATCACAAACTAAATCTGATTTTGCATAAGAGAGTTAATACCTACCCATTATATTTATTATTGATTTGCTTATTTTGTTAAAAAAATGTATCAAGTGTTTTAAAATCTGACTGAAAATTAGGCTCCAATTACTATTATTTAGTACTCAATTAAAATTTCAAACTCAAATCTCAATTTTTGTTTACATTTTATAAAAAAAGAACTCCATTAACTTAAATATAATATTATGACCTACAAAATTCTATATGACCTAAAAAATATAATATTCACACCATAATCTAAACGCAAAACAGTAAATAACTCAAAGTGCACAAATAAATAAATAAATTACAACATAAAACGACAATCTTTGCTAAGTTGGAAGAAGATGCATCAGCCTTTAATCTAGAAGTAGTTGTCATGAACGGATCTGAACTATCCTGAAATAAGAGTAAAAATTGAAATTCACAATACATAACTATTTATAGTGATAGCATGTGCATATATAATAGTATTTAATTTTATTTTAACCTACATCACTTAATACTAATTATGTAAACCGCAACTGTTCAACACTGTCATCATCAACCAAAATCTGTGAACACCAAAAGAAAAAGAGTATAACCAAATTGTAACATGCTAAACATTAAATCAAGCAGCAAGGTCAGTAGATGAAGATTCATGCCTAAAATATAAAGATGTATATGTTTCCTGAGTTATATGTTTCAATATGTTTTGCTCAAAATAAATGTGAATCAAAAAATTCATAAGGCTTACCTCTCCTTCCTCGTATCTCTTCTTTGGTTTTTAATTGTAGAACAAAACTCAACCAAGCCACTCTGGAAAAACAAACAAAAAAATACAGCAAAATCTAACAGAAAGTAGGAAGAGGGCAAAAGCCTCACTTGGGTTATTCACTCTTGAAGAATCTTTCATATAAGCTCACCATCCCCAATTCCAATTCGCAATAAAAGTCCCATGGTGATGAGGCCTATGAAATTACAGAAGGAAAAGTAAAAAAGCATCACTCCAATTAAAATCATTTCAATAAATCACACACGTTGCAGATCATTTCATAATGTTCATAGAAATGTAACTATACCCTTATGATATGGCAAGAAACTGGTTGAATCAGAAGCAATACCTGAACTTTTTTTGCTTTTTCAACATTTGCTTCTCAATTTCCCAGTCATCACAACAATAGTTATTTCAAAGCTCTTAGATGATGGTTAGATAATGGAATGATAGAGGAGAAGAATTACATAAGAGAGTTTATATAGATGAAAACAATTAGGGTTTATGTTGTTTGCACGTGAAAAAGGAAGGAGAATATTGTTCCAAAAAGAATATTCAAAATTTGAATTTATAGGTTGTCAAAATTTTAAAATTTGAATCTTGATTTCAAAAACGTACTTTTTGAAAGGTTAGCAAAATCAGTTTTAATCACATAAAAAAAAAGCAAAATACATATAACAAAAGTGAGAAAGTTTTTGTTTTTAAGCCTTATGTATGAATAAGAATATTAAACATCTATTAATGTGATTTTGAATGATTATTCCATAGGTAGTCAATGATGGGTGATGACTTTTGTTACAGCATTAATGGAGAGTTTAAAAAAAATTAAACAACAATTAATAGTATTTTGAATGACTATTCCATAAGTAGTTAATGATGGGTGATGACTTTTGATTCAGCATAAATGGACAATTAAAAAAAATTAATCAACAATTAATGATATTTTTTATGATTATTCAATAGATTGTCAAAGATCGGCCACAAAACCAAAATTAAGGAGAAATTGTCTCACCATAAATTTGTCAGAATGATTTAGAGCTTGACACTTGTCAGCTAATGAGGGAGGGTGGATAAGAGTGAACCTGGGAGTGCCAACTCATCTAAGTGGGTCTCACAGAGTTCTTCTTTTCTATAGTATATAGATTACTCCCTCCGTTTCTAATATTTTGTTGTTTTAACTTTTGGTATATAATCCAATTTTTTTGTTGTTTTACAAACTTAATGCATTTTTTCTCAATTTATTCCATATTTATTCTCATTTAATATTATATATAACTCTCACCTACCACTACTTATTTTCACCAATCAAAATCATAATAAGTTTCTTAACCAATAACTTCAATTCTCTTTCTTTACTCTAACTCAACATTAAATAAGAGTGTTTATATCAACAAATATATCAATGATTGCAACTCTTAAACAATGTGCATAACCTCAATCAACAAAAAATCAGGAAGGGTCGAGGGAGTAACAACTAACATTTGCCTATAAAAAAAATTTATTATCTGTGAAATAGCTGTAATTAACTATGAAGTTAGCAGAAAAAAAAAATTCTATTCAACAAATTGATAGGTATTCGCAGCTAATCATTCAATGCTTGATTGCACTTGGTGTAGGGTAGAATCCTCATTTTCCTTAAGTTGATCAAACCATATTAAAGTTAAAAGACATTCATCCTTATTATGTTAATAAAGTTTTTTTTGTTGAGTTCAATTTTATAAAAATGAATAGGCATATGAACGAGATGGGTCAGCGAGGTTCTCTCGCCATTCTCTCCCCCTGGTTCAGAGCTGAGAGTTCAGAGGAGGTTTGATGAGGGCGAGGATAAAATATAATACTCAATCTCATTCTCATCTAGTTCATGGAAATCAAAGGGGAACCCCAATTTTCATCATATTTAAATCAATTTTTTTCTCTTATTTACGTAATTATATTTTAAATAAATCATGTAGAAAATGATTCAAATAATTTAAAAAAACACACGATAGAAATATTAAAATATAAGAAAATCAAGAATTTAGTCATAATTTTACTACAAGATGAGCTAAACATTATTATTTAACTATATTGTTACAATTCAAAAATTTAATTAACGTACCAAGAGATTTGCACCGCCAAACTCATCTCATCCCTCCAACCTCGAGTTCAAGCTCAGGTTAAAATTTCTTTTCTAAAATCCGGTCAATGCGGGGTTACCCTCGCCAAAGTTGGGGTTTGTAACACCCCGATTTTCGGGTGTCACTTTAGTAACTCAAAAATAAAATAAAGCGGAAAAACAGGCATTTTTTTTTTCGTTTTCTTTTTTTAATAAAAAGACTTGTCGAAATAAAGACTCAACCATTCGCAATTAACAGCGACTAATATACAATAAAAGCACAGCCCTCGCTGTAACCAAAATCATCGTCACGAGCGTCCTCAGGTGACGGAAAGTAACATCAAGTAACTAAAAGTATTGCCCAACGGCAAACAAGTGCGACCCATAGATAGAGTCATAAGTTTTACAAATACAGTCCTCCGAAAAGTAAGTTAGCCCATAATGGCTTCCAAAAGACCTCCTACGTCCGACAAACTCCCTGTGATCCTCATGGAAGGGAACCACACAAAAAGCTAATAGTCGGGGACCTACCCTGCCCCAGATTAAGAAATGAAAATCAGAGCTATGACACTAACGCCCGACCTTAGTAGGCTCTAAACACCCATACCCTATACTTCCATTATCGACCCTCATCTGGTCATGCATTCATTCCGGGTCCACATCGAAAGCTCAGTAGTAGTCATTTCGCTCCGGGTCCTCCCCGAACGACGAACCATCACGTATCAACTGTTGAACGTCTGGCAGCAGGCCGACCGCCCAAACACAAACATGAACACAAAGCCAAGGCGCGAGGGTCAACTCACAGAATATAATAGATAATACAAGCAACATGTGAAGAATAAGGGGGGTATATATATATATGTTGTATATATACATATAAGTTCTACATTGCCTACCCTAAGGTTACATGGCATGTTATCGAATCTCTAGTAACAACACAATATTCAATATCTCAACAATTCAACAAATAACATAACAATGTTCACCAATATCAAATCATCAAAATCTCAACATATGAAGTTAGGTGATAAGGTTAGTCAAACAATGTATCGTCCTCCCAACGCACAAGTGTCTAACTAAACAAATGTTCCCTGTCGTTTTCCCTAGGTAAACGACGATGAAATCTCACGCTTCCATGAAGTCTCATGCTTCAATGGAGTCTTACGCTTTCACGAAGTCTCACACTTCAGTGAAATCTCACACATTCACGAAGTCTCACGCTTCAGTGAATTTTCACGCTTTCACGAAGTCTCACGCATCAGTGAAATCTCATGCATTCACGAAGTCTCACGCTTTAGTGAATTTTCGCGCCTTCATGAAGTCTCTCGCTTCAATGAAGTTTCACACCTTCACGAAGTCTCACGCCTCAGTGAAGTTTCATGCCTCCGCAATGTCTCCCGCTTCAGCGAAGGTTCCCGTCTCCACAAGGTCTCCCGCCTCAGTGAAGTTTTTGCTTTCACGAAGTCTCACGCTTCAGTGAATTTGCACCCTTTTACGAAGTCTCACGCTTCAGTGAAGTTCCATGCTTTCACGAAGTCTCACGCCTCAGTGAAGCTTCCCGGCTCATCCTTTGGATGGTTAAATAAATTGCTCAAAGAGCGAAGGAGTACCAATGTACTTGGAAACTTATTATTTTCCCGGCTTATCTTTTAGATAGCCAAACAACAAACTGCTCATCGAGCGAAGATTACCAACATACTCAGAACTAATTAGTTTCCCCAAAACATGGATTCAGCGACACTTCTCATTTTCCCAAACTAACATCCAAGCTCTAAGCTTACCTCTGACATTGTTATCATTATTTAAAGGGTTCAGAGGTTGTTTAATGTATTATGAATTTTCCTTGTAAAATAGTTTCTACTTAAGTTTATCTCTAATCTTATAAGTTTTAAAGATCACATCATCCCAAGTAATTCCCAGAGTAGCTCTCGATCCACTAAAACAATAACAAGGCCCGAACCTCCGTTCGTCCCGTCAAACTTTCCAAAAATCTCATGATAAATTTGGCATAACTGCCTGTTATCCTCTCTAACGTACAACAGATATATGTGTAAATTCATAATCAAAGTAACACAATCCAACAGTCATGACACATATATCAACACATCCTAGATTAACCATTTAGCACATAACATGTGAATCAGTATCAAAAACAATTCAAGCGATAAATGATTATCATTGTCAGCCGAAGCCTCAGAAAACATTTCCCAGTCAATCACAATCAAGTGCATAAACAATAAATCAAGTCGAATTCGTCGACACCTAAAGCATTAGCTAGTAAGGTAAGTTGCCCTCACCTCTAGTTCCTTTAGAATCACGGTGTAAGCCACGCTCACAAGCTTGCTCAGTCAAGTCCAAGGTTTCCACAAACGAACCTTAGAGCAAACAAAGCAAAAATCAATCAAAATAAGTCGGTACAATCGAAACAATACTATCTAACGTTAGACAAAGCTCAAGATGCTTCAGAGTACAACATTTAGGCACGAATGGAAGGGCTTTCCTTGAATGGATGAGTTTTGACTCAATTCAAGTTTTGTACAAAAACACTTTATTCGCTAAAACATCCATATCTCCAGCTACAGAACTCAGAATGACACGAAACCAAAGCCAAAATTTCGACAACGGAGAGAGCTACACTATAACTCAGGTGTACAGACCAAAAAATTATTTTTGGACACGGTACCATAGCATATAAGTTTCGGCCACTATCAAAATAGGGCTTCCCGAACTTTTTATTCGATCTAATTTAATTCCTAGGTATTCTTAGGCGATATCTAGGCCAGGGAAACTCTAAAAAATTATCGGGTCGAAAACTGTCGCAGGGGTATTTTGGTCAATATTTTTAGCTCAGAATTTCAAAATTGGAATTTCGAAAAACAAATTGAATGGGAACGTTACCAACGACGTTAATGACAACTAATCCTACTAACACTAAGCTCAGTCGAGAGTTTTTAATCCAAAGAACGAAGCTTTGGCAAAAAATGGGTATTTTAAGCAGAATTGAAATTCGGCGGCAATTCGGCGAGATTCATCAGAAAACAACCGGATATTCATGCTCTTGGGCATGTAGGCAATAAGTTTAGACACTGAAATCAAGTTATTTGGACACTTTTACAAAAAGCTCCAAACTTTGAGCACAGAAAGATATAGAGAAAAACGACAGAATTGACGATCAGAAGTAAGGAATAACATCCATACCTCGAGGTCTACGCGTAGCAACGAACGGTGCAACGATCAGGCAAGAATCGGCGAAAATCACTTCTCCTTCTTCCTCCTTGGTGCTCGCGGGTTTGGGTGAAGAGAATGGTGAGGATTTTGAAATTTTTTCATTTTCTTGCTATTTATAGGTTTTGGAAAATGCGGAAAAATGAAAATTTCGCGATTCCGATTTTTCCTGCGCATTCCTCCGTGAATTCTAAGATAGGTTCTGACGACAGAATTCCAGAACTCAAAACAGGTTTCTTGGAATTAAAGCAAACGATCCAAAGTCGGTGTGAATCGATTTAACCTGAAAAGTTACTTTTTGCAGTTGATGTCGAATGAGAAAACTTCGTTCTGAAGAAAGATTCAGCACATCGAGAGAAATAGGTGTACGCGTGTGGAATCTTCATATGAAGCTCCGAATAGAAAAAGTCTTCATCGTCCGTTGATTTTAGGTTTCTTGAACTATCAGTGACTTAGTTTCGGCAAACTTCCGAGTATTGGAATTTGACCTTCGTACATTCCAGAGTTTCATATCGAAACGCTTGTCATGGAAAGGAATAAGAGAAATTCTTATATTCCTCTTGAAGATTTTTTTGGAATTTATTCCTATAGTGTTCCAAGGGTTAAATTAATCTTTTCCTAAGGTTCTTATCCTACGCGTAAACGAATAATACTTGTGTCATAAGTTTCGTCGATTCGAATCTTGTCCTTAACCTTCTCGTGAAATATCTTCTCCATACATTTATTCCATTTAATAAACGTTTATCCAGTTTTCTTACTTCACGTTACATCGAACTTTTTCGTGAATCGGAAATTTCACTAATTTATTCTAAGCTTAAAAACTTGGGTCTCACATTACTACCCTCCAAAAAGAAAGTTTCGTCCTCGAAACTTAGGGCTCAGTAAAAAGCTCCGGATATTATTCCTTGATCTTTTCGTCTAACTCCCATATAGCACCGTCTGTGTCTTTGTTCCAAATAACTTTCACTAAAGCACTCTGCTTTCTCCTCGATTGTTTCACTCTTCTAGCCCCAATGCTGACCGACAGCGTCTCAAAATACATATCATCTTTCAGCTCCATGTTGTCCGGCTCGACCAGATGCGTCGGGTCTACGTTTGAAATAATATTGGTTGGCATTCCATGCAATCGCACAGCCTTAACCACTTGTTCCTTTACTTTCATTTGTCCGAAGTTCTGCTTAAACTCGGTATACCTCTGCCATTCCAGAGTGAATGTTCAACTTGTCCTCATATTCTTCACTCATGATCCAAAACTCAACTCGATCGCTTGATAACTCCTAGACGAACTATCCCCTTTAACATCAATTTATCAACAACTTATAAGCTAATCTTCATCTTATTATCTAACAATCTATTATTATCATCTCATTTCTCAAACTTTCCTCACTTAACCCATAAAATCAACTCTCACTTATTCACCAACCACTTTATACTTACCTAAAATCCCTAACACTTCGCACAAATCGGAACTCATCCCCTAGAAGATCGAATTATAACTATACCTCAAGGGACTTAACTAGTCATTTTATCATCCGATCCTCCAACCTCCCGAGAGAAAGTGATTCTACAATTGCTATAGGCTGGGTAATATCCAAAGATAAAAGGCCCTGGAAGCTGATGAATGAACTGAACCAAATCGACCTATTGATGACTGAGATTAATTGCTTGGGAATTCGTCATACCTACAGAGAAGGTAATATAATTGCAGATTATTTAGCAAACAAGGGCTGTGAAATTCAGGATCCCATATGGGAGCTTGTAGAGGACAGGAGGGGCGCGAATGTGGAAAGCATCTAGTTGTGTCTTTGTTTTACATAGGATTGTTTTCCCTTGTATCCTGGATGTTCCTTTTTGCTTTTGTGGAAGTTGTGTTTGGGCAATGTTGGCTCTAATGCTGCGTTCCTTTCTACCTTGTACTATGATCCTTTTTTTAATATTAATCTTCATCTTTCAAAAAAAAAAACTATTATCGTAACCGCTAACACCACTAAATCTCTTAAGTGTACATGAATCTCAGCTCACTAGGTCAACCTTAGCCCTAGGATTCTCATTCAACTTAGTAAAATTCACATTAAGTTGATCAGGCCTAATACATCGAAGGTGAAAATTTAGAAAAACCCACTGGAACAGTCAATGAGTTCCTATCATCCAGTAGTCACAATTATCCTGATATTAAATCCTTAAATGATTCCGCTACGGAACTACACACCCTCAACATAACACGTATACTACCCATAAGGAATCTCTCTAAGATTCACTCTTTAACTTCTAGCTTCCTTATAAACGCATCGGTGCATGACTACTTTTCTAGGATTAGTGTGTCATTCTAAACCTCGTGTACCTCTATAGTTTAAACACGAGCAACAGTCAAATAAAGTCTTAATAGGTGTAATAACTATAAGGTCATAACTCAGACAGTAAAAGCAAGTTAGGCGTGTTGCACATTCTACGAGAGTAATGAAGAGCATGTTGTACTAGAATGAGAAAGAATAGTTAGAAGGTTACCATCGTTCTTGCGCTCTCCTCTGGTTAACCCCTTCGATCCTTCACCGTCCATGATATAAACTCTTCCTCTAGTAGCGGGGCGTTTTCCCCTCACAGCATTGACAGACGGCTCCGCCTTGGGTGCCCTACACTGACTGGCGTTGTGCCCCGGTTGGTTGCAGTTGAAACACTTGGGCCTGGATTCCGAGCACGCACTTGCATAGTGCCCCAACTTTCCACACCTGAAGCATTTCACGTCTTGGGTTGCAATCGAGTTTCCCGTTCCTCCAGCAGCAGCGGTAGCCATAGGCTTGTACGATCCCGGGGTAAAACTTTCCCCCGCAGGACGCTGGTATGGCTTCTCCATCTAAAATTTTCCTCTTCCTTGATAGCTTTGGGAACCCGACCTCATTGGTCCCCCAGTTCCAGCTCAATTCATCCTCTTGTTCTTCATCAGCTCCACCTCGGTGGCCTCCTCAACCAAAGCTTGAAACCGCATAATTCCCAACGGCCTCACTGAATCTTCGATGTCTGCTCTCAGCCCATTCAGAAACCGCTTACACATGTAGCGTTCATCAACAAGGTTGTTGAAAAACTGGAAGTGCTTAGCCAGTGATTCTAGTTTGGAAGCATACTCAGGTATGGTCATGCTCCCTTGACAAAGGGTCAGAAATTGTGCCTCCCGCTCGTCTCGAGCGCTAGTTGGGAAGTACTTCTCTAGAAATGCAACACGAAAATAGTTCCAATTTACCTCTTCGTTGTTAGCTTCCATAATTCCTCTGGTATCCCTCCACCAGTACTCAGCATCGCCCAGCAGCAGATAAGTTGCCAGGCCCACCTTGGCCCCTTCAGCAGTCTGCAGTACTTCGAAAATCTTCTCAATCTCTTGGATCCATAGATCCGCATTGTCCGGGTCAGTCCCACCCGTGAACTTGGGTGGATCCTGCCTTCTAAAATCATTCAGTCCCCTGTTCTGGTCCAGGGCTGCTTCTCTCTGAAGCCGGTGAAGCACGCGTGCATCCTCAGTAACACGCCTATGTGCATTGTCATTCGTCTGTACAATCATTGCTTGGACCAAAGTGGCCACCATCTCAGCAAGTTGGTTCGCGTTCACCATGTTCTGTATTCGTTTAGCAAACAGCCAGTACCAATCATAAGATAGTATTATGCATAGCTATACAATATGATTAGGTAGCAACTTCAATCAATTAAAGCGAAAATCGCTTGCAGACAATCAATTTTCACTCTTTACAGAGTCACACAACCTAGCACAGAAGACCTATTCCCCAAAGACTCCCGAAAGACTCGACAAGCTCTGATACCACAATGTAACACCCCGATTTTCGGGTGTCACTTTAGTAACTCAAAAATAAAATAAAGCGGAAAAGCAGGTATTTTTTTTCGTTTTCTTTTTTTAATAAAAAGACTTGTCGAAATAAAGACTCAACCCATTCGCGATTAACAGCGACTAATATACGATAAAAGCACAGCCCTCGCTGTAACCAAAATCATCGTCACGAGCGTCCTCAGGTGACGAAAAGTAACATCAAGTAACTAAAAGTATTGCCCAACGGCAAACAAGTGCGACCCATAGATAGAGTCATAAGTTTTACAAATACAGTCCTCCGAAAAGTAAGTTAGCCCATAATGGCTTCCAAAAGACCTCCTACGTCCGACAAACTCCCTGTGATCCTCATGGAAGGGAACCACACAAAAAGCTAATAGTCGGGGACCTATCCTGCCCCAAATTAAGAAATGAAAATCAGAGCTATGACACTAACACCCGACCTTAGTAGGCTCTAAACACCCATACCCTATACTTCCATTATCGACCCTCATCTGGTCATGCATTCAGTCCGGGTCCACGTCGAAGGCTCAGTAGTAGTCATTTCGCTCCGGGTCCTCCCCGAACGACGAACCATCACGTATCAACTGTTGAACGTCTGGCAGCAGGCCGACCGCCCAAACACAAACATGAACACAAAGCCAAGGCGCGAGGGTCAACTCACAGAATTTAATAGATAATACAAGCAACATGTGAAGAATAAGGGGGGTATATATATATATGTTGTATATATACATATAAGTTCTACATTGCCTACCCTAAGGTTACATGGCATGTTATCGAATATCTAGTAACAACACAATATTCAATATCTCAACAATTCAACAAATAACATAACAATGTTCACCAATATCAAATCATCAAAATCTCAACATATGAAGTTAGGTGATAAGGTTAGTCAAACAATGTATCGTCCTCCCAACGCACAAGTGTCTAACTAAACAAATGTTCCCTGTCGTTTTCCCTGGGTAAACGACGATGAAATCTCACGCTTCCATGAAGTCTCACGCTTCAATGGAGTCTTACGCTTTCACGAAGTCTCACACTTCAGTGAAATCTCACACATTCACGAAGTCTCACGCTTCAGTGAATTTTCACGCTTTCACGAAGTCTCACGCTTCAGTGAAATCTCACGCATTCACGAAGTCTCACGCTTCAGTGAATTTTCGCGCCTTCATGAAGTCTCCCGCTTCAATGAAGTTTCACACCTTCACGAAGTCTCACGCCTCAGTGAAGTTTCACGCCTCCGCAAAGTCTCCCGCTTCAGCGAAGGTTCCCGTCTCCTCAAGGTCTCCCGCCTCAGTGAAGTTTTTGCTTTCACGAAGTCTCACGCTTCAGTGAATTTGCACCCTTTCACGAAGTCTCACGCTTCAGTGAAGTTCCATGCTTTCACGAAGTCTCACGCCTCAGTGAAGCTTCCCGGCTCATCCTTTGGATGGCTAAATAAACTGCTCAAAGAGCGAAGGAGTACCAATGTACTTGGAAACTTATTATTCTCCCGGCTTATCTTTTAGATAGCCATACAACAAACTGCTCATCGAGCGAAGAGTACCAACATACTCAGAACTAATTAGTTTCCCCAAAACTTGGATTCAGCGACACTTCTCATTTTCCCAAACTATCATCCAAGCTCTAAGCTTTCATCTGACATTGTTATCATTATTTAAAGGGTTCAGAGGTTGTTTAATGTATTATGAATTTTCCTTGTAAAATAGTTTCTATTTAAGTTTATCTCTAATCTTATAAGTTTAAAAGATCTCATCATCCCAAGTAATT
Organism: Lotus japonicus; assembly: GCF_012489685.1. Taxonomy (NCBI): domain Eukaryota; kingdom Viridiplantae; phylum Streptophyta; class Magnoliopsida; order Fabales; family Fabaceae; genus Lotus; species Lotus japonicus. Next base: position 9,736,322 of record NC_080041.1, on the reverse strand, counting down.
CCCAGAGAAGGTCTCGATCCACTAAAAAAATAATAAGGCCCGAACCTCCGTTCGTCCCGTCAAACTTTCCCAAAATCTCATGATAAATTTGGCATAACTGCCTGTTATCCTCTCTGACGTACAACAGATATATGTGTAAATTCATAATCAAAGTAACACAATCCAACAGTCATGGCACATATATCAACACATCCTAGATTAACCATTTAGCACATAACATGTGAATCAGTATCAAAAACAATTTCAGCGATAAATGATTATCATTGTCAGCCGAAGCCTTAGAAAACATTTCCCAGTCAATCAGAATCAAGTGCATAAACAATAAATCAAATCGAATTCGTCGACACCTAAAGCATTAGCTAGTAAGGTAAGTTGCCATCACCTCTAGTTCCTTCAGAATCACGGTGTAAGCCACGCTCACAAGCTTGCTCAGTCAAGTCCAAGGTTTCCACAAACGAACCTTAGAGCAAACAAAGCAAAAATCAATCAAAATAAGTCGGTATAATCGAAACAATACTAACTAACGTTAGACAAAGCTCAAGAAGCTTCAAAGTACAGCATTTAGGCACCAATGGAAGGGCTTTCCCCGAATGGATGAGTTTTGACTCGATTCAAGTTTTGTACAAAAACACTTTATTCGCTAAAACATCCATATCTCGAGCTACAGAACTCAGAATGACACGAAACCAAAGCCAAAATTCCGACAACGGAGAGAGCTACGCTATAACTCAAGATGTACAGACCCAAAAATTATTTTTGGACACGGTACCATGGCATATAAGTTTCTGCCACTATCAAAGTAGGGCTTCCCGAACTTTTTCTTCGATCTAATTTAATTCCTAGGTATTCTTAGGCGATATCTAGGCCAGGGAAACTCTCAGAAAAATTATCGGGTCGAAAACTGTCGCAGGGGTATTTTGGTCAATATTTTTAGCTCAGAATTTCAAAATTGGAATTTCGAAAACTAAATTGGATGGGGACGTTACCAACGACGTTTATGACAACTAATCCTACTAACACTAAGCTCAGTCGAGAGTTTTCAATCCAAAGAACGAAGCTTTGGCCGAAAATGGGTATTTTAAGCAGAATTGAAATTCGGCGGCAATTCGGCGAGATTCAGCAGAAAAAAACCGGATATTCATGCTCTTGGGCATGTAGGCTATAAGTTTAGACACTGAAATCAAGTTATTTGGACAGTTTTACAAAAAGCTCAAAACTTTGAGCACAGAAAGACAGAGAAAAGTGACAGAATTGACGATCAGAAGTAAGGAATAGCATCCATACCTCGAGGTCTACGCGTAACAACGAACGGTGCAACGATCAGGCAAGAATCGGCGAAAATCACTTCTCCTTCTTCCTCCTTGGTGCTCGCGGGTTTGGGTGAAGAGAATGGTGAGGATTTTGAAATTTTTTCATTTTCTTGCTATTTATAGGTTTTGGAAAATGCGGAAAAATGAAAATTTCGCGATTCCTCCGTGAATTCTAAGATAGGTTCTGGCGACAGAATTCCAGAACTCAAAATAGGTTTCTTGGAATTAAAGCAAACGATCCAAAGTCGGTGTGAATCGATTTAACCTGAAAAGTTACTTTTTACAGTTGAAGACGAATGAGAAAACTTCGTTCTGAAGAAAGATTCAGAACATCGAGAGAAATACGTGTACGCGTGTGGAATCTTCGTTTGAAGCTCCGAATAGAAAAAGTCTTCATCGTCCGTTGATTTTAGGTTTCTTGAACTATCAGTGACTTAGTTTCGGCAAACTTCCGAGTATTGGAATTTGACCTTCGTACATTCCAGGGTTTCGTATCGAAACGCTTGTCATGGAAAGGAATAAGAGAAATTCTTATATTCCTCTTGAAGATTTTTTTGGAATTTATTCCTATAGTGTTCCAAGGGTTAAATTAATCTTTTCCTAAGGTTCTTATCCTATGCGTAAACGAATAATACTTGCTTCATAAGTTTCGTCGATTTGAATCTTGTCCTTAACCTTCTCGTGAAATATCTTCTCCATACATTTATTCCATTTAATAAACGTTTATCCAGTTTTCTTACTTCACGTTACATCGAACTTATTCGTGAATCGAAAATTTCACTAATTTATTCTAAGCTTAAAAACTTGGGTCTCACAGGGTTCACTACAAGAAAATAGAGGTTTAATGAAGGTGAAAATGATTGTTAAAAATGTTAGTCTTAACATCGGTTCCAACTGCCCCTTCAAAATCCTTAACTATTTAGTGACGATTAAAACCGACACCGGTCATAAAAACTTCTACAAAAATACTTTTGCTTAGCGTCGCCTAATGCAACAACCAACATCCTATAATCTAAGTGTAGCTATCCTTAACTTTCATTAGTCCACCGCCACTAACCTCCATTCCCTTGTAGTGGTCGAAGTTGGGGACTAATTAACAAGTATCTTAAGCAAACCGACTAAGGACTTTAATATGATAATTTCATAACCTAAAATTAAGGATTTAAAATTTCACCATCTAAGAATGCAATTATAATATTAAAAGCTCTGCTGAAACTCTTAATATGTAATTCCTTATAAGATTACTATAATTAATATTCATCCATTCCTTAGATATTTATCTAAGTAAAATTAAGATTGTAGCGGTTTTTCAGGCCCAATTAAAGTTGGACATTTATTTTGATGGGATTTTAAAACACCATTTTAGAGCTTCGTTTTAGTCTTCACATTTAGCAGCGATCACAAATGGCCACTAATCGTGTGTGTGGCGAAAACTCCTTGGGTTCAAATATCAGTATTGTGTGACAAAAATTCAAAAATATCAACTTAGATTCTCACCATTTTTTTTTGGAAAAATTGAATTGATGCATCCAAATTCCAAACACATGATTATAGTAATTTTTTTATAAACAAAGGATTTATTAAAAAGAAGTACACGGGTACTTCAACCCATCATACACCACAAGATTATTACAACATTAAAAAACCACAAAGAACATAACTTAGTACAACCTAAGAAAGATCAGGAAGAGAAGATGAGCTTCCTCACTGTCTATCAATGCCACTTTCATACAAGATTATTTTTTCAACTAACATATATATTGCATATAGGAGTTGGTGCGGCGGTCTCCGGCCCTTCCTGCTCGGCCTCGTCCATTTTCTTCCGGTTATCATCAACGGTGCCGTGGCGTTCCTGCGGTTATCCAATTCTTACCCGACAGATCTGGGGTTGTCGTTTTTGGCGTTGGATTTATTATGATATGTGGTTGGTGTCCGAGAGGTTTTGGGTGGCCGGTGATGGTTGTTGTGCGTCTGGTTGGTTCAAGTGGCAGAAATGGGGTCTTTTGGTTTCATGTTGCTCATGGTTTTTGGGTTGTGGTTGCATTGGCCTCGCTCTGGATTCGTTGTCTGGTATGCTGGTCCGACCGAATCAGAGTTTGCAGGAGGTCCTTTGGGGTGACCCTTCACTCCTAAAGTTTGGCCTTATTGCCACTGCTATCGCACCAAAACAATGAAGATTCACGTTTGAGACTATGATCCACGTTTGAAGCTTAAATTCACATTTGAGAATCGTAACCAAATACTTACACTCTAAGAATCACAACCAAATCTAGCCAAAATATTGGTTCTTTTTTATTTTTTCAGCTTCCTGGAGTTTTTAGTCCTGGTTTTTACAATCTTTACTAATTGAATAAATTTTTTTTTGTTAGTTTGGATTTGGAACAAAGTTTACGAACACATATATGTATAGTACTTATTAAATTAAATATGTTTGATAAATCTCTTCATTTAATTTTTTTTTGGTAACCTTCATTTTAAATTTCGAGCTCCTTCTGTTAGGAAGGGAATTGGGCCAGATTATTCAGAGAGAGGCCTAAAAAACCAAATTAATGAAAATACTTATTTGATATCTGGACCAGGAAATATTTGGGCTTGCGAGTTTACTGTTGCTTTATTTGGTTTTTCTAGAATTTCCCCTCACTTACCCTCTATCCAGAAGTGCGATTGGTATCATCCTCAGAGACTCCAACAACGCCACGCTGCTTGTCCACGCCCAAAAAGTCTTTGCTGCCTCCCATCTAGCCGCTGATAGCAGCCAGGGAAGCTCTCGTGTTAGCTTCCAATCTCAACATCCCCTCGTTTATCATCGAGTCTGACTGCCTCCACCTTTTTGAAACTTTTTCTAATTTTAATTAAAAAAATGTATAAATAGTTGTTAGAAATATATATTTTAAGTTTTTTTTTCAGATTATATATTCGTATTTTTTTAAAAAAATCTATTTTTTAAAATAAAACATGTTAATTTTAATTGAGAAAAATTCTTTAGATGATAATTTTAAGTAAGATATTTTAATCTAAATCGGATCAAAATGAAACTCAGAAACACTCGAAGTCGTTGGTTAGTTTTTACTCCCTTTGGGACGACCCCTCCTCGAGCCACCCATCGACACACTCCCTCCATGCTTCTTTGGAGACCTCCCTCTCCTTTTATTAATAGAAGATGTCATTGTTTCCTTAATATCATGCATATTGTTCTCTCCCTCAAATGAATCATCCACATTAGTAAACACCATTAAAGCTTGGTTTTTGTCCCTTACAATTGGACTTTCATTAATCATAAACTCATCCTCTCATTATCTGAATGTGGCCACGAAACATCCCCATATTTATGTGTATTTGCCTCTGTTTCCTTCACAAACTCGTCCCTCTCACTCGTTGAAGATGATGCTTCAAAGTGACTCAACGACAACACCTACACACCATCACCAATAGAGTCCACAAGCACCTCTTGCGTGGTTGTCCTACTGATATGTCGGACCTCCGCCACTGAAAAGACCCTAGAGGACCTTGTTGGTAACCATACTTATGCGGCCACCAACCAGCATAACCGTACCCACTAAAATTGTAGCTTCATCCCCACCATTACCACGCACAAAGATCATCATAGTTCACTATATACCTCACCTCCATGAACGATGCCCTCATCCTAAGTAGCATTTTGATAGTCCTTATTGCATTTCCTACAATAAGAAAATCATTTCATCTCATCCATTGTTTGGTGCTAATATTGTATTATATAAGTTTATTCATTAAACTACAAAATTATTTAATCCATCATATAGACGATAGACATGACATGATAAGAGTGTGATGCAGGGGCGGAGGCAGGAATTTCAGAAGGGGGTGACTAAGATTTAAATGAATATTATTTGTAAGAAAATTTCAATTCCTATCAAATAAAGAATGTGTAAAAAAAAAAGGTATTTTTGGGAGAATAAAAAATTAGTTTGAGTGCAAGAGATATTAACCGCGCATAAGTATTTTGGTGATAACAAAAAATCATATTCAACCAAAAAAACTATAACTGTGTGTTATTTCTTTGTTTGTTACTCTCTAGCCTTTGCTATTGTTTCTCAGTTTTTTTATCGGTGAAACAATCATATTAAAGGAAGTACTAGGTGTAAGAACAAATGAAAAAGGTACAATATTTTTGTTTTTTAGAAAGCGAAAAATTTTATTAGATGGCATGGTCAATAGTACAAATAACACTCAATAAAGTGAGCATAATCCCTCAATAAAACATAAAAAAAGTACAATATTGTTAAAAAGAAATTCAGAAGTGATTAGCTTGAATTTTCCAATGCATGAAAAAAAAAGTGATTAGTTTGTTAAGCTAGTGACAGGTGTATGTTGAGGTGTCACTCCTTGATAATAGATAGTTGAACAAGCCTTATATAAGGCAGAATTGTTGTATTGTTAGTTTAGTTGTGAATAGATATTTTTTTCAATTGAGAATTCTCTCATCTCTTCTCTCGGTTACTCTCTATTTCTGTTTACTGTTATCTTGTTTCTGTTATACCTTCTCCTACAAATAATGCAAAACAGCAGAGAAATAGAAAGAACAAAAAACCATAGGAAAGACTGTTGTAGGTAAAACAGAGAAAAAAGAAGTAGGAACATAGATGTCCCAAAAGCAATTCACAGAGGAATTACAAAATTAGTCAATTCTAGTTCCCATAAAGAAGAAAAATTGCAGCCTGCAAACAGAAAGACACTGGCAGAAACAAATAAAAGCACCCTGCAATAAATGATTCAGCCAAGGAGGCAAGCTTAATCCACGAAAGTGCTAGCAGTGGACCCAAAACCAGCGCAATTACAACAGGGAAAGGTAGATTGAAGGGTGTGTTTGCCATTCATAGAGAAAAGAGGCAGTGCCAACCCTTAACAGAAGGAAAAAGAAAGACGAGTATACAAAGGAGAAAGGGATAAAAAACCATGGGACAAACAAGAGAAGAAACAAAAACTTAATAACCGAAACAGAGGGCCCTTCAAAATAGGAGAAAACACCATAAATTTTTTTCCTTTGAGAAACTCTAAAAAGCCAGGGGTGACTAAGCAGGGGGGGAAGTCACCCCTGTGGCTCCGCCTCTCGTGTGATGTATAGAATACATGAAAATATTTAATCTGCCGCCACCGTCACCAACCTCCACCATCACCACCACCACCCTCCACCTCTGCGACCACCACCGCCACCATTAACGCCGCCTCCACCACCACTATCACTACCGCTATTGCCATCATCACTATTGCTAACAATGATTGTTGCTTCTACCACTGTCACCAACACCCTCCACCTCCGCCACCTCTGCCACCATCCACCACCATTACCCTCTACAGCCACTGCCATCGTCATCGCGACCACCACTACTACCTACCGCCACGACACAACCATGCCGCCATGCACCACCGCTACCGCCACAACCACCTCCTCCACTACTGTCATCACTCAACATTGATCACCACTGTCACCTTTATAGTCATCGTCACCGCCACTATTACTATTACTACCACCTCCGTCTTCACCACCCTTTAACATCATTCTCATATTTATATTATCTATCATCATTCAACATTTTATGAAATATAAGATTATATTAATTTAAAGAGTAATGATATATGGATTAAAATTTTTACCCCACAAATGCAACGAATTGGTTAACAACCAATCATATTCATATGTTGAGGTTATGATTGAGACAAAACAGAAATCAAAACAGGAAATAAAAACATCTATAAACTATATAAAGGGAGAGTTTTTGCAGCCTTGAGGGTAAATCTGTCAATCAACAAATAATTTCAAAGACTATGAAGCTTGACCATGGATATTTTGGTAAAGATGCATTTTATTTCACTTGGATTGAATCTCAGCCGTCAATTTCATAGCAATCTCATTGTCTTTTTCCATTCTCAAATGCATTCAGTAAACTTAATTGTAAAAATCAATGCATTCATTCATATGGGGTCCTAAAAACCTTTGAAGAAACCTTCAATAATCTTCGGTTTTTTTAAACCTTTCATCTTCTTCAAAGCTTAAACTACATGTATAAATAGCCATTTGCTCCATACTTTTTTTGCCAGTTTTCTTACCTTTATCTTTGCTTTTTATTTGGTTTATAGTAGATTCGGTCATAGGCGTTTCAAGCTTGATCAAACTCTCAAATGGTGAATGACTTTTCATTGTACTTTTTGCTTTTTCCTTCTATTATATCATTTCTTTGTCTTTTGCCAATTCTTTAAAAAGTGAGTGTGTCTATCAACGTTTGAGCTTCTAATTTAGAATATCATAATTTAGTTTTTGTTAATTTCAGGTTCAAACTGTGCGAGTGGAGAAGATGATAGATTAGATTGTGATGAGGGGAACAAGTATAGTAAGACACATGTGTAAAGAAATCATGATTTGAAAGTTATCTAATAAATTTGTATTTCTTTCCTTTAAACTTTCATGCTTGAATTTATAAATTATTATTTTATTGGGTAACAGAGGATGATGGCATGGTGAAGATTTGAAAGATTTAATCTTGATTGTCTAAAGTTTTCTGCAATGTTTCAGGTTTGCTTCTCTTCTTTTGGTTTCCTCGGTTTTTATTCAGTACAACTGAAATTTAATAGTAAAATTAATCAATGTTTTTCTTCTTGGATTGTTCTTTTAACAGAGACCAAAATGCTCAATGAAATCCTTTGCTTTTGGCTAATGTGGCTATTAGCTATTTACATAAACTCTTCTAAACAGAGCTTTTACCTACTTTATGCAATTTTACCTTCCTTGCACTTTTTTTATAGACATAGAACAATACTAAATTCAACTTGCTGCTACCAAGGTGCAGTATATACCATATGAAGGTATGAAAAACGGTAGAAAGGGGGGGTTTGAATAACGTTTTCAGTACAAAACTACCACCTTAAAGATTTTAACAAATCTTTTCGAGAACTAAGTGCAAAAGATAGAGATAGAAAAGCACACAAGGATTTTATCCTGGTTCACTTGATAAATCACTCAAGCTACTCCAGTCCACCCGTTAAGGTGATTTCTTCCTTCTTAGAATGAAGGCAATCCACTAATCAGGTAAGAGTTACAACTGCACTTGAAACCTACAAGTGACTAACAATTACACTGACTTAGCTCACACTAAGATTCACTCTCTTAGTCTTCTCTAGGATCCGATCAACCTTGATCTCCTAAAGGAAAAATCAAACAACTGTTTGAGGTTGGTGTTTACAAGGGTTTGCTTCTGAATAAGCTGATTGTAAACTAAAATAAATTACAAGATGAAAGAAAGCTTAGAATATTTTGAATGTCTTGCGCGTGTGTTGCTTCTTAGTTTCTTCTTCTAGCCGCTTCTTTCAATCTTCAGCCTCTATATATACTCCAAGGATTAGGGTTGAGCGTTGCATGGAAATGCTACCGTTGGAGGGCAGTTCTGGAAAATCCAGCTTCTGCTGTGGCTGAGAACGTTAGGTAGGTCGTCAGGAAGGTACACTTGCTTTTGTACTTGGATAGCGACTTGACCTTTTAACCTAGGAGACTTCTGATCAGAGGAATGCTTCGTATTGGAACTTGTGAAGCAGGTTGATCAGAGTCAGAGGGAAAGCACAGATCCTCTGACCATTGTATCTTCTGATTCTGAACTCAGAGGGAAGAACATGGCCTTCAGAGTTTCTTGCTTCTGGACTTCAGAGTTTCCACTATTCAGCTTCTGGATCTTCAGAGTCTTCTACACCATCAGAACATCTGAACCTTCAGTGTTTCTTGGTTGTCAGAACTTCTGGATCATCAGAGCTTCTAGCGACTGAGTCCTCATCAGAGTTTGTATAGCTTCAGATCTTCTGAAGCTTTTCCACTGTTCATACTGAACATGGTGAATGCGAAAGCGTTGCTTGGGTTACCCTTTATACACAGTGCTTCTGATTTGTGTGAAATTGAGTCAGGGTCAGAGCCTGTAAATAGCACACTCAGAAAAACACGTTAGAGTACCACAATTGTTCATATCAAAAGGTTAACTTGTAATCATCAAAACATAGAGTTGTACTACTAGATCAAAACTTGATCTTACACCATAGTCCCACATCAATCCACTTTTATTTATTTTCTCTCTTCTCTATATTTGATCTATGGTTGCTCATGATTCATGAGTTTTTATTTTTATTTATTTATTTTGAAGGAATGGTCAAAAGGTTCATTAGAGGAGACTGTGCAAAACGCCATAAAATCATGGGAGATGGAGCTTTCACACAAAACCCGCTTGAAGATTTCAGAACCATAAATCCTGAAAAGTTCAAGCTCTTCGTTAATGGAAATTAATTAACCACATGTTGTCTCAGATTATTTGATTTTTTTTTCATGAGTTAATTGAGTACATTTTCCTCGGACTAATTTGATTGTCCTCTATATTCACATGATTTTGGATGTCATAGGATCAAAGTTTCAGAACTCTTTGAGGTTCTGCTTTTTCCAAAAAGAGATCACAAAAGACAAAGAGAACCTCCTCAATTTTTAATTTCTTTATGCATAAGAGTACAACTCCTTAATATTTTAATTTCTTTAATTCAGAGTTGGAGGTTGATATTTGTTTACATAACCTCTTATGAATAAAATCAAATAAGCTTTTCTAAACGGCTCTTGCACTTTTTTGATAGATATAGAACAATACAAATTCAACTTGCTGCCATCTTCGGGCAAGCTAAACATTTTCATAATAGGAAAGATTTGCAGCTTAAAGATCTGTAAACGGTGAAGGGCAAGGTCATTTTCTCCAACTGTGGTAAGAACCCTTCTTCTAATTTTTTTTACCATTTGTTTTGTGGAAAATGAAGCGAGAGGGAAGAAATCCACAAAGAGCAAGATCGTTCTCTCCAACTGTGGTAAGAACCTTTCCTTTTTTTAACTTTCTTTCTGCGTTTTGACTTCAGAGTATAGACTTTTAATTTTTCTACAATTTGTTTTTCACATTAGGTTGTTGTTTTTTTTATTCTCATTTCTCCTCTTCCACTCCAGTAAGATACATTCTTTATTCCTTAATTCATTTTTTTGTTCACATTAGGTTGTTATCTTCTTTATTTTATTCCTCATATGGGTGCATGATTTCAAAAGTGACACCTTATGAATATCCCCTGGCTTAAGAAGTTCCCCAATACTATAATTTATTGGGTTAAAGGTCATATTAGTCCCTGTATTTGTAAAAGCGTTTGATTTTGGTCCCTCAGTCAAAAAACCGCCAGTAATTGTATTATAAACCGCCAGTAATTGTAAAAAAAGCCGTCACTAAACGTCATTTTTTTGCTAAAGGACCAAAATCAAACACTTTTACAAACACAGGGACTAATATGACCTTTAACCCTAATTTATTTTATTCTCTCCTCATACTGTTATCTCAATTGATTCTCTCCTAATTATTTACTAAACCTCTCTTCTACTTTCTATTAAAAAGATATTCTTTTTAATTTTTTAAGGTCAAGAATTGCCACTCATACTTTTACAAGTTTCAATGTCCTCATTTTGGAAGAGCACTCTTATAAGGCCAAATGTGACACCTTCTCTTTCATTTATATGTGCTTATTGTGGATATTGAAGAATTTAGTGGTTACATATTAGTAATTAATATCATTTAGGAATTCCACAGGGCATGATTAGTTAGTTCGGATTTATACAAGACATTAATCCTAAAAAATAAAAGTTAACCGTTTAAACATTAAATTTGATATCAATGCCAATAAAAACTTTCCACTTACCCTTTCCACTACAATAATTACAAGTACTAACTTTTCACTAACTCTCTTATAAGTCTAACTATTTTTCTTCTCTATTTGTGGTCATTCAATACACAAGCTGATTTATTGTTGAATGCATATATTGACAGGAGTGGGATAGGGAAAGGCCTAAGCCAGGTGGTACAACTCCCATTGAAGAGGACAAAGAGGGGGGAAGAGAAAGAAGAGGAAGAAGAAAATGATGATTCTGAGAAGCAGGACAAAAATAGTATGCTATAAACATCATGTTATTGCATCAGAAAGTTTGAGCTTTCTTAGTTTGTCTAGGCACCATTACAATGTATCAAACATATTCAATATTAATTGAGTTATTCATGGTGAATTGACAAAGATACAACTTTATTATTGAAGAGAGATTTTTTCGATAAATTGAAAGGCAGATTTTATCAATACTGAGAGGGTAACAGTAAATTATATCATTTTTTGTAAGTGGTCAGTTGGTTAAATGGTATTAGTTTTGGTTAATTATATGAATAAAGTGGTTAAATTAATTTGATGTTTGAAGAAAAAATAAACTTTTTTTTCTTTATCGGAAAACAAGAAAAATACACCCTAATACAAATTTAGTATTTTCTATTGTAACATGACGAATTTTCAGAATTCTTAATTTTTTTTCATATAGTTTCTAAATAATTATTTTTGTAACAATACAAATACCATTCTAGGATTCTTAATCTTTTGAAATAAAAAAGAAGTTAATAAAAAAAAGTTATTAGTTATAAAATTCCTTAATACATGATCCTTTAGTTTAGATTTCTAGAATATAATAACTAATATTTATTTAAAAATAAAGGTGGATGTTTTAACATTAAACTTTATGAGAATGCAAAAATTACCCATCAAAATAAATGGTTAATATGAGATAGTATTCCATAGGTTAATATGACTTACAAATTTTTTTATTTAGTGTTTAGTTAAATTAATTACACAATAAATCAAAATTAATATTAATTATTGAACTCCATAAGTCATGGTAAATTATTTTATATTAATTAAAAATTTAACTAATATTAATATTAATCTTTAACAATTAAAGGTATGGTTTTTTTTGGTGCAAAAGGTAGGGGTTTAAAGATTAAATCTAATATAAATGCCAAAATAAATGTTAGAGAAATCCTTCCAGCTTCACCAAATTTATAGTTAATATTAGTTACATATCAAATAATTAGGTTTTTTTAAGGGCAATAATTAGGTAAATATCATTAATAGAATTACATAGGACATATGAATTATTTTAATTTCCTATTATATATATATTATTTAATATTAATATTAATCTAAAAAAACTTAATATCAGTTACGAAATTCCATAAGACATCATAAATCATTTCAGTCTTATATAATAAATTAATTAATGTTAATACTAATATTAAAAAAATAATATGATTTATGGAATTCCTTGCAAAATTATTTTTTGATTGATATAATATATTAATTAATATTCATATTAATATTCAGCAATTCAAGCTTGTGATTTTACCATTAAATTTGTTATAAATTTCAACTTAAACTTTCTAATAATCCTTTAACCTACACCTAAATTTCCTATTATTAGAGTTTAAATAATATTAGTAACAAAGCAAATAAAAATAAAATCATATACGGAATTCCATAGGATATGAAAATTATTTTTAATTTATATAAAATTAATATTTAATATTAATCTTGAAAAAATGTGATATCAATTATGGAACTCTCTTTAGGACATGGTAAATTATTTCAAATTTATAAATTTTGTAAATAAATATTGATATTAATATTTAGATATTAAAGTTTGGGATTTTTACATTAAATATGATATGAATGCGACAATAAAATTTCTACTAACCGTTGCGCCTCCACTTAGTTTTTTTGTTAATTTTGTATTTGATATTATTTACAAATTAAATAAAAATAAATATCAGTTACGAAATTCCAAAAGACACGATAAATTTTCTAGGGAATTATAACATAAGTTACGGAATTTCACAAGACATAGAAAATTATTATCAAATTTATACAATATATAAGTAAATATTAATATTATTCTTTAGCAATTAATTTTGAAAGATTAACATTAACTTTTGTTCTTGGAATGAACATTGAAGAGAGGTATAGTACCTAGAGGTGGAGGATTGAGCTAAGAGAGAGTGAGAATGAGAGAGAGTGCTGAATTTCATGTGCTATTTCATCAAATGAGCCAAAAGTCCCCTATACTTGATAACTACCTCCTATTTATAGAGCTTGGGTACTACCTATTGGGCCAATTGGGCCTCCGAGGTCAAAGCCCATCTGAAGGTCAGGGCCCCGCCTCAGGGCGAGATACATGCTGGGCGTCGCCGACGCCCAGTCCACTAGTCCACAAGACACCGAGCTCGAGGTATGAGAGCTAAGTGTGTCTTTTAAATGCTTTTACATATGTCTTACAGTACACCGGAATCTGTACTGCCAAAATGGCTTGAGAAAAGAGAAGTAAACTATATCGCCAACATGGCGTGAGTAAAAGGAAACTAGCATTTTCGGTTACCCAGTCCACTGACTTGACGAGCAATCCGAGCGGGCAAGTCCACAAGTCCACAAGCGGCGAGAACGATTACTTCGTATTGGCGATAAGTTGGAGCAGGTGTATGATCGTTCGCCGGCGGGAAAGGTGGCAGGCATGGGTCATGTGCTGATCATTCAATCATTGACTGGCGGTAACCCCGGCGAGCGACTGAACTTCGTTGTTGGTGTCACCCGTCAGGCGATGGTGTTTGATCCTTATAGTGGCGAGGCTTTTCGCGCTTTCCCTTATTTTAAAACCCTTTTAAATCTCTATCCGCCTCACGTGGCTGCCCCACGTGATGCGTCGGTTACATCAATTTCCCTCTTTCTCCGGAACCGTCACTTCCCCTTTCATAACCGTCCCATCGTGCGCAGTAACTCCCCGTTGCACGCGACCCACCTCCCCAAAACCATCATGACTTCCAACCTTCCACACGCGCCCAACACGCGTCACCCTTCCAGCTTCTCCCCTTCCCCTATAAAAACCCTTCTTCCCCACAGTCATCCCTTTCCGAGACCCCTCTTTACTTCCTTAATCGCTTACCAAACTCCCTCTGCCCACTTCCGCTCCGGAGCCGTCGCTTATCACCCTTTCCGCTACCCACTCTTCACATCCTACTCCGGTGAGTCCCACTGTCCTTATCTTTGCATCACACACATACTCATCTTTTCCTTTCTTTCACTTCACTATCTTCTAAAAATGGCTTCAAACCCTACCTCCCCTAACCACTCCTCTTCTTCCTCCGGAAGCGACCCTGATGCCACCGCCGCCGGCGGCCTCCGTTTAGAGGCCCCGGAGATCCCACCTTACCGACTAAAAACCTACGCCACTCTGCCCCTTCCAGTCCAAATAGCCCCCACTCACGAGGCTATAGACCAACCTTCTATTTTCCAGAACATCGATCTCATCGTGCAGTTCGTGAACTCCCTGGGTGGTTTGTCGAATGACGATGGGTTTAGCGCGAAACTCAGGATCTGGATTTGCTGTCCTGGGGACCGCCCCTGGCTTCATAAGCCAGACGGCGACGTAAAGAGATCCCATTTCTTCTTTGCGTATGAATACATGTTTAGCGAGCTTGGAATCAGGCTTCCTTTCTCGCCCTTTGTCCAAACCGTCCTCCGCGACATCAACGCGGCTCCCTGCCAACTCCACCCTAACGCCTGGGCCTTCATTCGGTGTTTTGAAATCCTAAGCGCCGCTGTCGGCATCGCCCCATCCCCCACCAGTTTCTTCTACCTCTACGACGTCGACCCCAAGTCCATCAAAAACAAAGGATGGATTTCCTTGAAGGCCCGAGCCGGCCGGAAGTGCTTGCATCCCCACAAAAGTAACGCGAAGTCCTCCTTCGCACGGAAGTACTTCCGTGTGGCGGTTCATCCCGCCTACCCAGAGGCATTCACCCTTAGAGACGGGACCGCCCTTTTTCCTCTTTACTGGACGGAGAAGCCCAATGGGATCACCGACCCTTCAGAGGAATCTTTGTCCGCCAACGACAAAGCCTTTCTTAATCTCCTTGCCCCACTTCCCATCCTTGACTGCACAACTGTCCTTGAGGGCGCTGACCTCTCAAGAACTCCCAAATACTTAGGTTGCCCATAGCTCACTTTTATTATTGACATTTCCTTTCTCGTCTCCTATGTTGTCACTGATCGTATTTTTTATTGTTACAAAAGACATGAATTTCACGAACGCCGAGCTCCTGAAGGCCCGTGAGAGGAGAATGGCTCGCTTTTCCCCAAAATTCAACACTGAGGGCGACGCGAAAAAACGGGGCGGTGCTGAGAACCAAGCCGAGAGCACCAAAGCTCCCAAGAGGAGAAGATTGGTCAAAGCCTCCTCCGGCGCCGGCACATCCAACCCTGGCGCTCAGCCCACCACTGCTGCTGCGCCTAAAGGCAAAAATGTCGCTGAAGCCTCCGTCGTCGCGACTATCGAGCCAACCACCGTACCAGCTTCTACTCCTGCCCCCGCCGGTGCGACCGCTGCTGTTGCCGCTGAGTCCTCTATTGGCGCCACAGCCGCCTCTGCCGGCGTCAACGCCACAAAAGCTGCTGCGTCTTCCGACACTCCTATAGGAGAGAAGGAAAAAGAAAATGAAACCCCGAAGTCTCCCCCTCGCCAAGATGCGCCTCCTAGCCCGCCCTCAACACATGATGCGGGCTCCATGCCTTCCCCGCCTCATCAAGGGGAAAAATCCTGTCCTGGCGCTGCCACTACCTCTGAAGCGGCTCAAATTGAACAAGCCCCTGCTCCCCAGGTCGGTTCCTCAAGCTATTATAATATGCTCCCCAACGCCATTGAACCCTCAGAATTCTTACTTGCTGGTCTTAACCGTGACGTCATAGAAAAAGAAGTTTTGAGTCGGGGCCTTAATGACACCAAGGAGGAGACTCTTGCTTGCCTCCTACGCGCTGGGTGCATCTTTTCTCACGCATTTGAGAAGTTCAATGCCGCCACCGTTGAAGCTGAGCGGTTGAAGGCCGAAAGTGCTAAGCATCAAGAAGCCGCCGCTGCTTGGGAAAAGCGTTTCGACAAACTGGCGACGCAGGCAGGAAAAGACAAAGTCTATGCCGACAAGATGATTGGCACGGCGGGGATTAAAATCGGCGAGCTGGAGCATCAGCTGGCGCTGATGAAGGAAGAAGCAGATGAGCTTGATGCAAGCCTTCAGGCTTGCAAAAAGGAAAAAGAGCAAGCTGAGAAGGACTTGATCGCCCGAGGCGAGGCGCTGATTGCTAAGGAGTCAGAGCTTGCCATACTGCGCGCTGAGCTGGAGTTAGTGAAGAAGGCGTTGGCAGAGCAAGAGAAAAAGTCTGCGGAGTCCTTGGCCTTGGCGAAGTCTGACATGGAGGCGGTGATGCAGGCTACGTCCGAGGAGATCAAGAAAGCGACTGAATCTCATGCCGAGGCCCTCACCACGAAAGATGCTGAGATTGCTTCCCAACTGGCAAAGATCAAAAAACTAGAGGACGAGCTAGCGACGGAGAAGGCCAAAGCCACTGAGGTGAGGGAACAAGCTGCTGACATCGCCCTTGACAACCGCGAGCGCGGTTTCTACCTCGCCAAAGATCAGGCCCAACATTTGTACCCGAACTTTGACTTTAGCGCCATGGGAGTAATGAAAGAAATAACCGCCGAAGGACTGGTTGGTCCCGACGATCCTCCCCTGATTGACCAAAACCTCTGGACAGCGACTGAAGAAGAAGAGGAAGAAGAAGAACAGGAGAAAGAAAACAATGAATAATGTAATTTTAACATTACTTTAGCTTTTATTGTCACCTTGTAGTGTACTTTTCCGCCATTCGTCTATGTTTAAGCAACCCCTCGCCATAGCTTTTTATATCGCCGTTGGATATTTTGTAAATCATGTTGGAATGCTTCCGCCGCCTTCTTATGGCTTAAAAGATTTAAGAATAAGTTTCATAGTTTAACCCCTCAACACGCCAGAGAAGTAAGTTTCATAGTTTAACCCCTCAACACGCCAGAGTAGTAACATACTCAACATCCTGAGTGACCAAGCACTCGCCTTCCACCTTATTCATTCGCCGACCTTATATCTTGCGCTATTTTTCACGCGTCATATGATTGAATTACGCCTAACGATTTCGTGCCTTAATTTTAACTAGGACTTGTTGCTTGGTATTCCACCACCAAGACTTTAGACGTTTTCCCCAATAGGAAGAAACGGCCTCCATTCTCGAGGACTTCGCCCGGGGCTTTGCCCGCTCGGGGCTTACAATGCTTGGATCCCAATGGCCATTTGGGGGTCCCAAGACTTTTGCCTAGCTAACGGCGCTCGTCGTATTCTGGCGAGACTTACCCAGCACATCGTTTACGGGACCGACGATCACGTCAGACTTTCCGGAGGGTGATTCCCAGGCATCAAAGGCCATTTGTGGAATCGCCACAACCTTCAGGGTTCCAGCAAGCCCCTTTGGGGATCAAGCTTGTCCCACTTAGTGATCGCCGTAATTCTTTATGTCGATCGGCAATTCCGATCGTCAGGGAATCCCTGGAATTTTTGGACACGAATTTCGTGAATTTTCGTTTTATTTTATTGATGGGGCGCCTCATTAAAAAACTCCTTTCGGAGAAAAAGAGCACGCCTTGTTATTGCAATACATTGGAGAATTTGAAAACACTTCGGAAAATCTTAAAGATATCTGGCTCCGGCGATTCCGCCTTGTTCACTTTCTCGCCTGCGATCAACTATAAAAGTAGCGCAAGCTCAAACCATTGAACGATCGAGGTAACCGGCTTCCATCCAGCTCCTCTAAGTGATAGGCCCCATTACCAAGAAGTTTAATAATGCGGTAGGGCCCTTCCCAGTTGGGAGTAAGCTTGTTCCCCGGGGCTCCCGATCGCCACTTGAGGACAAGGTCGCCGACCTGCATATCCCGGACGCGAACCCTGCTGTTGAACTTTGCCGCCACGCGCTGCTTCATCGCTGTTTCCCGAATGTGCGCCTCGTCGCGCGTTTCCGACAAAAGGTCCAGCTCCATCGCCATGTTGGCCTGATTTTCCCCTTCAAAACCTGGTTGAGTCCGCCATGTAAAGTTGTCAATCTCCACCGGCAACATGGCGTCTACCCCATAGGTCATTCTAAAGGGGGTTTCCCTTGTAGTAGATTGCTCGGTGGTGTTGTACGACCACAGCACCACCGGAAGTTCATCCAACCACGCTCCCTTAGCCTCCGCAAGCCGTCGTCTTAGTCCTCGCAGGATTACCCTGTTTGCAGATTCCACCTGCCCGTTCGTCTGCGGATGCTCAACAGAGGCGAACCTCATCTGTATGCCCATTTCCCTGCAGAACTCCCTTGTTTGGCTGCTTGAAAACTGGGTCCCGTTGTCAGATACGATCGCCCTTGGGATTCCGAACCTGCAAACAATATGCTTCCAGTAGAAATTGACTATCTTTGCAGAAGTAATCTTGGCCAAGGGTTCGGCCTCAATCCACTTAGTGAAGTAGTCCACCGCCACTAATATAAACTTCATTTGTGCCCTGGCGGTCGGAAAAGGTCCGACTAAGTCCACACCCCACATGGCGAAAGGCCACGGGGCGCTCATCGTTACCAACTCTTATGGCGGTGCCTTAGACAAATCCGCAAACACTTGACATTTCTTGCACTGCTTCACGAAGTCCATACAATCTTTCCTGAGGGTGGGCCAGTAAAAACCCGCCCTCAACACCTTGCAAGCCAAAGACCTTCCCCCGATGTGGCTCGCGCACACTCCTTCATGTACCTCAGACATTATCGCTTCGTACTTCTCTGGCGGTACGCATTTCAACAATGGCGTTGAGAAACCACGGCGATACAAGTGTCCGTCAATGAGAGTATAGTGACTCGCCTCCCGCCGTTGTTCCTTCGTGCATTGCTCCACTTCTGTCGGGTCCCCCGCCAAGATAGATTTTATGGAATCCATCCATGTTCCCCCTCTGTTCACGCAAGCCATGAGCTCGCCTTCGATGCTTGGGTACGCCAGCATTTCCTGAATCACACTTTTGTTATTGCCGGGCTTCCGCGTGCTCGCCAACTTGGCCAGCGCGTCCGCCCGCTGATTTTCTGCCCGAGGAACGTACTCCACCACGACCTCTTGAAAAAGTGTCATCAAATACCGTACCCGCTTAAGGTACTTGATCAGATTAGGATCTTTGACCTGGAAAGTTCCCTTTACTTGATTCTCCACCAATTGTGAGTCCGTTCTTATCAACAAACTCCCGATCTTCACTTCCCGCACCAACTTCAAGCCGGCGATGAGAGCTTCATATTCTGCTTGGTTGTTCGTTGCTTTGAACTCGAATTTCAGGGATTGCTCCAACACTAGTTCTCCCGGCCCTTCTAACGTTACTCCCGCGCCGCTGCCACTACTATTGGAGGATCCATCCACGAAGAGAGTCCACTGAGTGTCCACTCTTTCAAACCGATCTGGAGTCAACTCGACCACAAAGTCAGCTAGCGACTGCGCACCAACCGTGCCCCGCTTATCATATTGCAAACCATACTCTGACAATTCAACCGACCAGGCGACCAATCTACCTGATAAATCCGGTTTTTGTAATACTTGTCTCAAGGGCAAATCCGTCCGCACCTTCACGAGAAAACTCTGAAAATAAGGTCTCAACCGCCGGGCGGTGACGAGGACCGCCAGCGCCGCCTTCTCAATTTTCTGATATCTGACCTCCGCGCCCTGGAGTGTGTGACTAACAAAATAAACAATTCGATGCTCGCCATCTATCTCCTGCAACATCACAGAACTCAGAGCACTATCGCTCACAGCAAAATACAAATGCAGCGGGTGTCCCTGTATTGGTTTCGACAAGATTGGCGGTGACGATAGGAGTTCCTTGAGGCGAACAAAAGCTTCCTCACACTCCGCCGTCCACTCAAATGCGACATTCTTGCGAAGACACTTGAAAAAAGGGAAAGATCTGTCACCAGACTTGGGAAGAAACCGAGACAAAGCTGCTATTCGCCCCGTCAAACGTTGGACCTCTTTCACATTAGAAGGGCTTTTCATCTGCTGAATCGCCTTGCATTTTTCTGGGTTTATCTCGATTCCTCTAGATGTGATCATGAATCCCAAAAACTTTGATGATGGTCTAAACCACGTACTGACTTAACAATCATGTCATCAACGTAAACCTCCATGTTTCTTCCCACCTGCCCAGCAAAAACCCTATCCATCAATCTTTGGTAGGTCGCCCCAGCGTTCTTTAGTCCAAACGGCATGGTACGATAGCAATAATTGACTCTGGCGGTCATAAAAGCCGTTTTGTCCTCGTCTGCCGGGTGCATGCGGATTTGATGATAGCCAGAATAAGCATCCATCAAGCTAAGCAGTTCGTTGCCCGAGGCACCATCAACAAGGCTATCGATGCTGGGAAGGGGATACGAATCCTTTGGACATGCTTTGTTTAAGTCTGTGTAATCTACACACATTCGCCATTTCCCGTTCGCCTTCTTCACCATTACGACGTTCGCCAACCACGTCGGATACTTCACCTCCCTGATGAACTCTGCCGCCAGCAACTTGTCGACTTCCTGTTGCACCGCCTTCCCTTTGTCGCCACCCAAGCGCCTCCTGAGTTGTGAAACTGGCTTGACACTTGGATTCAATGCTAACCGATGACATATGAAGTTTGGATCAATTCCAGGCATGTCTTTGCAGCTCCAAGCGAACAAGTCTAAGTTCTCCCCAAGCAGTTTTGTCAGGCGCGTCTCCTGCTCTTCCGTCAGTCTGGTCCCAATCTTCAAAGTGCGATCGCCAAACTTTAGCGCCTTCGTTTCCTCAATTGGCGTGGGCCTATTTACTCGCCCCTCGCCCCGGGGATCAAGATTTTCATCCGAAGCTTCGATTTCATAACATCTATGACCAACCAACGCACTCTTCTTGCCATACAAGTTAAGGCAATTATTGTAACACTCCCTCGCCATCTTCTGGTCCACCTTCAGCTTTCCCACCTTTCCACTGCTTAGCGGATACTTGACCGCCAAGTGGGCTGTTGAAATTACAGCACAAAGGCGATTCAATGTATTTCGCCCAATGATATGAATGCCACAATAAACCTTTTACTAGCACTTTCGCTTACATTTTGATATTTTATTGGTGTTTAGTTAATATTATTTACACACTAATTAAAAAGTTTAATATCAGCTACGGAAATCCATAGGACATGCATGATAATTTATTAGGATTTTATTTATATAAATAATATATTATTATTAATCTTTAAAATTTTAATATCGATCATTTACAAAATTCCATAGGACATAGTAAATTAATTTGGATTTAAAAAAATTATATAAATATAAAACTAAGGATAAGATGTGTATTGTGATTATTATTTTACTAATGAGAATTTTATCATGATTTTCTAATTTGCACAAAATTTGTTAATTAATATATTCAATCATTCTTTTGCTGCCAAAAAAAAAAATTGTCACAACAAAAAGAGTTGTAACCTTCCTGCTCCATGTAGTTAATGAATGGGAAAATTAAATTAATAAATACAAAACAAATCCAAATATATTTATCCCATTATACTCACTATTGTCTTCTATTTTTTTCTTATATTTCGTGAAAGCCAGTAAGTCAATCAAAATGTCAAGTTACATTCTCAATGTAATAATCATTCTATTTCCTATTTGTAACAAAATATTTTTATAATCATTACTTACTTAATGTCTTTTATCAGCTCATATATAATATGAGAAAAGGTAATATATAGTGTCGGTGTAATTTTTTTTACACAAACGTCTGATTGATTTCCGCAACATCAGAAACTATAATTGTAATTTAATTAAAATAAATGAAAAATATAATCATTTATCCCACGTGACATACAATAATTGGATAACATTGTAAAATTTCTTTACACTGACAATATTTCATCTCACTAAAATAAAAAATTGAATTGTTATATAAAAGACCGAATTAAATAGTTCAGCGTTGAAATAAACGTTAAAAACACAAATTAGTATTATTATTATGTCACTACAAAATAAATACAAATACATACAACACACAAAAAAATACTAAAAAATTTAAGTTAACTTACATCTAAAATTAATTTTAATTTTTTAATTCATAAATTTGTTTTTATAAACCTAATAAGATAAATTATTTTATTAAACTTTAGCTCAATAAACATAATACCCCGTGTAACGCACGGGTAACAAAATATAGTTTTTTCCTCTATAACAAACTAAATTAAATAGTGCAACATTAAACACAAAACTCAATAATAAATAAAATAGTTGTGCTTCTACAAAATAAAAGCAAACACATTCTTCACGGAAAAAATTTACATATTCGTGTTTTCTTATATTCAATTTTTTTTGTCCTTTTAACTCATAAACTATTTTTAAATAAACATAATACAAATTTAAATTTTTTTATACAATAAACAAAAATTAAAA
This sequence comes from Lotus japonicus, assembly GCF_012489685.1. Taxonomy (NCBI): domain Eukaryota; kingdom Viridiplantae; phylum Streptophyta; class Magnoliopsida; order Fabales; family Fabaceae; genus Lotus; species Lotus japonicus. Next base: position 9,713,803 of record NC_080041.1, on the reverse strand, counting down.
TCTCCCGTGCATCGCACGGGTAAAATGATAGTATTAAATAAAATGATATGTTATACAGTGTATGACCAAACATTGTATAATATAAATTTTATATTAGGCCTAATACTGTTAGGTTTGATACTATCATACATTATACTATCATGCTTTATACTATAAAACATATCAAACATATGTAAAAAATGTATGATAATACTCACATTCTTATATCTTCATTTTTTTATAAGCAAATGTTAGTTGTTAATTGTTAGTAAGTTAGTCCCTTCACCAGGGTTTGAACTCTGACCCTTCATCCTTCAATACCCTTCATTTGGTGAGCTACCAATCCCACCCATTATTTTATCCTTCATGTTGCATTCAGGTTTGAAAATGTGTATATAGTGAAGAAAATATTATACGTTTGTTATATTTTAAATATTTTGTATAAATTTCTTTTAGAGTATGTTATTCTTTGAAAATATAATTACTTTTTTTTTCTAACTTACCATGAACATGGACTCTAAATTATTTAAACAAAACTAATTAACAAATTTTATTTATTATTCTTTTGATTCAATTAAATAGTTAGTAAAATTTGTCATTTTCTGGAAATTAATTTAGAGGGATTTAAAATCAATATGATTTTGAATTAATCCTTACTCTTTTTTGGTACATTGCGTGAAAAGAAAAGAAAACTAAGGTCTCACAGAGGGGACACCCATAACATCAGCCAACAACGACAAACTCATCTCTTCCAGAGAGTGATCTAGAGCCACAAACTCATTATTCAAAAATAAGAAGAAAATTAGATCATAACCTTTTGGATTTTCCTATGTGTTAGCCTTGTAGTTTATTTTCCTTGTCTTTTAATTTTTCGATGTACCAAAAAATATTCTTAAAAAAATTAATTTTAAGTGTAAAAAAAATAAAAAAAGAGAGGAAATATAAATATACATGATTAATTGCAGAGAGAGAGCCGTGTTTTTTTTGTATTGGAAAATAAATGTGTTGGTTTTATCATACATGATCATATAAATTAATATACATGATTAATTGGAAAAATATACAATAGAATAACTATAAAAAATTTACACTGTAGTTATTTAATAGAGTTTTAAAATTTCCTAATTATGCATGTCTTATTCATGCTGATTGTATTTGAATTTGGAAATGATAATGTGGTTATTATTGGTTTGATGTTAAAATATCAGATATCTTCTTCTGTGAAATGATCGATCACCTCTTTTTTTTTATTTGAAATGCTCCATTTGGTTATTTAATTGAAATTTAAAGTTTCCTAATTAAGCATGGTTTAATCATAGTTATTGGTTTGAATTGATTTCAAGAGTTATGCACCCTTATTATACTTGACATTTTCCTAATTTTTTGAAATGATTTTGGTATGACTTGTTCGACTCATTAATTTTTTTTGTTTTCATCATTATTATTTTTTAACTTCAAAATTCGTTTTCTTAAAAATAGTAATGATGAGAGCGAAAATAGGAAATATTTATTTGTTTTACAAAATTTTTAAAAATTCCAAAATTAAAAAAATAGTAATGCTGAAAATTGAAAAAAAAATATGTATTTGATATACTCATATTTGCTCATTATACTCATTTCAAAACCAATATAATATTATTTAATATTTAGACAATAAATAAAAAGAAATCAAATGTATTTTTGAAAAATCAAAATTTTAAAAATTAATACTGTAAAATAAAAAATCTAATATTCATTTTTAATCTAAATAATTTTTATTATTAATTACTAGTATTTAATATATTAATAATTAAAACTCATGATAATTTTTGAAATTTTAAAAATAATATTTTGAAATAGAAAATTAAGTGAATTAAATAGGATATTAGATAGGCTTAATACATCAGAAGGCCCCTGAAATTGTAAAGGGAATCAGTTACAGGACCTGTAAAATTTTCGCATCAAATTGGGTCCCTAATTTTTTTTTTTAATTCAATTAAGGCCAAATGCTACCAGACGGTGATGTGACTTCAATTTTTGCCTACTCAGCTTTTCCATGTAGCATTTTAATTTTTTTTAATTGAAAAATTTTAAAACTTAATTTTTTAATTTCAACTCATATATTAAAGCCTAAATTAAAAATAAAATCTTCATACAAAATCTAAACTTTTAGGGATTAAAAAATAGGGGAATAAGAACAAGAGAGAGGACCAGTAACTAATTCACTGCATTCAGATTAATCACGAACTCAGTATTGATATGGATATATATACCGGTAATCATAAAAGATGGGGAAAAAATAGAACTTGCGAGATTATTGCACATGGGAAAGTACATGGTTGGTGAGTAACACTATCAGAACAGTGAAACCGCTACTTGCTAGTTCATTTTCTTTGAAAAATGGGGAAAAATCTTCACTGGGCTCTATGCTTGTTTGTTCACTTTGTACTCAGGGGAAGAAAACCCCTCCGTATCCCAGACAGCACAATCAAGCTTATAAGCCATAACAGTGTGCTCCATCATCCACAAATTGAACCGAATCAGCAACGTAATTTGGAGTCAGTTACAGTAACCCTAACATGGAATCGAAGAATTGAAACAAAAAAATTGAAGTGAATTTTGAGATCAAACCTCGAGAGAACGGTGAGGGTGAGGAAGGGTTTTTTGGACAAAATAAACAAAGGGGGTAAATTGATGGCGACAAAATCCCCAAGCACCACCACTGAACCTCCTCCGTCTTTCTCCGCCAGAACACCTCCACCACCTCTTCCTCCTCCTCTTCACCAACCACAGCCGGCGAAACCCGATGCCCCACCGTCAGAACCCAAACCCTCCGCCACTCCAACGCTAACGTAATCCTGGTCCCCAGCCACTCCAGATGGTTCTCATGGGATTCAATTCATCAATGCGAAGTTCGTCACCTCCCTGAGTTCTTCGATTCTGCTCTGTCATGAAACAGAAGCTTCTTCTTCAATTTGGGGAATTAGGGTTTCCAATTCCAAACTCAAACACTCAAATAAATGGTAAAGTTACAATTTTTTTCTACTTTTCACAAATCTAAGGCAAAAGAAACATAACCCAACAATTAGATTGAATTTTTTTTTCCTAATTTTCTAAGAAACCCAGAAGAAATCACATATGATGATATGGGTTCATAGATGATGAGAAACAGAGGCAGTGGACTGTGGTGGAAAGGGGATAGAGAGAGGGAGAGAAGAAATGGTTGTGATTAGTTTCAGAAGATTAGGTTTTAATGAGGGATTGTTTATAATTAGATTAGGTTAGATTAGTTTATTAGTTAGATTATTAGATTGTTTAGTTAAGGAATTATTGTATTAGGTTTTTATTAAGTTTTTTAAAAAAAAATTATGATTAAATAATTGAGTTGGAATTAAAAATTTTATTTTTTAATTAAAAAAAATTATAAAAGCCACGTGTAATTGATGACTAGGATAAAATTGAGGTCAGACAGCATTTGACCTTAATTGAATTAAAAAAAAAATTCTTAGGGACCCAATTGATGCGAAAATTTTACAGGTCCTGAAACTAATTCCCTTTACAATTTCAGGGGCCTTCTGATGTATTAAGCCTATTAGATAATCATGTTGAAACAAAAAATGTTGGATATTTTTTTGTTTTGGAGGAAAATGAATTCCTTACGAGGGGACATGTGACATAGATCTTCTAGAAGAAAACCTTATTTTCACATATATATATATATATATATACATAGATTGTTTTTAGACTATTTTTTTTATAAATAGCAATGAAACACTCATTCAATCAAATATTATCTTCTTTTTTTGAAAATTTTCAATCAAATATTATCAATTTAAGTTTTCTTTTATCTCCAAAACAAACTAAGTTTTCCTGTTAGTCTATACTTTTTGTCATTGACATGTGACGTGTGTATAAACCAAAAGCAATTAAGTCTGTATTTATTTGTCAGCTTCTTGTACTTTGGTAGTCTAGTCTTCTTCCTCCACATATAGAAAATATCTCAAGATATACAAAGGATTCAAGCCAATACCAACGCGTATTTCGTTGCTTAAAATGATCGTGATCGTGAGATTCAAGAAATTTTGACTTTTATAGTTACGAAAATTAACATAAAATTAAAGAAAATGTAAATGTGTGTCTTTTCTTTAAGAAAATATATCTCCACATCCGACAATTATAAGATTAATTTTCCTGAGATTCGTCACGTTAAGAGAGTAGACTTCTCCCAACAAATACTTATTTAAGTAGATATAAAAAAATTAAATCTTATTTAAAAACATGAAATTTTAGCTTGGCTTTTATTTTTTTTCCTCATTTAGAGGGCTAATGCCCAAGCTTGGCTTGGCTTTTTCTTATCAAATACTAAGATTCATATATACATTACATACATAGATAACCCTCGGGTAGGGCTGAGCATCGGGTGGGTTCGGGCAGGTACGGGGCAGAGATGTCGGGTCTGGACGGATTTGAATCAAGGATATCTCAACCCATTTCCGATTGAACCAAGGATCGGATAACTTGGGTGCGGGTTGGGTCGGTGGATGGGTTGGACGGTTCGGTTTTCACGAGTATTGAGCCATATCACACCCTAGTTCGAGATTGGTTGAGTTTTACTGGGATTTGAGATGTGAGATAGCAACTGAGCTGGAGAAGAGGAAGGAAATGAGAGACTTTTGGAAGGATGGTGACTAAACAATCTTACACAGCGACAAGCCAGCAACCAGACTTTTAGGTTTAGTAGAGGGAAAGAGTTAACATGCGAGAAGCTGAAAGATGAGACAATGAGTTGAAGGAGAAATCAGAAAAATTGTATGTGAAAATAGATGAGAGCTCATCAGCTCACCAATGACCACCGTCTCTTTCCCCTTTTCTTTTTCTTTCCCTTCCGTCTTTATCATCTTTGTACTCCAATGTTATCCTATCCACCTCTTTCACTGTGTAGAGAATATAGTTTAGATATTTTTTTTTAAGGGATTGTTATTCAAACCCCCCACAACTATTCAGACCCTGATAAATTTGTAAAATCCAAAAAAGCCCTTTATAAAATTTTTTCGCTCGCACTTTGAAAGTCTGTCACTATAGCACTTTGAAAGTGCGATAGTCACACACTTTGAAAGTGCGATAGTCACACACTTTCAAAGTGCGAGCACAACACATATATTTCTTTTTTTTTTCATGTTTAATTTCCGGAAGGAATTTTGGACTATCAATTATTAGTTAAGGTAATAGGATCATTCTAAGCTCAAATATGCAGTTAGAATCTCCAAATTCCTACACCTTCTAGTAGTCTCACGATTTTTAAAATCATCTAATATTAGTTATGTACAAATTTGCAGCAAAACACACTTTAAGAGTGCGTTTACTTCGCACGTTAACAGTGAGTTAACTACGCACTTCTAAAGTGCGTGCGTAACTGATGACCCTTGTTTAGTAGTGTTTTTAGGGTCATTTATTAGTTAGTTTTGTGTCTTTTTGTTGAGTCTCGTGTAGTGTTTCATGCATTCTCATGCATTTTTATCTTTATTTGTGTTTCTACTTTGTTTTGGTAATTTCAGAGTTTTATAGGGACCTTTCATGCATTTTAAGTAAGTTTAAGACTTGCATATCTTTTCTACTTGAATTGAGGGTCTTTTGTGCTAATAAACTCTTGGAAATCCTAGATATTTTCCTTGCTTTGTTCCCAAGCAGCTAGGTCTGAAAACTGATGAAGAAAGAAGGTCAAGAGGCTTGGAGAATTGAAGGGAGGCTTAAAGGAGAGTTAAGAAGAAGGTCAAGAGACTTTCTAGCATGTAGAGAACGCTCAGGCGCTCGTGTTGAGCGCCTGAGCGCCAATTGGATCGATGTTTACAAGATGCTAGAAAGGAATTGGCGCCTGAGCGCTCCTGTTGAGCGCCAATTGCCTTCCAGAGAGCATGTTTTCAGCTTGGAATTGGCGCTCAGGCGTGCTTAATTGGCGCCTGAGCGCCCAGACTCGACCTGTTTGCCTATAAATAGGCTTTTTTGTCATTTCTTTTGTAACTTTGGTCATTTCTATATATTCCTAAATAAGTTAGAAGTAGGGTTAGGCTCTGGAGCTTGAGGAGAAGCATTCTCCAAGTCGATGTTCCAGGTTTTATCATTCTTTTCTTGTATGGATTCTATAGCCATGCTTGGCTAAAACCCCTTTTGCTTAGGGTTCTTTGTAAGACTTTGAATGTTTTAGCTATCAATCCTTTTCTATTCATGATGTTCTGAGTAAACCCTTGAATCTCACTTCTATGCTTTATCTTTCAAGCTTGAATGCATGCTAGCTTCTTACTTTTCTATAATCATAACGATAGTTTGTTATAGAATTGGGACTTGTTGTGAGATTACTCATTCTATACTTGCTGCTAGGAATAAAGGAAGGGTTGGGGTTTGTTGGCCTGATTTGCATGCTTAGTGCTTCTAACAAATGTTTAGGTTATCAAGGAATTGAATCTATCTTTTGATTAGAAAGGGTTTTCTTTACGAGGCATCGATAGATGACTATCTAGGCTAGAACATCAAGGAGAGACTCAGGATTATTTGAATAGGAAGGTTTGCTAAAACTGAAATAGTTGAACAAGAACCCAAGGCAATCTCATCTCTGTTTTTCAATCGCTTTATTACTTGATTACTTGTCTTTTTACAAACTCAAGAAACAACCTATTATTAAAACTGAATTTTACTTGCTTTCTTACCGTGAACTCGAGGCTTAAACTGAATTGCCACACCAATTCCCTGTGGTTCGATAATTTAAAACCCGGAGGTATTCGTACACTTGCGAATTGACCAACAGTAACGCATTTCTAAAGTGTGTTTATTTGTAGAAAAAAATAAAAAACAACAGAAACAACTCCCTAAAGTTGAATATTTTCAAAAACGACAGAAGATGGAGGTTGTGGTGATGGTGGTGGTGGCAGCGGCGATGGTGGCGGAAGTGGTGGCGGCTGCAGCGGTGGTGGCGGTGGGTGGTGTTGGGTGGTGGGGGTGGAAGAAAGAGGAAAAAGGTAAGGAGAGAGGAGAGAGAAAGAATGTGAAGAGAGTGAGGATTTTTTTATATTTTTTTTCATTAAGGTCTTTTCATACATTAATGAGGGGTCTGAATAGCTAGGAGGTCTGAATAACAATTCCCTTTTTTTTAAACTGAATAGGTTAGATATTAGATTAATACTATTGTAGAAATAGAATAGTCTAGAACTTGTTAAATTAAAAAAATATAAAAAGAATAGTCTAGAACTCAAGATTATATTTTTTACTTTTACAATTCTACTATATTATTTACAAGATAAAGAATGGAAGGTCGAAAGGTATAGCTTCAGCTTTTTAGACCCTCCTATTCTCCCTAGCTAATAAATAAAACACTCTCCGGTCATTATTATAAGCAAAAAAATAACATTTTAGATTCATTGGATAAAGAATGTATCTAGTCATTATTATAGACTATATACATCATTTATTGAATTAAATTAAAACTTATTTTTTGCTTATAATAGTGACCAAAGGGTGTAATTATCCTCTGACTGAACCAGTCTTTCTTTCAAACTTCAGCACTCACCTGATCTTGATTGACATTTGTACAAATTTTATATTTGAAATTGTAGCTTGTTCGGTCGGGTGCGGTTTTTGACGGAAAAATTTTACCAAACTCGCACCCGCCCGTTGAAATCCGTGTGCTCAATCAAACCCGTTGACCCAGTAGAACCCGCCCGATTGCAAAAAACTAATTCGGGTTTTGCGGGTTGTGGTCGGAAACAGGTTTTTGCTCAACCCTACTCGGGTGGGTTATCGGGTCGGCTTATCAAAATATGAAGGTGTTGCTGGGGTGATGCAGCATGCTGCATGCATATATCAATTAATTTAACCTAGATGCAGTGTATGAAGGGGTGTACGTAAAACTAATAACCGATATTGTTGCAGTTGCTTTCATTGCAAGAGTTGCGCGCTGCAGAATTGATACTCAATTTCTTTGCTTTCTGGTTTTTAGCGGGTATATCTTTTCTATTAGATGAAGACACATCTTGCACTTACCATTAATTCCATTTGCCTTATTCAAAAGACTAGCTAGCTTTCTCTATTATAAGAACATTCCATTTTTATTATAAGCAAGAACACTCCATTTAACTACTAGCTAGCACTTTGGCCGTTTTTCCAAACAGACACTACAAGAAAAACAACATTTAGGGGCAGATATTCTGCGGCGGTTTTCATAAAACCGCCGCAAATTGTAACACTATGGCAGTCCTGCAGGCGGTTTAGCCAAGCGCCGCAGTTTGAGTCATTTTGCAGCGGTCTCTTTCCAATTTCTGGCGGTTTGTAAGTATTTTGTGGCGGTTTAACCAGGGGCGGTTAGGGAAGGCACCGCAAGTTAATTAACTTTTTTTAAAAAAATCAAAAGGGGTCACGTGAACCCTATTTCTCTTTCTTCGCGTTTCATTCACGTTCTCAATTCTCACATCTTCTCTTGCTCTGAAACTCATCTTCTTTTTGTGATCTCGAAACTCATCTTCTGAACCCTTACTCATCTTCGTTTTGGATGATGGATTGAAGACTCTCACTGAATGATGGATTGAAGACTCTCATCTTGCGATTATTCTTCGGTTTTTTCCGATTCTGCTTTGGTTCAGGTTCGTTTTGATTTACATTGTTTCGACTCATGATTCAACCTTGTATATCTTCACTCCGATGGCTTCCCTTTCTCCTGTTCATCGCTGCGACTGCTATGATGCGATTCAAACCACTTTTTGTTAACATTCATGCTTACAACCATTTTCCTCTTTTTGTCTCATTTTTTCGATTTCCATGCTATGATGCGATTCACGCTTTTGACTTACTATTACTTGTTGCAGGTTATGACACTGATTGATTCTATTGGACGATTTGGTACTCTCTAGAGACGGAGGAAGATCGTATTGCAAAAATGGGTTAAGTTCCTAAACTTGTTTCATATGGTTTCTGAAATGTATTGTTGATATACAAATTGAGGTTCTATTGGCTTTGAATTTGATGAGGAATGCCTTTGTTGTTATCATTCTATTGTGTTCATATCTGACTAGTAGGGTTTATCATTTAGATAAGAACAATGCTAACTATTGAGATGGGGTCAACGGGGTTGGATTGATGTCATTTACATATATGATAGTTTATTGGCATGCTATGTGTTAGTAAATTTTACTTTTGGTGAATTTTACTTATCAATTGTGTTACTTTCTGAATGACCTCAAATTTACTTAGAACTTGCTAACTATGAGATGCCAAAGGGCTTTTTCTAAAGCTGGTGATGAAGTCAATGATACCCTTTCTCTTCCTCTCTCTGTTTGTTCCATTCGTTGCTTCGATTAGATTTTGCTATGAATGCGCTTAATCTTGGTTTTTCCAATTTGCAGTTCATTATACTGGAACATTGCTTGATGGCACCAAATTTGATTCCAGCAGACATAGGGGAATCCCTTTCAATTTCACTCTTGGACAAGGTGAGTGCACTGATTGCTCTTTTATTTTGCTTTTGCTTTTGAATTGTGGGCGTTGTAATTGAATGTGTTAGATCCACTTCTAAGAATATGTTACTCTTATCATGTTAGTTTCATTCGTGTACTCTTTCTACTTGCATTTATCACTACAACATTTTGGGTTTACAGCAACACCCAGAAACCGTGGCCTAATATCAAAAAACCGTACCCTTTGGTTTCTGAAACGATTCTGCAAGTGTGGTTGTCTGAGGCGTTGCCTATTCTTTCTACAACGCTTTACTAAGTCATCGGCAACAATAACAGATAACCGTTCTCAATAAGAAGCTATAGAGAACGTTTTTCTGGTAAATCTATGGCAACGCATTTTCACTCGTTTCCTGTGATGTCACAGGAAAAGCGTTCCCCACGATCATAAGGAGAACATATGCTAAAACGTTGTCAAAGGTATTTGAGAACGATTTTATTTGTAGGTCAAAAAGAACAATTTTCTAACCGTTGCCATTTCATATACTAAATCCGAACAACACAACCGAACTTTAGAGGACCCTGAGATATTTAAAATACTACATTTCACCAATGATAGTTAACCACATTTGCAGCAATCAAATATAAGATAAATCATAGCTAAATAGAAAGGTATAAATATATGTTTAAGATAAATCATTTCATCTCAAAATGATTATGTATGCAACTTGTCTTAAAAGTTACAACTCATTAATTTTTTTTTTTTAACTTTCAGATTGAACCAAACATATGTATCTGGTTCAGACCATAGTGAAACAAGAGCTATGAAAGCTAAAATCTAAACTCATGATTTAAGAATTTAAGAATAATATCAAATCAAATAAGAAACATTGAGAATCCAAAATTTACGTAAAGTACCTAACAAATGTATTGTATAACATTCTAGGTCCCAGTTCATAGCCTTTCTTGTGCCCCTTGTTGAGAAGAGTCTTCATTGTTGTTTACCATTGAATGGGTGAAGTAACCTTCAATTGCATTACAAATGCAATTATTTGTAGTTCATGCATAGTCAACCTAGCTAAATAGCATTTATTAAATAATCACTCATGCAGCTTAGATAAAATGTTATCTTTGCTGCTGTTGCAATATCCAGGACAATTCCATGTACCTCAAAACCCAAAAAGTGACTACCAAGACGACCAAACCCTGATTGAATCTCATCGGCTATGACGAGACCTGCTTTATTTTTGATGCTATCAGGCAAGTAACCTGGAGCAAATTTTATTACTCACTTACCCCGTCAAACATGAACCTTCCACTTAATAATAAGCAAGCCATTGTGAGTGTCAAAATAACACTATGTTTATCTATGTTTTATGCTTGTACTAGGTCATACACTTAAGCATTTGATGTTGACATTTCTAGTGGTTTGGGAGAGAAACTAGCTTGTAATAAGTAGGATGTGAATGTGATCATACCTTTTTTCCAGCTTCCACTTAATAAACAGCGAAGTTCTAAAACATGTGAATGAATTGAATAGTAAAGTGAAACTTATTGCGACGAGTGCGCTAACAAATTGAATAGTAGAGTGAAACTTAGTGCAACGAGTGCGTGATAGCTCTTTTGCAAGTGTACAAAGTTGCCCGTAGTAATAAATTATCGATCCCTCGAGGATTGTGATTCAATAATAGTTTCTATCAATTCTCTTATTCAGACTTACAAAAATAAAAACCAATTTCATATTTAGAAGTAGTGATGTTGAACGCAATAAGTAACACAGAAAATTAAACAGATTTTGAGAATTCAGATGGGGAAAATAGCACTCGGGTATGTTTCACCTATTTGTCCTATGGTGATTCAATTTTAACAATATTTATATAAACTCAATAATCCTCTCTTCGGCGATCTAGCCTTTATTCTAGGATGTTGATAACTCACACGCCCAAGACTTCCAATTCAAATACTAAGTCTGTTTTACGAGCACCTAGACCAGAGAATTGAAGATTAAGTCCTAATTAAATTAGCCAACGCAACTAGGTTCTACTCTTGAATCAAGCAGTAGGGAACGCCTAATCGAATCGAATCCTTATTTCCCTAATTCCTAATCAACTTCCGTTCTCATAAGAATCAGTAAATTACTCGCATGCATTCAAGTATAATCAATATAAATTGATTCAATTACGAAGATTGGAAAAGAGAATTCATATAAATAAAGATTCAAATCAAAACATAATTCAAAAGGGATTCACAACCCAAGTACTAAAAGAAGTTTAGCCAAGCATGACCATAATCAAGAATTAAAGAGAAAGAAAATAGTACCTAAAATCTTCAGGAGGAACCTTGCAAAAGCTCTCAAAACCCTAAGAAGTCTGTGCTCAATTCCAATCACCAAAAGCCTCCCCTAATACTTCTACAAATATATATATATATATATATATATATATATATCCCTAATAGTACTGCTTTTTCCGAAAATCCTAAATAAAATAAAATAAAAATCACAAAATAAATCAAAATAAAATACTAGGAAGATAATAACCCAAAAATAAACAACCTAAATCCTAACTAAATCTTTAATTTAAAAAATACTAATTAATGATAAGATAAAAACAACTAAAATCTATCAAATCATAATAAAAACTCCTAAAATCCTAAAATAATTAAAAATACGAAAATTACTTAAAAAATACCATAAAAGCTAATTAAAACTTAGAAAATAAATTACAAATAAAACAGAAGACCCACAAAAATACCCTTATATCCTCGGGTTAACAGTGCGCTTCTAGTAAAAAACCGCAGTCACGACCCTTTATAATGTCACCTGGCTTCAGGATATTCTCCATCCCACAATCTGCACAAACACACATCAAATCACATTCTCCAAACCCAAATAAACACAAACAATACACTTGAAGAGAGATTAAAAGAGAAGAGAAAAAATTGAAAAAAGAAAATGAGTGATTAGAGTCACATCATATTGTCTCTGATCACCAAGAAAAGCCGCTGCAATGAGCAAAAATGCAATCATAAGTCTTATACAACATTAGAAGAATGCTACCATGTTCTGCATGTTGAGAAGATTTAGTTAACCATTACCTACCAGGAAAGAAACACGAGGAAATGAAGGCTACCTGCATCGTACAATTAGGATTAGAGCCAAGATTACCAATTTAAATAATGATATAACCAAAGATCTCATCTAATTTTAGTCACAGCATGAGAGCAAAATGCATCAGTTCAACATATAGCCGTAACACGATATAGTGAGAGGAAAACAATGCAGTAAGGAATTACTAAGAAGTGTCATGTGATGCAAGTTGAATGCAATAGAAGATCATTCTTATTCATTAAATTCCATCGTATGTATGCAAATCAGTTTTTCACCGAATTGGGTGGTTAGATTCTTTTCTCTTAATTCCCCCCCTGAACTAGTAGTTTTATGTATATTTCATTCTTGGACTCGGCGAGACCCTAGGGTCCCTCGCCCAGGGGACTCAGCCTTAGGCGCGGAACATGCGTGGACCTTGGGCCGCTCTCCCCAAGGCCCAACCGGCCCATTTAGACAGATTAAAGGCACAAAAGCCCAACCCCAAATCTATAAGTAGGGAACGGTTACGATTTGTAAGGGACTTTTAGCTCATTTGGCAATAACAATATTGAAATTCAGTTATATTTTCTCTCTCTAAGCAGTTAAGAGCTCATCTCTCTAAAATATCCGATCACATTCCACACACTCTTGGCACTATGCCTTGATTCTATGTTCTTGGCGAGAACATTGGCGCCGTCTGTGGGGATCGGTAGATTTCAATTCCCGGACAACGTGGATCACGATTTGAAGGAAGGTGTAAAATCTCTTGTAGAATTTTCTTGAGTTGATAGGAACCATTATTGGAATCGGTACGATGGAAGGATATCATCGATTGTGAGGAGGACAATTAAGGCATGTGCGCGATCAGCCAACACAAGGCGTAAGCACGCAGGAACAAGACGAGCAAGTTCCAGCAGGCGTAAGCACGCAATTTTCGGAGTTGGAGGCTAGCGGAAGCTGGCAAAAGTTGATCTGTGAAGTCGTTGGCCGTTTGGAACAACAGGATGAGGCAGTTACCTTAATGGACGCGGCGTTAGGACCTAGCGGATTATACAGGGAAAGATATCGAGGTTCCAGGAGGAAGTTAGCGTCTTCTTCGGCGAAGAGTAGGGTGACGGGAGAATGGTGTGCTTATCGCCAAGTTTCTGGTCATGATACCGGGAAGTGCAGAGCTTTACAGCATGCGGTTGTGAAATTGATCGCAACAGAAAAGGCTGTTAAGGCGCAACGTAATAAACCTCCTACGATCGGAGAAATAGGCACAATCACCGGAGGCTTTAGCGGAGGAGGAATCACTAGTGCGGCGCGCAAGCGATATCTCAAAACGGTGAATGCGGTTGCAGAAGCACCTTTCGGTTTTCAGCATCCGGACATCACATTTTCACCCGCTGATTTTTTCGGGTTAAAACCACACTTAGACGACCCGAACGTGATCTCCCTACGGGGATATGCCTGGCATAGACCCAAATTTCATTTTTCATAAATTAGCACTGAATCCAAGGGCGAAGCCAGTGACACAGACTCGGCGACGAATGGGCGATGAGAAAGAGAAGGCGACCCGACAAGAGGTGAATAAGCTACTTGCAGCAGATTTTATTCGCGAAATCAAGTACCCTACCTGGTTGGCAAACGTGGTAATGGTCAAGAAAGCAAATGGAAAATGGCGAATGTGTGTGGATTACACGGACCTAAATAAGGCATGTCCGAAAGATTCCTACCCTTTACCTAACATAGATAAACTAGTGGATGGAGCCTCGGGGAATGAACTTCTGAGTTTAATGGATGCCTACTCAGGGTACCATCAAATCAAAATGCATCCATCGGACGAAGATAAAACGGCTTTCATGACTGCAAGGGCAAATTACTATTATCAAACCATGCCTTTCGGCTTGAAAAACGCGGGGGCGACATATCCGCGACTGATGGATAGGGTGTTTGAGGTGCAAGTAGGAAGGAATATGGAAGTATACATCGATGACATGATCGTTAAGTCAGTTTTGGGGTCGACTCACCACGAGGACCTATCGGAAGCCTTTGGCAAAATCCGGAAACACGACATGAGGCTCAATCCGGAGAAATGTTCTTTCGGAATACAAAAGGGTAAATTCTTAGGTTTTATGATCATGTCAAGGGGGATTGAGATTAACCCGGACAAGTGCATGGCGATACGGGAGATGAAGAGCCCAAGCAATGTGAAAGAGGTGCAGCGGCTAACCGGGCTCGCTGCTTTGTCTCGATTTCTTTCTCATTCGGGTAATAAGTCAGCTCCGTTCTTCAAATGCCTTAATAAGAACGCAGCGTTCGAGTGGAGTTCAGAATGTGAAGAAGCTTTTACTCGCCTCAAGGTAATGTTGTCAGCACCACCTATTCTCTCGAAGCCCGTCCAGGGTCTTCCCCTACACTTGTACTTCTCTGTGGGAGACCACGCGATGAGCTCGATAATCCTTCAGGAGGTAGACGAGGAATAGAAAATAGTTTACTTTGTGAGCCACACGTTTCAAGGGGCCGAAATGAGGTATCAGAAGATAGAAAAGGCGGCGCTCGCCGTCCTCGTCACCGCCAGACGCTTGCGACCCTACTTTCAAAGTTTTCAGGTAAAGGTGAGAACTGATCTTCCTTTGAGGCAGGTGTTGTAGAAACCAGATTTGTCAGGAAGGCTCGTCGCATGGTCAGTGGAGCTGTCAGAGTATGGATTGCAGTATGATAAACGGGGGAGAGTTGGGGCGCAGACCTTGACAGATTTTGTGGTAGAGTTGACACCCGAGGAAGGAGAAAGAGTAAACACGCAATGGACGTTGTTCGTCGATGGTTCATCGAATGACAACGGAAGTGGAGCCGGAGTCACATTGCAGGGGCCAGGAGAACTGGTGTTGGAACAATCTCTCAGATTCCAGTTCAAGGCTAGTAACAACCGGGCGGAGTATGAGGCTCTAATCGCAGGACTAAAGCTGGCGATTGAGGTGCAAATTGACAGTTTGTTGGTAAGAACGGACTCGTTATTAGTGGCAAATCAGGTCAATGGGGAGTTCCAGGTCAAAAAACCGGCTTTGATAAAGTATGTAGAGTCGAATAAAGGAAATTGTGGTCAAATACGTGTCGAGGAAACAAAATCAAAGAGTTGATGCCCTAGCTAAGTTGGCTAGCACTAGAAAACCCGGGAATAACCGAAGCGTGATTCAGGAAACGCTCACCAACCCTAGCATAGAGGGAGAACTGGTAGCCTCAGTCGATTGCCGAGAAACTTGGATGAACCCCATCATTGATATCTGAAGGTATGAAAAACGGTAGAAAGGGGGGGGGGTTTGAATAACGTTTTCAGAACAAGACTTCCACCTTAAAGATTTTGACAAATCTTTCGAGAACTTAAGTGATAAGGATAAGAGATAGAAAAGCACACAAGTATTTTATCCTGGTTCACTTGATAAATCCCTCAAGCTAATCCAGTCCACCCGTTAAGGTGATTTCTTCCTTCTTAGAATGAAGGCAATCCACTAATCAGATAATCGTTACAACTGCACTTGAAACCTACAAGTGACTAACAATACACTGACTTAGCTCTCACTAAGATTCACTCTCTTAGTCTTCTTTAGGATCCGATCAACCTTGATCTCCTAAAGGAATCACCACTAAGATTCACTCTCTTAGTCTTCTCTAGGATCCGATCAACCTTGATCTCCTAAAGGCAAACTATACAACTGTATATGAAGTTCTTGTTTACAAAGAAATTGCTTCTAAAAAGCTAATAGTAAACACAATGAATTTCAGATGAAAGAAGGCTTAGAATATTTTGAATATGTCTTGCGCATGTATTGCTTCAACTTAGTTTCTTCGCCGCTTCTTTCAATCTTCAGCCTCTATATATACTCCAAGGATTAGGGTTGAGCGTTGCATGGGAAATGCTACCGTTGGAGGGCAGTTCTGGAAAATCCAGCTTCTGCTGTGGCTGAGAACGTTAGGTAGGTCGTCAGGAAGGTACACTTGCTTTTGTACTTGGATAGCGACTTGACCTTTTAACCTAGGAGACTTCTGATCAGAGGAATACTTCATATTGGAACTTGTGAAGCTGGTTGATCAGAGTCAGAGGGAAAGCACAGATCCTCTGACCATTGTATCTTCTGATTCTGAACTCAGAGGGAAGAACATGGCCTTCAGAGTTTCTTGCTTCTGGACTTCAGAGTTTCCACTATTCAGCTTCTGGATCTTCAGAGTCTTCTACACCATCAGAACATCTGAACCTTCAGTGTTTCTTGGTTATCAGAACTTCTGGATCTTCAGAGCTTCTAGCGACTGAGTCCACATCAGAGTTTGTATGGCTTCAGAACTTCTGAAGCTTTTCCACTGTTCATACTGAACATGGTGAATGCGAAAGCGTTGCTTGGGTCACTCTTTATACACAGTGCTTCTGATTTGTGTGAGATTGAGTTGAGGTCAGAGTCTGTAAATAGCACACTCAGAAAAACACGTTAGAGTACCACAATTGTTCATATCAAAAGGTTAACTTGTAATCATCAAAACATAGAGTTGTACTACTAGATCAAAACTCGATCTTACAAGATATCTTGGCGGGTGAGTCGGGCGATGTAGTGAAGTACTTAAAGGCTCAAAGGAGAGAAGCAAGGCACTACACGTTGCTCGATGGCATCCTTTTTCGGCGAGGATTCACTTCGCCCCTCTTAAGGTGCCTACCACCAGAAAAGTATGAGGATGTTATGACAGAGGTTCACGAAGGGGTTTGTGCAAGTCACATTGGGGGAAGGTCTCTAGCGGGTAAAGTCCTCAGGGCAGGTTTTTATTGGCCCACGATAAGAAAGGACTGTGCAGAATTTGTAAGGAAGTGCGAGAAATGTCAACAATTCGCGAATTTACCCAGAGCCCCGCCAGAGCAATTGGCCATGATTAGTTCCCCTTGGCCCTTCGCCATGTGGGGAGTTGATCTCGTCGGGCCTTTTCCCACTGCCAGATCGCAAATGAAGTTCATTCTCGTGGTGGTGGACTACTTTACTAAATGAATAGAGGCTGAATCTTTAGCAAGCATAACAGCAGCCAAGATAATAAGTTTTTATCGGAAAATGATCGTGTGTCGATTCGGAGTGCCAAGGGCGATCGTCTCGGACAATGGGACGCAATTTGCAAGCAATCAGACTAAGGAATTTTGTGAGGAAATGGGGATCCAGAGGAGATTTTCTTCGGTAGAGCACCCTCAAACCAATGGTCAGGCAGAGTCGGCGAACAAAGTCATCTTGCGAGGATTGAAACGCCGACTCTCGAATGCCAAGGGGGCCTGGTTGGATGAACTTCCGATTGTGATTTGGTCATATAACACGACGCAACATTTGTCTACAGGAGAAACACCGTTCAGGATGACATACGGGGCGGATGCTATGCTCCCCGTAGAGATCGAGAACAGCTCATGGCGAACAACGCCGAAGTTTGAAGGCGAGAATGCTTCAAATATGGAGATGAAGTTGGACCTGCTATCAGAGACACGAGACAAAGCTCGCCTAAGGGAAGCGACGATGAAACAACGAGCAGCGGCTAAGTATGCCACGAAGGTGCGACCAAGAGAAATGCAAGCAGGGGATTTGGTGCTTAAGAAGCGGACAGGGGTCACGGGAAACAAGTTAAGCCCAATCTGGGAGGGACCCTCCAGAATATTGAAGGTCCTAGTAAAGGGAGCTTATCACCTGGAAAGCTTGGATGAGAGGCGGATGCCAAGATCGTGGAACGCTGCCAGTCTAAAATACTACTATAGCTAACGAGATCAACAAAAACGCTGAATCCGATGCAAAATCGGCAGCAGATTCGGCGAGGGAAAATCCTTTTGTACTTTGTTCGAAGAAATTGTCGGCCAAAAGTGCCTGAATGGTAAAAACAAAGATACGTTCTTGTCCTCCATCTCAGGAGTTTGTTGACTATCACATCTGATTGAAAATACAAAAATTGTATCCAGCAATTTCAATCACACTGAATTGCGGCGATGGCTCGGTTGGAAAATTTTTCTGAAGGTGGCAATCCCAACACGACCTTGATGTCTGGGGATTGTTCCGGAAAGTCCGACGCAGCTCGCCGTCACTCGTCGGCGATGTGTGCGGATAAACTTCTTATCCAGATAATCTCCCCGAAATATGGGCGAGCATTGTTCAAACTAGGCTCAAAAGACTCGGGTAAACCCATATGGCCATCGGGCCCTGAGCAATTATAAGTCCTCGCCTAATAAGGCTGGCGAGGCCACACTTGATCTTACGGGAAATATGCGTGTGAAAGAAGGCCTCAGTTCAGAAACTGAGCCAAGAGCCCTAGTTGAACCCAGCACACCATCAATGTCGTCAGACGTAATTCAGAAATTAATAAACAAGCGGGGGAAACAAGGGAATAAAAATCGGAAAACATTAAACCATGCATAAAACACAAAGATAAGTAAAAACTGAAATGAGTCAACTTAAAGTTAAAATACAATCATCCAAATAAATAAAGAAGCATTGTTTCTATCTATGTTTTCGTTTTTGGTTGAACAACATCTCCTAGGTCAACACCAGCAACCCCCTGAGGGTCTTCAGCACCTTCCAGCCCAGCGGGTGTAATTTTCTTAAAAACTTCCAAAGAGTCAAGGTTGACATCAGGATGAAGATGCTTGACTTGAGCCTTAGCGATCAGGAAGCCCCGGATGCGTTCAACAGCTGCTGTCTAGGCTGCGTTGTTCTTCATTTGCTCCTCCAGAATCTTGGCTTGAGCATCCTTCTCGGCCAAGAGTTCGCACTTGGACTCTAGATCAGAGCGAGCGTCGGCGAGAGCCTTGCGCCTATCCGATAAATCCTTGCGCAGCTAGGCAATCTCTTCTTCCTTGCCAGAAAGATCTTTCTCTTGAGCAGCAAGGGCGGCATCTTTAGCATTAAGGGCCTGCTTGAGTTCGTTAATCTTGGTTTCCAGATGCTCTTCTTTCCCATCCGTCGCGGCCCGCGCCAGCTTCGCCTCAGCAAGTTTCTTTTGCATCTTTGACGTCTTCTCTACTTCAGAAGCTAGCTGGCGGTGTAGATTGGAGCAAGTTACATCGAATCGAAGGTTGGCGGCGCGCAGAGTCTCCACTTCCTGGCGAAGCTCAGCAGTGCCAGATAGGGGTCGAGCCTGCCAGGCTACCTGAGCAAACAGGCAACCCGCACGGAGGAGATTCGACACAACTTCCTGAGCCACATCTTGCGGATTCTGGCTGGGAATTTCCCTCAATTTCTCAAGATATGGATCAGAAAGAAGGAAGGAAAATGGATCGGGGTTGGAGTCGCTGGAGGGGCCCTTCGGGCGATCGGGCGAGAGTTCCTCATCCTCATTGACATTCTTTGGAAAAGGAGGGGTTGGTAAAATATTAGCGGGTGATAAGCGCATAATTGATGCACTTTATGTTTGTCTTTCTAAGCTTCATTATATACATTTTTGTGCTTAATTGTTATGACTTAGCCATGTTTTGACCATTAGTGTTTATTTGGATTATTCATGAAAAAGAGCTTAATTCTACACTTTTAGTTTCTGTGACTGTTTTGCTAGAACAGGTTGAATCTAGAGATACAAATATCCAAATAGGGCGAATAATATGTTATTGGAAAGATAACTCGAAGCCCTAAAACTTTCATGTTCAGCACAATTCTAGAATCAGCCTCTAACTTGGTCAGAATTATCTTGTAAAGAATATGTGGCTAATCCTGCGAGTTTGGAACAGTCTGCACTAAAATGATCATATCTTGAGCTACAGAACTCCGAATTAGGATCCGATTGAAGGCCCGAGAAGCTGACGTAAAGAGCTACAACTCTCATGTTTACCTCAATTGAAGATTCAGACTTCTTGTGGGACCTGCAATGCCTGATTGTTCAGCAGCTTACTCCTTTATGTGGGCCCGATTTTGTGAAGATTTAGAAAAGATTTAGATAACAAAGATTGTTACTTGATGAAAAAGTTTATTTATTAGTATAAATAAGTGAGTTTATGCTTTTGTTAGACCTCACCACCTCACCATTACACCCTCACCTCCTCCCCTCTCATATCTCTCCCTCTTTTCTAATATGAGTTGCTAAACTCCATAGTTAGTCTTAGGATTTTTAATATTATTGTGTTTGCAAACTTGAGGTTCTGTTCTTAATGCAAATTTCTTCTTTATTAATTCTCTTCATCTCTATTTTTGATCTAGGGTTTTCTTAATTCTGTAGTTTTAGAAATAAGAGTTGATGCATGTTCGCTTAGTTCATGTTAGTTCGTAACTGTTTCTTAATCGCTTAGTTTAGGAAACTGTGAATTGATTTTCGCTTAGTTAATCAACTCTCACGAATTAGGGAAACAATAAGGAAGAATTAATCTTTTGTAACCAATGAAAGCTTGTTGCACTTGAATGTTATAATCCGATGACTAACGCTTTCTATCTTCTGTCTAGTCTATTTAGTTATTGCTTTGTTACTTTTCAATCCAATCAATCAAACCCCCTTTTTAATTGCTTTGTTTTACTCTAATATCAATTAATAATTTATCAAGTCCTTGTGATAACGATCCTGGTGTTCAACACCTTGTACTGCATTCAAAGCAAAAATACTTTGACACGCACCCGCGACAGTGCGTTCGTCAAATTGGCGCCGTTGCCGGGGACTTCGGTGATTATTAATTGTTCTTAGAGTATTTTTTTTTTCGTTTTTAGTTTAATTTATTTTATTTTTATATTTTATATTTTTATTTTCGTTTTTATTTAAAAAAAAAGAAAAAAAAGACCGTATATACTATTAGATTAGATTAGATTTGATTTGATTTATTAGATTGTAGCTTGTGTTTTTATTTTGTATCTATATCTTATATATCTATCTCATATCTTTTATCTCTATCTCATATCTTCTAATTCTTTTTCCTATCTTCTTTTTTTAGATCACTATCTTTTTTATTTTTCTTTCTATATCTTTCCTCTCTTCTATATTAGTTTGTTATCTTTTCTATTTTCTTTCCCTTTAATATCATTCTTATTATTAATATTTACTATTCTTTGTTTTTTTTATATACGTTGCTAACATTTTTTTTTCAGATCTCGTTTTGTTTTTCTTTCACTAACATTTTTTCCTTCGTTTCTTTTTTTTTATTTTTGTTACTTTTTTCTTATATTCCTTTTATACACTTTTTTTTTTCCTTAGATTTATTTTTTTTACTATTTGTTTGTTCTCTTTAATAACAAAAACAAGTGTTAGTCTGTGGAGCTTTTTGCAGTGATGGAAGCTAAACTTGATAAGCTTGAAGCCAGACTCGACGAGCTCCAATTTTCTGTTATACAAATGTTGCTCAAGAGCTATCAACAACAGTTTGAGTCACCTCAATGTTATCCACAAGAGAATTTTGAAAATATTTGGTGTGACCCACCTTGCTATCATCCACAAGGGCAATTCCAGCAGCCTATTTATTCACCACCATGCTACTATCCACAAGAGTAATTTCAATATCCATTTCATGATCCACATCATTCACAAGAGGAATTTCATCAACCTTGGAATGATCCACCCCAATTTTTGGAAGACCTTTCAAACAAATATGAAGCAAACCAAGCCCAGTTTCAACAACCTCGACACGAGGAACCTTCCATTGTAATACCCCGATTTCGGTGGCGTCACTTTAGTAACCAAAATAAACTTAATGCGGAAAAACGTGAATATTTTTTTTTCGATAATAACTAAGACAAGACTGAATTAAATAAAACCCAACAATAACAATAATCAGAACTAATATACAATATATAGACAGCCCCCGCTGTAGTAGTAACCTCGTCACGAGTAAACCTCCAGTGACGGTAATAGAAGAGTAGCGCCCGTAGGCAATATATACAAACCAAATGAAAAGGGTGAAGTGCCCGCAACACCATCCCTCAAAACTGAGAATCAGCTGACCCAATGGTCTGAAAATAAGACCTCCTAAGTCCAACCAACTCTCTGTGATTCCCGTAAGGAAACCACACAAAAAGCTATAGGCGGATCTACCCTGTCCCCTAAGTAACAAATGAAGCAAGACTGTCAGAGCTAAAACTCTACTCCTACACTAATCCTAACTCGAGGAGCTCATACCAACACTCGAAACTATGTGCTAGCATGATCGTCGTCTGAATCAGAATCCAGAACGACCAAGTCTACCAACCCTATCCGTCCTCCCCTCGCAACCGCAGTGCGCTCCGACGCTGGACTCACGGGCTTAGGGCCCGAACCCTGATCATCGATGATCGCAACGGAGGGTGCACTAGACCCTGCCGAAGGCACTCCCACTGGAATCTCCTCTGAGGGATCCTCCTCCTCTGAAGATGACGGTGGCGGCGGTGCTCCTCCGAATCCTGGTCCGCAGTGAACGCCCGGTGGCAAGTTGAAGCTGATAGAGCATCGCCTCAACACTCCTGACCTCAAGAGTCCTCCACTGTCCACGTGATCCTCCATGATACGCCCCGAATACGTCGCTCGGTGGCTCGCGGGGTCAACCACCCACGACACGGGGTCGTCCTGATCGATCATCTCATACCTAATCCCCCCCGAAGGGTGGACCATGGTGTACCAGTCCGCAATATTCATCTGACAAAAGGCGTTGTCCGCCAAAACACACACAGAAGACGCGAGGGTCAACTCTAAAGAACTATGTAGATAATAAACCCAATAGGTACAAATAATAGATAGCCACTTAGGCTTATAACTAGAGATATCATTCCTAGGGTTGCATGTTCCACAGAATCATAATGACAATAATAACATTTAGCATGTTCCAAGTAAGTTTATCAAATAGCAACCACACTCATCAACTAAGTCAGTATGCATGTTGCGTGATATGTATGCAGGTTAACCCAGTCAACCAATATGCAATCCGGAAACGGATGGACATCATCGGATCAGCCCTTCACCAGCCACGGTGGTGCCATTTCGGCCCGTGATGTCTCTTACTCCCACTGGGTAGTCAGATCAGCAGTAAACCCGTAGGTCTGCCATTTCGGTCTGCTACAAGAGACGTCTACAAACGCTCTTTCACGGCATTCCGGGTCTTATGACCATTTTGGAAACCGACGAGGTCCAGAGTACGTCCTGTGTTAATACCTCATTAATGTTGCATGTATGCAAAATGATTAGTCAAACAACGTCTCCGACCTCACTCGACACGTCGCCACGTGTTCTAGGGAAGTTAAAGTCTCTAAAAGCTTACCCTAAGGTAAAGTCGATTCTGCGACCAAAAGACACACTTCATAACGACACATAGCTGCTCCAACAGCACCACAACACACGCTGCTCCAACAGCACAATAACACACGCTGCTCCAACAGCACAACAATAAACGCTGCTCCAACAGCACAACATCAAACGCTGCTCCAACAGCACAATGACAACATACTCAACACTTGGATCCGACGACACTCCTCGTTTTCCCAAAATTAAGATTTCACTTCCCATGCCTTCCTTCGAGGTTGTTATCATTACTTAAAGATTTAGAGGTTATTTAAGGTCTTATGAGTTTTCTTTATAAAATAGATTCCATTTTGTCTTATCGCAAGTCTTATACATTTGCAGGATCTCCCAATCCCAAGTCGCTTCCAGAGGATGTCTCGATCCACTAAAACAAAATCAAGGCCCGAACCTCGTTCGTCCTATCAAACTTTCTCAAAACTCTCAAAATAAAATCGGCATGACCTGCCCGCTATTCTCACCATTCAGAATCTCAGATTTCCAGTGTAAAGCATATTTAAATCATCACAATCAACAACATGTCATATATCAAGAAATCTCAACATTAACACTTAGCACTTAGCATATAAAGCATGCACCACACATCCTAGATTACCCACATAGCACATAGCATGTAAGTCAATCTTCAAAAACATTCAGTAGATGAATCATCTACATTGTCAGCCGAAGCCTCAGAAAACATTTTCAATCACACACAATCTCAGTGCATAAACAGTAAACAATGTCGAAATAACGACCCTAAGCATTATCTAGAGATTCAGTGAGAAGCCCTCACCTGAAAGTTCTCCAGAATGATCAACTAGTGCTTCCTCGCACTCAAAGTGTTGGTCCTCCGAGAAATCCTCAAAAGCACCTTTACAACAAAATCACAGAATACTATAAGAATCTATCGAAAACTAAGCTATCGATACTTACTAAGGTTACTCGAAGTAATCTATACTCTAAGGTACGATAATCTAGCGCGAAAGACAAGTTTTCGGAAAAAGGAAATTTCTTCCTCCCCCTTAATAGGGCTCGGCCACTTTGGCTAATTATGGGGCTCGATTTTTCTTCGATCAAACTTGGTTCCTATGCTTTCATAAGCCGTAACTAAGGGTATTCTGAACTCGGAAAAATTATCGGATCGAAAACTGTCGCAGGGGTATTTTGGTCATGATTTTTAACTTAGGATTTTCAAAACTGAAATCCCAAAAATAAAATTTTGCAGGGACGTCACCAACGACGTTTATGACAACTAATCCTACTAGCACTAAGCTAAGGCGATAGTTTTCAGCCTAGAGGTTGGAACTTTACTCAAAAACTACATAAAATGGGTATTTTAGGTTCAAATTGATTCCGGCGGAATTCCGGCGACATAACGGAAAATCTAATCCGGCAGAAGTGATCTTGGGCACATGTAGAAGAGGTTTAGAATCAGAAATGAAAGATTCAGGATAGTTTTGCAAAAACCCATAAACTACCCACTCAGAAAACTCTACAGAAAAGCTATGGAAAAAGCGATCGGAGGTAAGGATTAGCGACTATACCTCGAAACCTTGAAGCAGCAACTGATTGATCGACGATCAAGCAAGGTTTGAACAAAAGCTCTTCTTCCTTCTTCCTTGTTCTTGGCCGCGGGTTTGAAGAGAGAAAATGGAGGAGAATTTGAATTTTTCTTCCTTTCTTTGCTATATATAGAAGGTGGAAATTCGCGGGAAAATGAAAGTTTCGCGAATCTGATTTTTACGGAATCATTCTCCATGAATTCTAAGATAGGTTTTGGCAAAGGAATTCCTAAGCTAAGAAGATGTCTCCTTGTATTTTTGGCAACTAATGCAAAGTCGGTGCAAAGTCGGTGTAAAACTATTTTACCCGATAAGTTGCTTTTTGCATCGAATGTCGGAATAGAAAACTTCCTTCGGAAGAAAGATTGAAATCATCAAGAGAAATAGGTGTACGCGTGTAGAATATTCATTTGAAGTTCTGAATAGATAAAGTCCCCATAGTCGGGTGATTCTAGGGTTTTGAAATACCAGGGATTCGGTTTCGGAAAACTTCCGATGATTGGAATCGGACGTTCGTAGATCCTAGAGTTTCGCCTCGAAACGATTGTTATATATGGAAGAAGAGAAATTCTAACATTTCTCTGAAGATTTTTGGAATTAACTGCCATCGTGCCTAAAAGTGAAAATTAGCTATATACTAGGGTTTCTGACCTAGGTTTAAGCGTGTAACGATCGTGCTATAACTTTTATCGATCATAATGAAATCCTTGAACTTTTCCTGAACTTTCTCCTTCATAAATATATTTCATTTAATAAACTTTCGTTCAGGTTTCCCTTCACATTACATCAGCCCTAATCGTGAATAAGAAGTTTATTCACTTAGCATGAACTTAAAAACTCGGGCCTTACATTACTACCCTCCAAAAAGAAAGTTTCGACCTCGAAACTTAAGGGTTAGTAAAAAGTTCTGGATACTGTTCTTGAATCTTCTCCTTCAGCTCCCATGTCGCATCACCAGTGTCTTTATTCCAAATGACCTTCACTAACTCGATCTCTTTCCCTCTCAACTGTTTTATCCTGGTGTCACCAATGCTAATTGGCGGTGTCTCGAAAGACAGATCATCCTTCAACTCAATATCATCCAGTTCGATAGCATGTGTCGGATCCGCAATATATTTCCTCAGTTGTGACACGTGGAATACATCATGAATATTTGATAGAAATGGAGGTAGTGCAATCTGATATGCGACTGGTCCAATTCGACGAGTGATCTGATACGGTCCAATGAACTTGGGCATAAGCTTCTTTGACTTGATTGCTCGACCAACACCCGTCGTCTGAGTAACTCTCAGAAATACATGATCTCCTTCTTCGAACTCCAGAGTTCTGCGCCTCTGATCTGCATAACTCTTCTGTCTACTCTGAGAAGTCCTCATCTTCTCTCTGATCTGCTTGATCTTCTCAGTGGTCTGTTGCAGAAGTTCCGGTCCTACCAACAGATTTTCTCCGTTTTGGTACCAACACAAAGGTGTTCTACACTTGCGGTCATACAAAGCCTCATACGGTGCCATACCAATGCTCGTATGAAAACTGTTGTTGTATGTGAACTCAATCAATGGTAATAAGGTATCCCAACTGCCCTTGTTGTCTAGAACGCAAGCGCGTAGCAAATCTTCCAACGACTGAATAGTTCTCTCAGTCTGTCCATCAGTCTGCGGATGATAAGCAGAACTTAGTCTCAGCCTCGTTCCCAAAGCTTCTTGAAGAGCTCCCCAAAAATGTGATGTAAACTTCGGGTCTCGATCGGATACAATACTTGTCGGTACTCCGTGAAGTCGTACGATCTCCGCTATATATAACTCTGATAGTTTCTCCACGTTGTACGTAGTCCTCACCGGTACGAAATGAGCCGACTTAGTCAGTCGATCCACGATTACCCAAATAGAATCGTATCCCTTCTGAGTTCTTGGCAAAGCCACGACGAAATCCATCGATATGCTATCCCATTTCCATTCTGGCACATCCAAGCTTTGTAGCATACCTGAAGACTTCTGATGCTCCACCTTCGCCTTCTGACATGTCAGACATGCAGCTACATACTCAGCCACTTGTCTTTTCATTCCTGGCCACCAAAAATTCACCTTCAAGTCCTGGTACATCTTCTTCATTCCAGGATGAATGTTTAACTTGCTCTTGTGACCTTCATCCAAAATCAATCTTCTCAAGTCAGGGTTGTTAGGCACACAAACCCTATCCTTGCACCGTAGGATATTGTCACTTCCTACCTTGAATTCTGGGTCCTTACCTTGACTTACCAAATTTCTTTTCCCGAGCAGAAACTCATCTTGTAACTGTTGGTCTCGGATTTCCTCCATCAACCCATTGGTAATTCTGATCATCCCGAACTTCAGTTCTCCCTCGGATAATTTCACATCCAAGCTCAAATCTCGAAATTGCTCTAACAGCTGCAGCTCCTTCACCATCATCGACGAGATGTGCATCTTCCTGCTCAAGGCATCAGCAACAACATTCGCCTTTCCAGGATGATATTGCAGAGCGAACTCGTAATCTTTGAGAAATTCCATCCACCGGCGCTGCCTCATGTTCAGCTCCTTCTGCTCAAACAAGTACTTCAAGCTCTTATGATCACTGAATATGGTGAAATTGCATCCATATAAGTGATGTCTCCAAATCTTCAGCGCAAATACGATTGCAGCTAGTTCCAAGTCATGAGTCGGATAATTCTTCTCATGCACCTTCAGTTGTCTTGAAGCATAAGCAACCACCTTCCGATGTTGCATCAGCACACATCCCAAACCTTGATGCGAAGCATCACAGTATACCTCATAAGGTTCCTCCGGTTGCGGTAAGACGAGTACAGGTGACGTCGTCAACCGTTCCTTCATCGTCTGAAAGCTAGTCTCGCACGCTTCAGTCCATGCAAAAGGTTGGTCCTTCCTCGTCAGTTGAGTCAACGGTCCAACAATCTTCGCGAAATTCTCGATGAAACGACGATAGTATCCCGCCAAACCGACAAAACTTCTGATCTCCGTCACTGTCTTCGGCCGTTCCCACGACAATACGGTCTCTACCTTTGCTGGATCCACAGCTATCCCCTCCTTAGAGATCACATGGCCTAAGAATTTTACCTCTTTGAGCCAAAATTCGCACTTAGAAGGATTGGCATACAACTCCTTCTCCCTCAGCACTTGTAAAACTTGTCGCAAGTGCTCCTCATGGTCTTCAGTATTCTTTGAATAGATCAGAATGTCGTCGATAAACACCACGACGAATCGATCCAGGAATGTATGGAAAGTCATATTCATGTAAGCCATGAATATTGCCGGCGCATTTGTCACCCCAAATGGCATCACTAAGTACTCATAGTGTCCATAACGGGTTCTGAATGCCGTCTTCTGGATATCCTCGGTCTTGACCCTGATTTGATGATAACCCGACTTCAGGTCGATCTTCGAGAATATTGTAGCTCCTCGTAGTTGATCCATCAAATCATCAATCCTAGGTAACGGATACCTATTCTTGACGGTTACCTTGTTCAATTGTCGGTAGTCGACACATAATCTCGACTTCCCGTCCTTCTTCTTCACCAATAAGACTGGCGCTCCCCAAGGTGAAACGCTTGGTCGTATGAATCCCTTCGACAGAAGATCTTCGAGTTGGGACTTCAATTCCACTAGCTCCGCAGGTGCCATACGATATGGTGCAATCGAAATCGGCCCTGTTCCCGGTACGATGTCTATAGCAAACTCAATGTCGCGCACAGGCGGCAATCCAGGTACATCGCCAGGAAAAACATCCGTGAATTCTTTCACCACTGGAATACTGCCAACTTCTGGGTTCCCTTTGCTCTCCAAGCTTAGCAAAACAGAATACTCCTGAGATCCCTCGTTCAAAGCGACGCTGATGTGATTGGCAGATAGATACTCGGAAAGATCCGAATCAGGGAATACCACTCTCTTTCGGTTGCAGTCCAAAAGACAATGATAGCGGGACAACCAATCCATTCCTAGGATAACATCTAGGTTCTTAAGAGTTAGGCATACTAGGTTAGCATGGTAGATCCTATTGTTGTATGTTATCGGACAATACATGCATGCTGAATTAGCAAGTAGAGTCTTGGCAGGAGTAGCAACTATCAGATCGAAGCTCAAAGCAGTAATAGGAAGTCTTAATCTGATTGCACAATCTCTAGAGATAAAAGAATGCGTTGCTCCGGAATCAAAAAGTACGGATAGAAGATTACCGTCAATCCCGCAGTCGCCTCTAATCAGTCCATCTACCCCCTCAGCATCTTCACCATCCATGGTGTAGACTCTCGCCTTTGCAGCAGGACGCTTTCCTTGAGCAGTGTTGACGGTTGGCTCCGCCTTTGGTAGCCTGCACTGTGCAGCAGTGTGCCCCAACTTGTTGCAATTGAAGCATTGAGGCCTCGTGTCGGAACAAGCACGAGCAAAGTGCCCCGGCTTCCCACACTTGAAGCACGTCAGTTCCCTGTTCTGAGTCTGACCTCCAGAACCTCCAGCAGCACCCACCATGGGCCGGTAAGATCCTGATGCAAACCCTCTACCAGCAGGACGCTGATACGGCCTCCTGTTCTGAAACCTACCCTTGTTCTGATTATTCTGAGAGCCCGACCTCATCGGCCCTCCAGTTCCAGCCCGGTTCAACCTCCGGTTCTTCATCAGCTCCACTTCAGTGGCTTTCTCCACCACTGATTGGAATCGCATGATTCCCAGTGGCCTCACTGAGTCCTCAATATCCGGCCTCAGTCCATTCACGAAGCGCTTGCACATGTAGCGCTCGTCAACATGATCATTAAAGAATTGAAAATGCTTCGCCAAAGACTCCAGCTTCGAAGCAAATTCCGGTACAGACATACCTCCCTGACGGAGTGTCAAAAACTGCGCCTCCCTCTCATCCCGGGCACTTGTCGGAAAATACTTTTCCAAGAACGCGGTCCGGAACGAGTTCCAGTGGATCTCTTCATGGCTGGCTTCCATGATTCCCCTGGTGCCCTTCCACCAGTATTCAGCATCTCCTAGCAGAAGATAAGTCGCCATGCCCACCTTGGCACCCTCAACAGTTTGCAGAAATCGGCCCTGTTCCCGGTACGATGTCTATAGCAAACTCAATGTCGCGCACAGGCGGCAATCCAGGTACATCGCCAGGAAAAACATCCGTGAATTCTTTCACCACTGGAATACTGCCAACTTCTGGGTTCCCTTTGCTCTCCAAGCTTAGCAAAACAGAATACTCCTGAGATCCCTCGTTCAAAGCGACGCTGATGTGATTGGCAGATAGATACTCGGAAAGATCCGAATCAGGGAATACCACTCTCTTTCGGTTGCAGTCCAAAAGACAATGATAGCGGGACAACCAATCCATTCCTAGGATAACATCTAGGTTCTTAAGAGTTAGGCATACTAGGTTAGCATGGTAGATCCTATTGTTGTATGTTATCGGACAATACATGCATGCTGAATTAGCAAGTAGAGTCTTGGCAGGAGTAGCAACTATCAGATCGAAGCTCAAAGCAGTAATAGGAAGTCTTAATCTGATTGCACAATCTCTAGAGATAAAAGAATGCGTTGCTCCGGAATCAAAAAGTACGGATAGAAGATTACCGTCAATCCCGCAGTCGCCTCTAATCAGTCCATCTACCCCCTCAGCATCTTCACCATCCATGGTGTAGACTCTCGCCTTTGCAGCAGGACGCTTTCCTTGAGCAGTGTTGACGGTTGGCTCCGCCTTTGGTAGCCTGCACTGTGCAGCAGTGTGCCCCAACTTGTTGCAATTGAAGCATTGAGGCCTCGTGTCGGAACAAGCACGAGCAAAGTGCCCCGGCTTCCCACACTTGAAGCACGTCAGTTCCCTGTTCTGAGTCTGACCTCCAGAACCTCCAGCAGCACCCACCATGGGCCGGTAAGATCCTGATGCAAACCCTCTACCAGCAGGACGCTGATACGGCCTCCTGTTCTGAAACCTACCCTTGTTCTGATTATTCTGAGAGCCCGACCTCATCGGCCCTCCAGTTCCAGCCCGGTTCAACCTCCGGTTCTTCATCAGCTCCACTTCAGTGGCTTTCTCCACCACTGATTGGAATCGCATGATTCCCAGTGGCCTCACTGAGTCCTCAATATCCGGCCTCAGTCCATTCACGAAGCGCTTGCACATGTAGCGCTCGTCAACATGATCATTAAAGAATTGAAAATGCTTCGCCAAAGACTCCAGCTTCGAAGCAAATTCCGGTACAGACATACCTCCCTGACGGAGTGTCAAAAACTGCGCCTCCCTCTCATCCCGGGCACTTGTCGGAAAATACTTTTCCAAGAACGCGGTCCGGAACGAGTTCCAGTGGATCTCTTCATGGCTGGCTTCCATGATTCCCCTGGTGCCCTTCCACCAGTATTCAGCATCTCCTAGCAGAAGATAAGTCGCCATGCCCACCTTGGCACCCTCAACAGTTTGCAGAACACCGAAAATCTTCTCGATTTCCTGGATCCAGAGATCCGCTGCGTCTGGATCAGTACCACCAGAGAACTTTGGTGGGTTTTGCCTCCTGAAGTCATTGAGGCCTTTGTTCTGGTCCAGAGTTATTTCCCTCTGGCGCTGATGCTGTTCACGTGCTTCTTCAGTAGCACGCCTCATGGCATTATCATTTGCCTGTGCTGTTACCGCTTGAGCCTGCGCTGTTAACGCTTGGGCCATAGTGGCCATCATCTCAGCTAGCTGGTTAGTATTCACCATATTCTGTTAAAGGAAGCAAACAGTCAGCACTCATCATAAGATAGCATCTAGCATCACTATACAATATGAGTAAGCAATAACTTCAATCAATTTTTAAGCGAAAAATCGCTTGCAG
Organism: Lotus japonicus; assembly: GCF_012489685.1. NCBI lineage: Eukaryota > Viridiplantae > Streptophyta > Magnoliopsida > Fabales > Fabaceae > Lotus > Lotus japonicus. The sequence continues at coordinate 9,681,736 of NC_080041.1, read as the reverse complement.
ACAATCAATTTTCACTCTTTGCAGAGTCACACAACCTAGCACAGAAGACCTATTCCCCAACAACTCCCGAAAGACTCGACCGTGCTCTGATACCACAATGTAACACCCCGACTTCGGTGGCGTCACTTTAGTAACCAAAATAAACTTAATGCGGAAAAAAGTGAATATTTTTTTTTCGATAATAACTAAGACAAGACTGAATTAAATAAAACCCAACAATAACAATAATCAGAACTAATATACAATATATAGACAGCCCCCGCTGTAGTAGTAACCTCGTCACGAGTAAACCTCCAGTGACGGTAATAGAAGAGTAGCGCCCGTAGGCAATATATACAAACCAAATGAAAAGGGTGAAGTGCCCGCAACACCATCCCTCAAAACTGAGAATCAGCTGACCCAATGGTCTGAAAATAAGACCTCCTAAGTCCAACCAACTCTCTGTGATTCCCGTAAGGAAACCACACAAAAAGCTATAGGCGGATCTACCCTGTCCCCTAAGTAACAAATGAAGCAAGACTGTCAGAGCTAAAACTCTACTCCTACACTAATCCTAACTCGAGGAGCTCATACCAACACTCGAAACTATGTGCTAGCATGATCGTCGTCTGAATCAGAATCCAGAACGACCAAGTCTACCAACCCTATCCGTCCTCCCCTCGCAACCGCAGTGCGCTCCGACGCTGGACTCACGGGCTTAGGGCCCGAACCCTGATCATCGATGATCGCAACGGAGGGTGCACTAGACCCTGCCGAAGGCACTCCCACTGGAATCTCCTCTGAGGGATCCTCCTCCTCTGAAGATGACGGTGGCGGCGGTGCTCCTCCGAATCCTGGTCCGCAGTGAACGCCCGGTGGCAAGTTGAAGCTGATAGAGCATCGCCTCAACACTCCTGACCTCAAGAGTCCTCCACTGTCCACGTGATCCTCCATGATACGCCCCGAATACGTCGCTCGGTGGCTCGCGGGGTCAACCACCCACGACCCGGGGTCGTCCTGATCGATCATCTCATACCAAATCCCCCCCGAAGGGTGGACCATGGTGTACCAGTCTGCAATATTCATCTGACAAAAGGCGTTGTCCGCCAAAACACACACAGAAGACGCGAGGGTCAACTCTAAAGAACTATGTAGATAATAAACCCAATAGGTACAAATAATAGATAGCCACTTAGGCTTATAACTAGAGATATCATTCCTAGGGTTGCATGTTCCACAGAATCATAATGACAATAATAACATTTAGCATGTTCCAAGTAAGTTTATCAAATAGCAACCACACTCATCAACTAAGTCAGTATGCATGTTGCGTGATATGTATGCAGGTTAATCCAGTCAACCAATATGCAATCCGGAAACGGATGGACATCATCGGATCAGCCCTTCACCAGCCACGGTGGTGCCATTTCGGCCCGTGATGTCTCTTACTCCCACTGGGTAGTCAGATCAGCAGTAAACCCGTAGGTCTGCCATTTCGGTATGCTACAAGAGACGTCTACAAACGCTCTTTCACGGCATTCCGGGTCTTATGACCATTTTGGAAACCGACGAGGTCCAGAGTACGTCCTGTGTTAATACCTCATTAATGTTGCATGTATGCAAAATGATTAGTCAAACAACGTCTCCGACCTCACTCGACACGTCGCCACGTGTGCTAGGGAAGTTAAAGTCTCTAAAAGCTTACCCTAAGGTAAAGTCGATTCTGCGACCAAAAGACACACTTCATAACGACACATAGCTGCTCCAACAGCACCACAACACACGCTGCTCCAACAGCACAATAACACACGCTGCTCCAACAGCACAACAATAAACGCTGCTCCAATAGCACAACATCAAACGCTGCTCCAACAGCACAATGACAACATACTCAACACTTGGATCCGACGACACTCCTCGTTTTCCCAAAATTAAGATTTCACTTCCCATGCCTTCCTTCGAGGTTGTTATCATTACTTAAAGATTTAGAGGTTATTTAAGGTCTTATGAGTTTTCTTTATAAAATAGATTCCATTTTGTCTTATCGCAAGTCTTATACATTTGCAGGATCTCCCAATCCCAAGTCGCTTCCAGAGGATGTCTCGATCCACTAAAACAAAATCAAGGCCCGAACCTCGTTCGTCCTATCAAACTTTCTCAAAACTCTCAAAATAAAATCGGCATGACCTGCCCGCTATTCTCACCATTCAGAATCTCAGATTTCCAGTGTAAAGCATATTTAAATCATCACAATCAACAACATGTCATATATCAAGAAATCTCAACATTAACACTTAGCACTTAGCATATAAAGCATGCACCACACATCCTAGATTACCCACATAGCACATAGCATGTAAGTCAATCTTCAAAAACATTCAGTAGATGAATCATCTACATTGTCAGCCGAAGCCTCAGAAAACATTTTCAATCACACACAATCTCAGTGCATAAACAGTAAACAATGTCGAAATAACGACCCTAAGCATTATCTAGAGATTCAGTGAGAAGCCCTCACCTGAAAGTTCTCCAGAATGATCAACTAGTGCTTCCTCGCACTCAAAGTGTTGGTCCTCCGAGAAATCCTCAAAAGCACCTTTACAACAAAATCACAGAATACTATAAGAATCTATCGAAAACTAAGCTATCGATACTTACTAAGGTTACTCGAAGTAATCTATACTCTAAGGTACGATAATCTAGCGCGAAAGACAAGTTTTCGGAAAAAGGAAATTTCTTCCTCCCCCTTAATAGGGCTCGGCCACTTTGGCTAATTATGGGGCTCGATTTTTCTTCGATCAAACTTGGTTCCTATGCTTTCATAAGCCGTAACTAAGGGTATTCTGAACTCGGAAAAATTATCGGATCGAAAACTGTCGCAGGGGTATTTTGGTCATGATTTTTAACTTAGGATTTTCAAAACTGAAATCCCAAAAATAAAATTTTGCAGGGACGTCACCAACGACGTTTATGACAACTAATCCTACTAGCACTAAGCTAAGGCGATAGTTTTCAGCCTAGAGGTTGGAACTTTACTCAAAAACTACATAAAATGGGTATTTTAGGTTCAAATTGATTCCGGCGGAATTCCGGCGACATAACGGAAAATCTAATCCGGCAGAAGTGATCTTGGGCACATGTAGAAGAGGTTTAGAATCAGAAATGAAAGATTCAGGATAGTTTTGCAAAAACCCATAAACTACCCACTCAGAAAACTCTACAGAAAAGCTATGGAAAAAGCGATCGGAGGTAAGGATTAGCGACTATACCTCGAAACCTTGAAGCAGCAACTGATTGATCGACGATCAAGCAAGGTTTGAACAAAAGCTCTTCTTCCTTCTTCCTTGTTCTTGGCCGCGGGTTTGAAGAGAGAAAATGGAGGAGAATTTGAATTTTTCTTCCTTTCTTTGCTATATATAGAAGGTGGAAATTCGCGGGAAAATGAAAGTTTCGCGAATCTGATTTTTACGGAATCATTCTCCATGAATTCTAAGATAGGTTTTGGCAAAGGAATTCCTAAGCTAAGAAGATGTCTCCTTGTATTTTTGGCAACTAATGCAAAGTCGGTGCAAAGTCGGTGTAAAACTATTTTACCCGATAAGTTGCTTTTTGCATCGAATGTCGGAATAGAAAACTTCCTTCGGAAGAAAGATTGAAATCATCAAGAGAAATAGGTGTACGCGTGTAGAATATTCATTTGAAGTTCTGAATAGATAAAGTCCCCATAGTCGGGTGATTCTAGGGTTTTGAAATACCAGGGATTCGGTTTCGGCAAACTTCCGATGATTGGAATCGGACGTTCGTAGATCCTAGAGTTTCGCCTCGAAACGATTGTTATATATGGAAGAAGAGAAATTCTAACATTTCTCTGAAGATTTTTGGAATTAACTGCCATCGTGCCTAAAAGTGAAAATTAGCTATATACTAGGGTTTCTGACCTAGGTTTAAGCGTGTAACGATCGTGCTATAACTTTTATCGATCATAATGAAATCCTTGAACTTTTCCTGAACTTTCTCCTTCATAAATATATTTCATTTAATAAACTTTCGTTCAGGTTTCCCTTCACATTACATCAGCCCTAATCGTGAATAAGAAGTTTATTCACTTAGCATGAACTTAAAAACTCGGGCCTTACATCCATATTGCAAGAAATTCAAGACATGTTGAACCAAATGTCTGCAAATCTCAAAGCAAATGCTAATCAACACCTGCAAGATACTGCGAATTTACAAGCTCCAGTTAACGAGCTAGTTCCACACGCTCCCACATTGCAACATGAAGTTGATGCAGAGATTGATGATGAAGTTAATCCTTGTGTTGATACTCATCTTGATGCTAGCACTGATGGTTCTGGTGATGTTAATGAGTTTGAAGTCGATGTTGCTTCTGATGCTAATTCTAATGATGAGGACAACAAACAAGAAATATATCTCCCTCTTCCACATAGAACTTATGAGAGTGAGAAGATTTATCCTAGTGAAGAAGAAAATAAGTTGTTGGATGATTTCAAGAAGTGTTTTGCAGGGGATGAAGTTAAGAAGATGGATGTAGAATGTGGTTCTAAATTAGCAATTTTTCCACATAAGCCGCTTTTAATTAATCTAGACATTTTTGAAAAAGTCGTGCTTATTGAAGACTCTGTTGATTGCAAGCAATCAATTTCCATAGAAGAATATGTTTTGAAACCTCTACCGAAGCCTCCAGACAAAGAGTTGATTGTTGAATGTACTGATTTTTCATTTACTCTTATTTCAGGTGGTACACATGCTTGGAAAAAGTTTTCACTCAAACTGAACATTGTCATGAGTCATGCTGAAGGTGCTAGAGAACAGTTTGAGTTTGTTAAGATTGTTGCAGATGAGATCCCTCCAAAGCCACCTGACTTGTGGATTGTAGTTGTTGTGCCTCAAGACTATGAGCTTCCTCTTAATGCAAGGCCTCCGCCGGACCCAGGTGATAGCATTTTCAGAGCATTACCAGGTTTCATGTCTCGCCAGCTCCCTTGATTCCTGGCTTTTCCTAACCTTTCTCTTTTATTACACTTGTCTAATTTATTTGATGATTTGTGCCTCACATTGAGGACAATGTGTGATTTAAGTGTGGGGGTGAGAATCTTATTTAGGAGTAGTAGAACCTCAGTTAGGATAGTTTGCAATTTCAATTTATTTGCTTTGTTTTTATTGTTTTCAATAAAAGAGTTCACACTTTTTCATGTAGTGTTTCATGAATTCTCATGCATTTTAACTTTTATTTGTGCATTTGCATTAGTTTAGTAATTTTGTAGTTTTATAAGGGCTTTAGTTGCATTTTAGTATAGTTTGAGTCTTTTGTTAGTTGTCATTAGTTTTGAGTCCCTTGTGCAATTAAATGGTTGGTATTCTTGATATTTTTCCTTGAGCTTTGATGAGAGTAATCAGGTCTGAAACTGAAGGAGAAGGAAGGTGAAGAAGCTTGGAGAATTGAATGGAGGCTTAAAGAGGAGTAAAGAGGAGTTAAAATGAAGATCAAAAGCCTTTTCAGCGAGCTTTGAGCGCCTAGGTGCTGGGAATTGGCGCCTAGGCGCTATTTGTTTTTTTGCCAAGCTTTCTGAATTGGCGCCTAGGCGCCAATTACCTCAGGGGCCATTATTTCAGCATGGAATTGGCGCTCAGGCGCTCTGAATTTGCGCCTGAGCACCCGGAACAGCCCAAACTCGTGATTTTTGCCTATAAATAGGATTTTAGTCATTTTCTTTTGTAATCTTTGATATCAATTCCATTTTTACATAAGTTTAGAGGTAGAAGATCATCTAGGAGAGTGAGAGAAGGCTTCCAAGCTTGTGTTCAAGGTTCTTAGCCAAGCATGGCTCTTGCCATGCTTGGCTAATCTCTCTTATTTACTTTGGTTTTCTTGTAAGACTTTTCCTTTTAAGTTATAATCTTAAGTTCTTTCCCACATGTTCTTCTTCTCTCCTTGAATCCCATATCCATGCTTTATGTTTCAAGTTAGAACATGTGCTAGCTTTATACTTTTTCTATAATTAGAACGGAAGTTTGTTATAGATTAGTGAACTGATTTGGGATTCCCCTTCAATCTTGGCTACTAGGAATAGAGGAAGGGTTTGGGTTTGTTGGCTTGAACTTTATAATCTTTATGCTTCAAACAAATGTTTAAGTACACAAGGAATTGGGCTTATCTTTTGGTTTGAAAGAATTATCTATGCGAGGCATCGATAAGTAGTTGCTTAGGCTATAACATCAAGGAGAGATTCATGAGAACATGTGCTTAGAATGATGTGCTTGAATTGATTAGTTGAGCAAGAACCCAAAGTAAATCACTCTTTCTTTCCATTTTCTGTTTCATTTCTAAATTTATATTTTCTTTTTCCTTATTACTACTTCGACATATGTTTGCCTCAATAAAACAAACCTTCAAACTCGAGGCTTAAACCGAATCTATTCACTCACAATCCCTGTGGTTCGATATTTAAAACCGGGTGGATTCCGTACACTTGCAGATTTACCAACAAGTTTTTGGCGCCGTTGCCGGGGATTCTTTGTGATTTTTGGAATAGAGGAAGGGTTGGGGTTTGTTGGCCTGAACTTTATAATCTTTATGCTTCAAACAAATGTTTAAGTACACAAGGAATTGGGCTTATCTTTTGGTTTGAAAGAATTATCTATGCGAGACATCGATAGGTAGTTGATTAGGCTATAACATCAAGGAGAGATTCATGAGAACATGTGCTTAGAAGGATGTGCTTGAATTGATTAGTTGAGCAAGAACCCAAAGTAAATCACTCTTTCTTTCCATTTTCTGTTTCATTTCTGAATTTATATTTTCTTTTTCCTTATTACTACTTCGACATATGTTTGCCTCAATAAAACAAACCTTCAAACTCGAGGCTTAAACCGAATCTATTCACTCACAATCCCTGTAGTTCGATATTTAACCCCGGGTGGATTCCGTACACTTGCGGATTTACCAACAAGTTTTTGGCGCTGTTGCCGGGGATTGTTTGTGATTTTTGGTTTGAGTTACGAGTTTGAAGTTTAGTCTACCTAAGACTATAACTTAGGGCTGAATGGGAGACAACCCATGTTTTTTTTTTTTTTCTGTTTTGTTCCTATGTATCAATTTAACTGATTTGTTCTTGTTCTTAGTGCTTGTTGTGACTTGATCAATTATAACATGATTTGAGGTTTGGAATTCCATGAACCTGACCTAGAGTGAATCAGCTAGTGAATTTAATTTTAATTAGATTCATTGGTCATGAGTTGATAAGTTGATACTTAGGATCTTCTTTTGCTGTTTTACGTTTTATGTTTAATGTTTCAAGAAATAAAAAGGATACACACTTGGAGGCACTCAATCACTTTGAAGGAGGTTCTTTTCTTACCCTGAGTTTTAGTCCATGCATTGTTGCATATTTTTCTTTTATAGATTTTGTTTATCCAATTTTATCATACATTGTTATATAGAGTCTTTTATACCTTGGTCTTTATTCCTTATACTCAAATGACATGTTCCCAAGTCTTGCTCACTCACATGATGCTGGTTTTGAAAATGTTTTTAAGTGAATACTTTGTGCTTTCTTTTTGGGGAGTGATTGTATGTTTGGGAAAGAGAGGGAGAGACTTCGGTCTTCTAAGTGTTGTCTTGAGGATAGAGTTGATGTGAGTCCACAAGGGTCCATCTTTGACCCTTCACTATATAATCTCCCTGGAGGATCCTGACTCACTTGCACTTCTTGGTTCTGTGTTTCATTTCATGCGTCCTTGAGTGTAGCTTTAGGAGACTTGCATTCTTGAGACTGGTAGGTTTTCTTATACTTCAGAAATTGTTTTATAACATCTTTGTCCCTAGTTGACCCTTTTGAGCCTTATGGAGATTTCCTTGGTATCTATGTTTAATGAGCTGGTTGTTTAGAGGATTCAATGGGGAGTTGTGGTTCTTAACTCTTGATGGAGCTAGTTTATAAAAAGTGCAATTGTCTCTTGCCCCAAAGAAAAAAAATTGAAAAAAGTCAAAAGAGAAAACGAACTCCATGGTGTGGTGGAGTTCCAAAAAAAAAAAGAAAAAAATATGAAACAAAAAGGGGTTAAGAGACTTGAGTGCTAAGTATCAATAGCTTGAAAGCTCCGGAATTCCAAATTGGACCACACTCAAATTTTGTGCAGCCTTAGTCTTCCTTAGGGACCACCTACCTTGTGCTTTACCTAGCCAACACTACTACCCTTTTGAAGTCTCATTGAATAATGCATTGTCAACTTTAGTTGCTCTTGAGTGAATGATTCTCAGAACCTATGAACTTGCTTTTGTGCTCAGTGCACTAAACAATTGTCTCATGCTAGGATGTTAGCTCTAAATGCTTCTCATAGTGGACTCTAATTCTTCTTTGTCTAAGAGTTGCATGAATTTGATTGTTGAATCTTTATCTTGGAACTAACTACATTTACTTGATCCCCCGGTTTTCTGAAAATGTATCCCTCTTTTGGCATGTGTGTTGGGAGTAATTCTTTGTGCTTGAGGGCAAGCTAATCTTAGTGACGCTCGAGGGCGAGCTGTCGTTGAGTATAGTGGTGTGACGACCCCGGGTTTATATGATGTTTTTAGGGTTTTTCTTTGTTAGTTTTGAGTCTTTTTCTTATGTCTCATGTAGTGTTTCATGCATTTTAACTTTTATTTGTGCATTTGCATTAGTTTAGTAATTTCGTAGTTTTATAAGGGCTTTAGTTGCATTTTAGTATAGTTTGAGTCTTTTGTTAATTGTCATTAGTTTTGAGTCCCTTGTGCAATTAAATGGTTGGTATTCTTGATATTTTTTCTTGACCTTTGATGAGAGTAATCAGGTCTGAAACTGAAGGAGAAGGAAGGTGAAGAAGCTTGGAGAATTGAATGGAGGCTTAAAGAGGAGTAAAGAGGAGTTAAAATGAAGATCAAAAGCCTTTTCAACGAGCTTTGAGCGCCTAGGCGCTGGGAATTGGCGCCTAGGCGCTAGTTGTTTTTTTGCCAAGCTTTCTGAATTGGCGCCTAAGCGCCAATTACCTCCAGGGGTCATATTTTCAGCATGGAATTGGTGCTCAGGCGCTCTGAATTGGCGCCTGAGCGCCCGGAACAGCCCAAACTCGTGATTTTTGCCTATAAATATGATTTTAGTCATTTTCTTTTGTAATCTTTGATATCAATTCCATTTTTACATAAGTTTAGAGGTAGAGGATCATCTAGGAGAGTGAGAGAAGGCTTCCAAGCTTGTGTTCAAGGTTCTTAGCCAAGCATAGCTCTTGCCATGCTTGGCTAATCTCTCTTCTTTACTTTGGTTTTCTTGTAAGACTTTTCCTTTTAAGTTATAATCTTAAGTTCTTTCCCACATGTTCTTCTTCTCTCCTTGAATCCCATATCCATGCTTTATGTTTCAAGTTAGAACATGTGCTAGCTTTATACTTTTCTATAATTAGAACGGAAGTTTGTTATAGATTAGGGAACTGATTTGGGATTGCCCCTTCAATCTTGGCTACTAGGAATAGAGGAAGGGTTGGGGTTTGTTGGCCTGAACTTTATAATCTTTATGCTTCAAACAAATGTTTAAGTACACAAGGAATTGGGCTTATCTTTTGGTTTGATAGAATTATCTATGTGACGAACGCACTGTCGCGGGTGCGTGTCAAAGTATTCTTCTTTGAATGCAGTACAAGGTGTTGAACACCAGGATCGATCTCACAAGGACTTGATAAATTATTAATTGATATTAGAGTAAAATAAAGAAATTAAAAAGGGGATTTTTTTGATTGATTTGATAGAAGGTAACAAACAGAAATTAAAAGAGATTTAATTCAGATAAAAGAAAGTGTTAGTCCTCGGATTATAACATTCAAGTGCAACAAACCTTCATTGGTTACAAAAGATTAATTCTTCCTTATTGTTTCCCTAATTCGTGAGAGTTGATTAACTAAGCGAAAATCAATTCACAGTTTCCTAAATTAAGCGATTAAGAAACAGTTACGAACTAACATGAACTAAGCGAACATGCATCAACTCTTATTTCTAAAACTACGGAATTAAGCAAACCCTAGATCAGAAATAGAGATGAAGAGAATTAATAAAGAAGAAATTTGCATTAAGAACAGAACCTCAAGTTTGCACACAAAAGAATATTAAAAATCCTAAGACTAACTATGGAGTTTAGCAACTCATATTAGAAAAGAGGGAAAGATATGAGAGGGGAGGAGGTGATGGTGAGATGTGGTGAGGTGGTGGTCTAACAAAAGCCTAAACTCACTTATTTATACTAATAAATAAACTTGTTCATCAAGTAACAATCTTTGTTATCTAAATCTTTTCTAAATCTTCATAAAGTCGGGCCCAAATAAAGGAGTAAGCTGCTGAACAATCAGGCATTCGCGGGTCCCACAAGAAGTCTGAATCTTCAATTGAAGTAAACATGAGAGATGTAACTCTTTAAGTCAGCTTCGCGGGCCTTCAATCGGATCCTAATTCGGAGTTCTGTAGCCCAAGATATGATCATTTTAGTGCAGACTGTTCCAGATTCGCAGGATTAGCGACAGCAACTTTGCAAGGACATTATGACCAAGTTTGAGGCTGATTCTTGAATTATGCTGAACATGAAAGTTGTAGGGCTTCGAGTTATCTTTCCAATGACATATTATTCGCCCAATTTGGATATTTGTAGCTCCAGATTCAACCTGTTCTAGAAAAACAGTCACAGAAACTAAAAGTGTAGAATTAAGCACTTTTCCATGAATAATCCAAATAAACACTAATGGTCAAAACATGGCTAAGTCATAACAATGTATATAATGAAGCCAAAGTGCATCAATTATGCGCTTATCACTATGCGAGGCATCGATAGGTAGTTGCATCAATTATGCGCTTATCACTATGCGAGGCATCGATAGGTAGTTGCTTAGGCTATAACATCAAGGAGAGATTCATGAGAACATGTGCTTAGAATGATGTGCTTGAATTGATTAGTTGAGCAAGAACCCAAAGTAAATCACTCTTTCTTTCCATTTTCTGTTTCATTTCTGAATTTATATTTTCTTTTTCCTTATTACTACTTCAACATATGTTTGCCTCAATAAAACAAACCTTTAAACTCGAGGCTTAAACCGAATCTATTCACTCACAATCCCTGTGGTTCGATATTTAAAACCGGGTGGATTCCGTACACTTGTGGATTTACCAACACCACACCTGCTCGCCCGCAAACCCCACAAGAGAACCTGTGAAGGGAGTGAGGTATCTCTCGTCCAAACCGAGCCGATCAAATGCGTCGCCGTAAATGATGTCCGCCAAACTCCCTTGGTCCAAAAGCACTCGATGTACATGGAGCTGGTTTACACGGAGCAGGACTACAATCGGGTCATCAAGATGTGGCTTTATTCCAAAAAAGTCAGCATATGAAATTGTAATGTCAGGATGCGGAAAACCGAAAGGAACCTCCGTAACTGCATTCACTGCCCTTGCGTATCGTTTCCTCGCCGCATTTGTGACTCCACCTCCTCCGAACCCTCCGGCGATTGTTCCCACTTCTTTAGATGTTGAACCCTTACCACCCTGAGCACTCATGGGCCTTCTCGCCGCCACCAACTTCTCGATCTCGCGCTGCAAAGTGCGACATTCCTCTATAACATGGCCCGTTGCCCGGTGGTACTCGCACCATTCACCTGGTCGCCTGGGTGCCCTTGGCTCGCCGACCATTTGTGTCGCCTACATTACTTGGAAGATTTCCGTCTGGCCCGGGCTATTCACGGACATCGGCCTTCCTTCTCGAGGGGAAGGTTGTCATTTCCGTCGCGATTTCCACTGGTCTTTCCTCCTAAACGACTCAAGTTCTGTCACAGCCTCCGCCTCCCGGATCTCTCCACCCTGCTGCTCCAGACGGCTGTCAACGTTGCGGATTAAATGTCTCTAATCCCTATGAGCAACCGACGCCCGAGGTGTTAGCAATCCACCTTTTGAGACCTCCAGCGAGAGCGCTGGAGGCTCCTGCTCCTCGCTGCGCGGCTTTCTCCGCATGCGACACGGTGGTGGACCGCGCGTGTTCTCCAGCTCTCAGTCACGTCGTCCACGACGTGTCTCCATCAAATTCCAATCGCAAATTGAGAATTGCACCGGAAATACGAAAATCAAAGAAAATTCCACAGAAAATCAAACTTCTCTCAACGAAATCACAATCCACGTAGTCCGGGAATCGAAATCTACCGATCCCCACAGACGACGCCAAATGTTCTATCCAAGAACATAGAGATGAGGTATGGTACCTAGAGTGAAGGGATTGCAATGTGAGAATTTAGAGAGAGAGAGAGAGGGCGTGTAACCGCTTAGAGAGAGAATGTAACTGAATCTCCCGTTTATTATTTCTCAAATGAGCTAAGAGTCCCCTACATTTAGTAACCTTCCCCTACTTATGGGCCCAGGGTTGGGCCTAATGTCCCTAACCGTCCTTCGTGGTCCAGTTTAGCTTCTCGGGGAGGCCCAACTCCCTGGCTCGCGCACCGTCATGAGTCAAGCGCCCCTAGGGTCTTGCCCAGTCCACCACTATAAATTAAATAATATTATTTTAAAATAAATATATATTGTATAAAGAAATAATAAATAAAAAAGACAATACCCATAACTTTATAGTATTATAAATAAAACATAATGAAACAATAAATATTATAATAGGTTCTCAAATCAATTGTTAAAATAAAATAAAAATACAATAATTTACATGTCACAGTAGAAAGCAAACCAGGTTGAATTTGAAATTCAAAGTAAGATACGGCAATTTGAAATCAATGCTTGGTTTCAAATAAAAATCAATGCTTCTTTTTGAGTTTTAATTTGTTTGAAGGTTTAAAAAATGATGATTGTGATACATTTATCAAAAATTCACGTTCAAAAACATAGTATAATATACATTCATCAATTTTTTTTATTGTGATACATTTATCAATTTAAAAAAAAAAAACTTACTAAAATATGCTTGTTTTTAGTTTTTTAAAAAAATTATGCCTCTTTTTGTCTTTTTTTTTTAAACCGTTAATTGCAAAGATTTTTTTTTTTGAAAAATAAAGGAATATATATTGATTTTCACAAAAAAAAACCCCTAAGGACAGGACCCCCAGGGGGCGAAGATCACCCCACAAAAACAAGGCACCTCGACGAACAAAAAGAAAGCCCGCTAAACCGAACAAGAACTTAAACGGGCAAAATAACAAGAAAAAACAAGAGCGCTATGAACCAAACTGGCATCCAAGGGCTCAGGCCACACAGAACACCCTGCTATTTCACAGACACAACCAGGATATACAAGCACGACTCAAGTCTAAAAATGTTCCTCATAGACCTTCTCCAAACCACGAATAGCCTCTATGTCGCTACCCTCGAACTCTAACCCCAAGACTTTGCCAAGCAACCACGTCTTTTTCGAGCGCGTGAAGTAAGGTCCACCACTACCAGGAGTAGCGCCAGCTTCCTCAAAATCAACCCGCTGCTCCTCACAAGCCAAAGTCGGAGCACCCTGGCAAGAAGGAGGAACCTTTTTGGGACGCCCACGCCTACGTGGTAGCTGAACTTGCTTCTGTACGACGCATCCCTCCTCAAGCGTAGAACCAAGATAATATCACATTCAGGGTAAAATGAGATTAATGGCAAATGATGATTTTCCACATGTAGGATCTTTTGTTAGAATATTCCTAATTAAACTTGATTTAATTTTTTAATTTCTTTATTTATTGAGTCATCAAAATAGACCAATCAAAATGTATCAATATGTACCAATCAAATTCAAACATTTGGAAATTCATTGTAACAACCAATAGGAGAAAAACATGTGGCATTTAAGTTACAATATGGCCCACTTTGGTGGATGAGATTTATATATTATTAAGATTAGTTATCTTATATTGGGTTTAGAGTTGACAAAAGAAAAATTCTAGATTCAACCTAAATTGAGGATATATTTACTTTGTATGTATGAAGGTGTAATTTTATAAATAAATAAAAAAACTCAAATGAGTCGAGTTCATACTCTCGATGTGTGGTTCCCGTGCTATGTTAGGATGTAGTTGCTTAGTTTCTTGTTGTAGTTTTCTTTTCTTCTTTCTAAAAAAAAAACTCTTAATAGGTCAATTCATAATAATGATTAATAAAATTAAATCCACTTGCGAAAAATATAATAAGTTCTTAATTTTTTATACTATTTAAATTATTGAACTCTTTTTATGTATTATTTAAATTAGAATATATATTTTTTTGGGGTTAAAATATGATAATATACTTGATAGATGCTTAGATCATATATATATGTAATAGAATAAAAATAAGGTAAGGAAATGGATTTTGTCAGATCTAATAGGACATAGTTGATAGTTGTAAGCTACTTTTAAATTTGCCTCTTTAAATTGATACACTCATTTTAGAGGATAAAGTTAGGGGTATTGTTATTCGGACCCATATCTGTTCATGCTCATCGTAACTTGAGAAACCCGAAAACACTCATGTTATTGTTTCTATCGCACTATGAAACAGCGTGACAAACGCATTTGTAAACTGCGTTAGCAAAGCTCTTCTAAGATGCGTTACATACACACTTTAAAACAACGTTAGTGTCGCACTTTGAGAGTATGTTGGTGTCGCAGTTTCAAAGTGCGAAACATTGCAGAACATACCTAAACAGAAAACAGAAGCGTGACAAAATGAGAACAACACAATATATGATAGAAATAGTTAAAAATCACAATGACAAGATTGCAATACAAGGTTACATTACACTATTACAACATTAACATAATCAAACAACCTAGTCATATGTAAGATCTACGATCCCCTCGTTACTTGATGCGTTTTTCTCCGTAACCATATCCATGTATTTACGCATGCGATCCAGGTATGGTCGCTCCCCACCATGAGCGTTTTGAGTACAATGATAGCGCCATTGTAGATTAGTCATTGGCATAGGAAAATCACTTGACATGTGCGCCTGCAAGATGTTGATTTATATTGTTGTTAAATGATCTCTTATAATGAACTATAATGTGTATTCAAAGTAAAAGATAAGACCTTCACCCAGTGGTTGTTGTTGACAAGTAGTAAATCGATAATTTTGTGGTCTGACGGACGTGGCACTAGATCGGTGAGAGGAAAGAAGTTGGAGCACCCCTTAATCGACAAGGTCACGAACACAATCTGACACATTGTAGCAACAATATGGCCCATATACGGCATGCTTAACCACTTCTCCTATGTTGCAATCTCCTTTGGAGCAAGATGCAAGGGTTCCAGCTCCTGTTCGTAATGTTTGTTGGTGTCATACAAATTAAGATAAGTGATATTCCGTGATGTAAGCTCATTTATCATTTCTTGCCGCATGTCATGCCTGTTATTTTCTCCCATACCCATCAAGGAAGCAATTCTCCTATATCCACAATTCCCACATCATCAACATTCACAATGTTCATTACATAATCACGAAGGAATGTGGGCACTTCATGAATGTAAAAACTTTGGGTAGCAATCTCTCGAAGTTTCTCTTTGATAACATGTCTTCTTGGAACAGACCCATATTCAAATATCTTTGATATGACCTCCATCTCTGTCGCAATGCTGAGTCCCAAAACAGGTTGGGATTCATCAGGTGTGGCTGTTGATGCTAGCCTCCTCCAATGTAGGTCCACTGCTAGTAATGGAATAGAAGTGTACCTGCCAATATCACATGAACAAGGAAGGTTGTGTCTTCTTCTGATGGTACAATTGAAGGTATGAAAAACGGTAGAAAGGGGGGGTTTGAATAACGTTTTCAGTACAAAACTTCCACCTTAAAGATTTTGACAAATCTTTCGAGAACTTAAGTGCTAAAGATAAGAGATAGAGAAGCACACAAGAATTTTATCCTGGTTCACTTGATAAATCACTCAAGCTACTCCAGTCCACCCGTTAAGGTGATTTCTTCCTTCTTAGAATGAAGGCAATCCACTAATCAGGTAAGAGTTACAACTGCACTTGAAACCTACAAGTGACTAACAATTACACTGACTTAGCTCACACTAAGATTCACTCTCTTAGTCTTCTCTAGGATCCGATCAACCTTGATCTCCTAAAGGAACTAAACAAACTGTTTATCAAAGAATTGTTTACAAGAGATTTGCTTCTAAAAAGCTAATAGTAAACTCAATGAATTTCAGATGAAAGAAAGCTTAGAATATTTTGAATATGTCTTGCGCGTATGTATTGCTTCTCTTAGCCGCTTCTTTAAATCTTCAGCCTCTATATATATACTCCAAGGATTAGGGTTGAGCGTTGCATGGGAAATGCTACCGTTGGAGGGCAGTCCTGGAAAATCCAGCTTCTGCTGTGGCTGAGAACGTTAGGTAGGTCGTCAGGAAGGTACACTTGCTTTTGTACTTTGATAGCGACTTGACCTTTTAACCTAGGAGACTTCTGATCAGGGGAATACTTCATATTGGAACTTGTGAAGCCGGTTGATCAGAGTCAGAGGGAAAGCACAGATCCTCTGACCATTGTATCTTCTGATTCTGAACTCAGAGGGAAGAACATGGCCTTCAGAGTTTCTTGCTTCTGGACTTCAGAGTTTCCACTATTCAGCTTCTGGATCTTCAGAGTCTTCTACACCATCAGAACATCTGAACCTTCAGTGTTTCTTGGTTATCAGAACTTCTGGATCTTCAGAGCTTCTAGCGACTGAGTCCACATCAGAGTTTGTATAGCTTCAGAACTTCTGAAGCTTTTCCACTATTCATACTGAACATGGTGAATGCGAAAGCGTTGCTTGGGTTACTCTTTATACACAGTGCTTCTGATTTGTGTGAGATTGAGTTGAGGTCAGAGCCTGTAAATAGCACACTCAGAAAAACACGTTAGAGTACCACAATTGTTCATATCAAAAGGTTAACTTGTAATCATCAAAACATAGAGTTGTACTACTAGATCAAAACTTGATCTTACAATCTCCCCCTTTTTGATGATGACAAAACTAAGATTTTTGATGAACAATTCTTAAACATTAAACTGAATTCACTCAGAGTTTAGAGATATAGAATAAGACTTATCCTGATGTGAATAGTTTATCTTGCTCATTCTGAATTCAAGTCACTGCTTGATTCTGAACTTAGCTCCCCCTGAATCTAATACTTGATGAAAACGTTAGTAAAGTCTAGATTCTGAGCTAAATAATATAAGAGTTCAGAGTGAAAAACTTATGACATAGATGAAAATCGAGTAAACAGAGCGCATAAGTAATCAGAGTCACGGACAAGGTATCAGAGTCTTTGGTATCAGAGTCAACTTATAATCACTTCAGAAGAAGTGAAATGTATTCCTTGTATTTGCCCAGTGACACATCTATGGTCATGAAGGTGGAACTCTTAAAATCTCCAAAAGAAAAATAAATCACACTAACACATCTTACACATCAAAAACTGGGTTTACTCCCCCTTTTTGTCATAAGCAAAAAGCTTGGGGTGTGAAAAACTTAGCTTGAAGTACAAGGTACTCCCCCTTAGAGAAGGTCTAAGTTTAAAGAAAATGAAAACGATGCAAGAGTCAGAGTTAGGCGAAAAAAAAGAAGAGTTAATGCAAAAGAAGAACGTTTACCACCGGTCAAGTGAGTAAAGAGAAGGGTCAGTTACCAAGAACTTAACCTCGAGAAACTGTAAGAGCATTAACTTTCATTGAGAAAGTGAAGCCTATATAAAGCGTTGGAGAGAAAGGTAAGCTTCACACCTCGAACAATTTTCAGTAAAAAATGGCATCATACAACGTAGCACTAGAAGAGCTGAGGAAGAAGGCCTTTGAAGAGGACTTGTTCCTGAACATCAGGCATCCAGAGGGTACAACGACCATCTCGGAGCTAACACGGACACTGCTGGAAGAGGACCTGCGTCCAGAGTTGGAGAGAGACCTGAAGGAATTTCTTGCCTTCGTGGAGGAGGTGCAAGAACTCAGCCGGCTTGAACTCAAGCTGCTGGAAGAGAAAGAGTGTTTGGAAGAGAAGCTCAAGACTTCAGAAGAGATTCTGGAGAGGGATGAGCTAAAGAACAGGCTCAGCAACATCCAGCATGTACTGGAGCATCTGGAGAAGGATAGGTCAGAGCAGCGCCAGGAGTGCAGAAGAATGAGGAGAGATCCTCCATTCTAGATTTTTTAGGGAAGTAATGTATGATGTAAACACAAAAAGATTATGAATAAAACGAGTTTAGCAAACATATGTGACACAAGTATATAGATATGCATATATAATCACAAACGAATAAAATAGAATAAGTAAATAAAAAAGAAACAGAGTTTAAATAAAACAACGTTAGATAAAAAGAAAGAAAAAGAAGAGATCTTAAAACTAAGGTTTGTCAGATCGTCGCAGAAGTTCCATCATCATTTGCTTCATCTCAATCAGCATGGATTCATGAATGTCAAGACGCTGTTCCATGATGTCGAGTCTGGATGAGCTTGTCTGAGTAGAACTGGAAGGAACATTCTGAGCAGCTTGAGGATCTGGAATGGAAGCAGAAGCAGCAGGAGTAAACACAACTGGTGCAAGTGCTTGGCATCTAAGAGCTTCAGCCTCAGCTTCAAGTCGCTCTGCCTCAAGTCTGGCTTGTTCAGCTTGAGCTGCTGCTTGACGTGCAGCTTCTTCTGCTTGTTCTTTCTTTCTCTTGGCTTCTTCAATAGCTTCAAGAAGCTTATTTCTCTGTTCTAGTTCATGAAGAGCCACCCTTCTAGCAAACCTTTGCTTGGCAGCCTCAATCCTCTGACTGCCCTCTGCATGCAGGAGCTGCATCATAATTGGAACTTGAGCCACTAGCCAAGTGCTCAGATTGTTCCACTCATCAGCCACACTTTCAGCATTCTCACTGAGGTCAGTCTGACCGTGCACATTGCGGAGCCTCAAGGAGGCTTCATGATAGAAAATATTGATGCACTCAGAGAGAGATGTGGGTTGAAGGTGAGTATAGGGAATTATGGAGAGGTTGGTTTCAGGAGAGGCTGGGTGATTGCTGCTATGAGCTTCAGAGACACCTTGTGGAGAACCAATGTTAATCATGGGAGCATTGGGTTCAGAGGTTCCAAGGTGAGGGTCTGAAGTTTCAACCAGAGGATGGGGTGATCTAACCGAGGATTGGTTAGACACTGAATGTTCGGGTTCAGGTTCTGGTTGAATAGGCTCTTGTTGGTCAGGGACAGGGTGAGCTTGTTGAACCAAGGGGTCTGCCTCTTGGATAGGATTGGCCAAGATAGGTTCATCTGGGTCAACTAGACGTTCAGGTCTAGGGCCAGGATATCTCCTAGGGCTTGGACAGGTAAGGTAATACTCTTCCAAGATAGACACCTTTTCTTTTCTAACCTCCATAAATTTTCTAATGGATTCAGAGTTATTGGAGGGAGAAGAATCAGCAACATTGGTTGGGAAGGATACAGGTGTAAAGGCTGTTGAAGAGTCTGTATCCGTGGTTCTGGCAGCAGGACGTTCTGATGCTCTGGGAGCAGAGTGATCAGACGTTCTGGGTTGTGGTTCTGTTTGGTTTGGCTCGGGTTGTTCATGGATGATTGGTTCAGAAAGTAATGGGTCGTACGGAATGGTGAGGAGAGAGGTTGGTTCTTCTGACCTAGAGGGTTGATTCTGAAGCAAATGCCAGAGAGGTGCTTCAGTAGGAGAAGGTTGAAAGAAGGAAGATCTTGGGGAATGTGGTGGAGTGGTGGTTTGTGCGGCTGGCTGGGATTCAGGAATAGGAGTGAGGGGATTGGAGGAGTGTTTGAGCAAGACAGAAATAGGGAGTGCATCAAATAAATTCAAATCATCATCAGAAGCAAGTGCAGGCTTACTTGAATGTGCTGATGATCTAGTCACTCTGGCAGGAGGTTCAGTCCTTCTGACCACTTCAGCAGCTGGTTCCACCCGAGTAGGCTTCACCACGATTCTGACCTTCTTCTGCTTCTTCTTAGGAGGACCATCCTCACTATCACTATCATCACCATCATCAGGCTTTCTCTTCGTCTTCTTGACCAGAGGGACATCAGATTCCTCTGAGGATTCTTCCAGAACCATCTTCCTCTGAGCTTTCTTCTTGGGAGGAGAAGGAAACTCTGGAGCTGGCGGCAGTCTGCTGAAGAATTCATCAAGATCAATCTCGAATCCTTGAGCCCTGAGGTCTTCAACATAGCATCTGATGGCGTCAGGATTGTCTGCTTGAGTCCACAGTGGGTAGTCATTCAGAGGCATCCTTCTGCTTCTGATCTCAGAAGATGTGTCTTCATGAGCAGGAGCAATCTTCTTCTGGACCAAACCCATCTTCTTCAGAGAATTTGCAGTGAAGACATCACTGACAATGATGCTCAAATCCTCTGTGCAACCAGCATTGATCAGATCTTGAATGAGGCCACTCTCAATGAAGAGATCAGACAACAGTCTCCCAAAGGGGATATACTTGATTGCTGACTTGATGGAGGCAGTAGTCCTAGACTTCCGGATACACTCCTTCAAGTAGGAGAACAGGAAGTAGGGAAGGCAGATCTTCCTCTTGTCTTGGATGAAGAACAACATCGCCTTCTGGTTGAAGTTGATGTAGTCTGGGGAACTGCCCTTCGGTCTCTGGTTTATGCAGTTGAGCAGGATCTTGTGCCAGATCCTGAGTTTGGGGTGAAGGTCCATCACCTTGTAACTCGTCTTGCCCGGTTTGTAAGTGGTGTACAGGGCCTGGTTGGTTTTGTCTTTGGTGCTGGGTTTCAGCTTCGACTCAGTGAATTGGAACCGATACCCATAAGCAGTGTCTGCACCTAGCAGATTCACGAATGACTTCTCAGAGATGATGATCTTTCTTCCAAGAATGTGAGAGACCACCTGAGTATCATCGCAGTCTGCGTGCTTCCAGAATTCCTTTACCAGTTTCTCATACACCGGTCCTCGAAGTCGGTTGAAGTAATTTCCCCAACCTTGAGCTTGGACTTCAGGACGAAGATCATACCCATTTGCAGCCAGGTTGTCGAGGTCGAATCTCCATTCTGCCAGGACTTGAAGTTCCTCAGGAGCAAATACGCAGTGAACGCCACAGCCCCGTTCTGCAATTGGAACAATCTGCTCTTGAGCTTGAACTCGTTCTTGTGCCGGGTTCTCAGAGCCCCTTTGACCCGTTGCTAGACCAACTACCATGTGAGGGAACTGAGGTGCATCTGCAGTAGATCTTCTGGTTTGTCTTACCATTTTGAAAAGGTTGAAGGTTTGAGGTAGAAGATGAAGGTTGAAAGATGAAGAGAGATCGAGAGAGAAATCGAGAAAAAGGCGGTTTTGAAAAGCAGAGAGAGCGAGAGTGAAAACCGGAAGTGAAAGAGAACGTGTGTGTATAGTGGGTTTTATCAAATAACCGTTGTTGATTCAAAAAGCACTTTAAGATCAACGGCTGAAAATTAAAGATAGATAGTAACAGTAAAATACACAAATCACACACAGGAGATAAGCATATCTACACGCAATCATAACAGACTGTCACACGGGCACAAGGAACTATGCATCAGAAATTCTGACACACGTGTTGTTGTCTCAGCTTCAGAGTCAGTACCAGTGGGCACACACACTCTGATTGAGTTACCTTCTGGACTAGACATCTTCTGATCAAGAAGTATCATAGTCAGAGGTTCTGATCCATCTTCACTCTGGACAAAAGTCCATGTTTAGATTTTTCAGAATAAAATTAAATCTATCCTCTGCTAAGGGCTTTGTAAAGATATCTGCCCATTGATGGTCAGTATCAACAAACTTCAGAAGAAGTACGCCCTTTTGTACATAATCTCTAATAAAGTGATACTTTACCTCAATGTGCTTTGCCCTTGAATGTAGGATAGGATTCTTACTCAATGAGATTGCAGCAGTGTTATCACAATAGATTGGGATATTGCTCTCAAGGATCTGATAATCCTCCAGCTGATGTTTCATCCAGAGCATCTGAGTGCTGCATATTGCTGCTGAGATATATTCTGCTTCTGCAGTTGATAGTGCAATGGTTGATTGCCTCTTGCTTGCCCATGAGACTAGATTGCTTCCCAGAAATTGACAATTTCCAGAAGTACTTTTTCTCTCTGTTCTATCTCCAGCATAATCAGCATCACAATAACCTGAAAGCTTATACTCTGATGTTTTCTTATACATCAAGCCAAGGTTAGTGGTGCCTTTCAGATACCTTAGGATCCTCTTAACAGCAGTTAAGTGGGTTTCCCTTGGATCTGATTGGAAACGAGCACATAAGTGAACACTAAATAATATTCTGGCCTAGATGCAGTTAAGTATAGAAGTGAACCTATCATGCCACGATAGAGCTTCTGACATACTTTACCACTTATATCTTCTTTCTCCAGAATGCATGTTGGATGCATTGGAGTCTTGGCCACTGTAGATTCCAGCATATTGAACTTCTTCAGAAGTTCTTTAGTGTACTTGCTCTGATGGATATATGTTCCTTCTGGTGTTTGATCAACTTGTATTCCCAGAAAGTACTTTAATTCTCCCATCATGCTCATCTCAAATTCAGCCTGCATCATCTCAGAAAATTATTTGCATAGAGATTGATTAGCAGAACCAAATATAATATCATCAACATAAATTTGCACAATTAAGATATCATCTTTATAAGTCTTGCAAAAAAGAGTTGTATCTACTTTACCCCTTACAAACTCATTCTCCAGAAGGAATGAGCTAAGTCTCTCATACCATGCTCTGGGAGCTTGCTTCAGACCGTAGAGTGATTTCTTCAATTTGAACACATGGTCTGGTTTCTTTTCATCTTCAAAACCTGGGGGTTGATGAACATAGACTTCCTCTGAGATATAACCATTTAGGAAGGCACTCTTTACGTCCATCTGATGTAGAACTATGTTGTGATTTACTGAGAAAGAGATCAACAGTCTGATTGCTTCCAGTCTTGCTACTGGAGCAAATGTTTCAGTGTAGTCTATTCCTTCCTGCTGGCTGTAGCCTTGAGCAACTAGCCTTGCCTTATTTCTGACTACATCTCCTTTCTCATTCAGCTTGTTTCTGAATACCCATTTCGTTCCAATAACATGGACACTCTCAGGCTTCTTCACTAAGCTCCAAACATCGTTCTTGGAAAATTGATTCAATTCTTCTTCCATGGCCAGAATCCAATCCTTGTCCTGAAGAGCTTCATCTATGGACTTGGGTTCAATTAAGGACACCAATCCTTTCAGACTCAGCAAGGTCTCTTCAGAGGGTCTGAAGGCAGATATGGTTCTGACTGGTTCGTCTTTGTTACCCATAATCAATTCCTTAGGGTGAGCTGCAGTGATTCTGCTCTTCTTCAGAGTTTGTGAGTTAGAGGGACCAGCTTCTTCCTCTGGTTCATCTTCCTCTGGCTCAACTTCCTCTGGAGCTTTGCCTTTGTCAGAACATTAATGCTTAAATCTGCAAACTTTTCAACTAGCTTTGACTGGTCAGAGTCAAGCTTATCATCAAATCTAACATGAATAGATTCTTCAATAGTCTTAGCATCAGTATTATAAAATCTAAAACCTTTAGATCTATCAGAATAACCAAGTAATAGACACTTAGAAGACTTAGCATCAAATTTATGCAATCTATCCTTAGTATTGAGAACATAACAAACACAGCCAAAAGGATGAAAATAAGAAATGTTGGGTTTTATGTTCTTCCACAATTCATAAGGAGTCTTATTCAGAATTGGTCTCACAGAGATTCTGTTCTGAATGTAACATGTTGTATTTACTGCCTCTGCCAAAAGTGCTTAGCCATGCCAGTTTCTTGGAGCATGGTTCTAGCCATCTCCTGAAGAGTTCTGTTCTTCCTCTCAACAACACATTTTGTTGAGGAGTTCT